>NW_006771596.1:2376685-2447591 GCF_000442215.2 Lipotes vexillifer
GGCTGAAAATGTACTCAAAGAAATAATGGCTGAAAACTTTGCAAATTTAGCAAAAGACATAAACTTACATATTCAATAAAGATGCCAAACCCCAAATGGGATAAACCAAAAGAAATTCTCACCAAGACACATTATAGACAAACTTCTGAAAACCAGAGGTTACATGTTTCAAGTATCAGGGGAAAAAAAAAAAAAGAAAACAAACAAATAAAAATCTTTGACCCAAGATACTGTATCCAGTGAAAAGATCCTTCAGGGAGGAAGTGGCAATCAAAACTTTTTCAGATGATGGAAGATTAAGAGAATTTGTCACAAGTAGATCTACCCTAACAGAAGAAAGGTGTTCTCTAAACAGAAAGGAAATGAAAAAAAGGAAAGAACGGAAATGAAAATGTCTTGGAACATTAGGAAAGAAGAAGGAATGATAGAAAGAGTAAGAATAATCTTAAATAAATAAAATATATTTTCTTTTCTTATTGAATTGCTTAAATCATGCTTGATGGCTGAAGCACATTGTAGCATTGTCTGATATAGTAGTAAAGTATTTAAGGCACATTACAAATGGCATAGGGTAGAACATATGAAGAGAGTTAAGATTTCTGCACTTCACTCAGACTGGTAAATGGTGATGCCAGTGGATAGTGAAAAATTAGAGATATAGAGTGTAATGCCTAGAGTAACCATTAAAAAGCTGTGTAAAGAGATGCATTCAAAAACAATAGAGATAAATAAAAAAGGGTGCCAGACTCCATTTCTGAATGTTCAAACAGTGTTTCATTTCCAGCTTTTGCTGTATACTTTTTAAACTCTAAAATTAGCAACATTTATGACCCATTTTAATATGTTGGTCATTTCAGTAGTTTAGGAAGTAGGGCTGCTTTGAGTTCTCATTGCTAAGAAAGTTTACAAGTGCATTTTAAAGTTGTCATTATTTAAAAATAGGAACAGATCAGAATGCTTATATCTTTAGTTAGAGAAGTATAACTCCAACTGTGACATCATGAAACTGGTCCATGTGATAAGCCTTTTACTTCATGCCATTCATGAAGCATACTCCACCATTTCTTCAAATAGTGCTTTGCCACTGAAAACCATATCAACATATATCATCATTCAATCTTCCCTGTTTATACTAACCATTTCTTTTTGGTCTTAATTCACATATGAAAGAACAAAGGATCAGAAAATAAGTGGAAAAAAAGGAGGCTGAGTCTATACAGGTAGTGCTCAACAAGTTCAGAATGCACATGTGGGTCTCCTGATTTTCAGTATAAAACTTTTAATATCACTGTCTCATTCTACTAAAGAGATCAAAATGGTACTTTACAAATCTCTTTAAGTACTTGAACTAGAACTGAAAACTTTCTGATTAATAAAAGTGACCAAAAGAAAATTCGTTCTTTCTCTTATGCCAAACAAAGTATTACACGTGCATTTTCAAGAAATAGTTGAAACATTCTCATTAGTCGAAGGAAAGATGATAATGAGTACAATTCCCAATATATGTATAATTTTAGTATTGCTCAGTCATACCCAATGCAGTAAGAGAGGAAGATACTTTGATATCCTCATTAATCAAAACATTTAAGTGTTGTATAAAATATGAACATGTACTAAGATAAATCTTTTAAATGAATACTGAGCTGGTATAAAAGGAGGGGTGTGAAAGAGGCTGGAGAAAAGGGAAACAGAGACATTGGAGGATGAGTGAGAATGATGCTGGCTTCCAATCTGACAGTTTCTGTTGAATCGTGGGGACCTTAACCTTCTGCCTTGAGGAGGTCAGAAGAAAAGAAAATAGTATTTGCAGCCCATCCCACATTTGAAGGATTTTTTGAGAAGACTCATGCATAGATTTGTACTTCTGGAGAATTACACCTTCCTTCCTTGTAAGGTTAAATAATAATTAAACCATTCTTAAAGAAGGGGCAGCACAGAACCTGTCTGTTTGAACTTCCTGTTCCTCTGGCATAAAACAAACATCTTCTGAGAGTTTACATTCATAAACTAGACATCATGAAGATATGCAGTTTGAATTCATGCTGTGTGAACAATTTATTTTAATTTTTCTCTAGTAGTTAGCCTCTAGGCAACTAGAAGAAACAAACCATCTCTGATAGAAGGAAGCTTCCAACCCACAAATCAATGATGTCTCACAAACACAAAAAATATGTGGCTGTGGGTGAGAACCAAGAAAAACAATACAGAATGAAACTCTTAAATTTTAAGATTTTGGAAACACCCATGTAGAAGAAAAGTGAATTTTCCTCAATGAATTCAAAGAAATAAAAGAGAAATTTAAATAGATGAGCAAGGAACAAAAATCATAAAGACTAAAAAGATAGTAAAACTCAATGAATGGATAAAATAGCTTATTGGAATAAGAAAAAGAAAGAGGTGGTAGATTGGAAGAAAGAAGGAAAGGAATTTTATATAGTGCAGCCCAGAAAGCCTAAGAGAAAAAAAAAATATGAAGAGAGACTGAAACACAAAAGGACTGCTTGAGAAGATGTTACATGTGTTTAACTGAACATGAAGAAAATTCTAGGAAAAAGAGTGCCAATATTCAAATAGGTAAGGCATGAAAATGTTTCAGAATCAATGGCTGACATCTCTCTTTAGTTACTGTGCCAAAGTCACACTGTGCTAATCACAACAGCTTTATAAAAACCCTTGGTTGCTGGAAGAACAAGTATTCTTACTCTGTTCTTTTTCTAAAATATGTGTTGGCTATTGTTGGTATTTCATGATTTTGGGATCTCATTGGGAAGTTGGGTCTATATTTAAGCTATAGATCAGTTTGAGAAAAATTCATATTTTTATAGTATTGACTTGTCCATTCATGTAGCGTGAATATATACATATATACATAAATATTCTTATTATATATGCAGATGTATTCGTGTATATAGTATGTTTAATATATAGCAGATTGGAAAGAGAGGAATCCTTAAATTTTTCTGAAACAATATTTTTACTATTATTTTTTGTGATATTTATTCCAGGACATTTGATATTTTTGATGCTATTACAAATTGTTTATTAATTTAATTTTCAAGTGCTTTTTGCTTTAAGAAAATTACAATGTTAATATTAAAATGCCATTCAGGAACACTTTGCTGCACCCCTGAAATTCATACATTATAAATCAACTACACTTCAATAAAAAGAAATCTCATTCAGTAAAATTTTCTAAACTTACTAATTCTAATAATTGAACCCACAGGTTTTGGGGATTTTCTAAACATACATTTACAATGTATGAAAATGCTGAGTGTTTTATTTCATTCCTGACAGTTTGTAAGTCTTTCATTATTTTTTACTGTCTTATTGCACAGGAAAGTTCCTCTAAGATAGAGTTGAATATATTGGTGTGGGTAAGTATCCTTGTCTTGTAACCCACCAAAAGAAAATTTTTAAACATTTCATATCACATGTAATGTTTAATATATATTTTTATAGATCATTTATCATAAAATGGATTTTCCTTTAGCTAAGAGTATTTTTTAATTTAAAAAATGAATGTTAAATTATATCATCTGGTTTCTATGCACCAACTGAGAAAATATTTCTTTGAAACTGTTATTTGGCAAATCATATTGTTTGATTTTGCTACATTAAAATAACCTTGCATCAATCAAATCTATACAACTTGTTCTTTTTATATCTTTTATGTTAAGAAACCACTACTTTAAAATATTTATTTATACATACACAAATGAGTAAACTAACCTATCACTGACCTAATATCGTTTTTATTTTTGATATCAAAGTTATGCTTGTCTCAAAAATTTTGAGAGTTCTTCCATACTTTCTTATTCAATGTAACAGTTTGTAGAAGATTAATTTATTTTTCCTTTAAGTATGTGGCCAATTATGCTAGTGAAACCAGCTAGTCTGATTTCCAGAAAGTATTCTAATCACTGGTTAATATATATAATAGAAATCAAACTATTTAGATATTTTATTTCTTGTGTTATGTTTCAATACTTATATTTTTCTTGAAGTTGTCCATTTCATTAGATGCTTAAAATTATTGACTTACATTTGTTCATGATTGCTTATTATATTTTCAGTGTCTGCAGCATTTGTGGTAGTTTTCCTTCCTGACCATGATTATTTTTATTTTTCTTTCTATTTTTTCTGGATGAAATTTACCAAGGATTATTAACTGTATTCTTTAAAAGAACAAATATTGTTTTTTTATCATCCCTACTGTTAGCTTTTCATTTCAATCATTTCTATGCTTATATTTATTATTTTTATCCTTTAATTGTCTTGGTCTAACATTGCTGTTCCTTTCTATTATATTAAAGTTTAGCCTTTCATCTTTTCTAAATTCACACATTTCCTCTAAATGGCTTTTGCTGTTTCTTACAAATTTTGCTATGTAGCAATTTTTTGTGTGTCAGTTGACTGAAAATATTTTAAATTTCTGTTTTGATTTCTTCATTGACATATGTGATATTTAAAACTGTATTCCTTAATTTCCAAGCATATAAGTGTTTTCCTAGTTTTTTTAAATTATGAATTTATAGCTGCACTGGTTGTGCAAATTAGGATTGGGCTCTGAACTGACTCACTGAAGAGGAAATTCACTGACAGAGTAGAAGTGATCTTCAGAGGAGTCAGTGGACTGCCTGCACTCCAATTCCAAGCCCATCTTTATGAGTTTGTGCCCTTGGGATGTTATGTAACCTTTCTGTGCTCCATCTCATTATTATTTGCCTTGTAAAGATGAGGTTCAATATCCAGAAGTTAGTGAAGAGGGAGCAGTGTTCAACTCCTCCCACCTGAAACGCCCAAGCTCTTCATCACACCCAAAACATACTCTTTACATACTTTTATAGGAGGTTGCTGGGTGTTGAAATTTTCTAACAAAATATACAATACTCCTTTTTTTGATTTTTTCTGATCTAATCTCCAACTTCCTGGGAATTTGGATTTTCCCATAAACCTGCTCTGAAAATATGTGTAATTAAAACAACAACAACAACAAAAGGAAAATATAAAACTTAAATCCCATGCAATCCTTCCCTTAGTACCTTTAGTCATAAGTTAAAAGCACTTTGAAGTCTGTGGGACTCCAAGAGTTAGATTTGTTTGGCAACGCTCCACAGTGAGTTACTGATTTCTTTGGCATTTTCTGACACTTTCGACAGCAATTGTTTTCAAATCCCCCCATAAAGGTCTTGAGAAGCCTTGGGACATTGTCATTTGAGATGATAACATAATTATTTTAAGAGAAGAGCTGGATTGTGTTGTGAAAGTTTCTGAAGATGGAGTCCAGATGCTCAACTATGGCCTGAGCTCAAATCTGGGCTGCAAATGTGGAGGGAACAACAGCTCCAGAAATGTCATGCTTCCCAACACCAGTGAGCTCCAAGAACTTAAAAGATAAAGGAAACTGAGAGGAACTTGAGTGAAGCAGCCAACCTCTCCACAAGACAAGAGACCGGAACTTGGCTACAGAGAAGAGAGGTAGCCAGACATTGTCACTATGTGTTTTCCTAGTGACAAAATCCAATCTCAGCATTATTTTTAAATAAAAAAGTAGTCTTCTCCTTTGTGTTGTTATGAATGGTTATATTAATGTTATATACCATGTTTATATCAATAACAAAACAACAGCAAAATCCAAATATTATTTCAACTCCTAATTCTGGAAAGTTGCAATTGCATGAATATTAAAGGATAATGTAGCTTACAAAGGATAGCAAGTAATTATGCTTTGAATTTGGATATTAAAAATGTTTTCCTAAGGGTTAGTAGAGTGCAATCAAGATTGAGTTTTGAGTAACTTGCGTGGTGCCCATGATATAGTGTAGCAGATACACCTTAGAATTTAACAGCAAAGAAATTGCTTTCAATTCTGTTTTAGTCACTTAAACCACGTGGCTTTGGAGAAACCAGTCAGTCTCTTGAAGTCTCAGTTTCCATTTTAGGAAAATAACACACGGAACTCTGAGCTCCATCTGTGCACAGCAGTGTCATGGGCAGCAGCAGATTAGCATCTTTGTCTAATGCTGGCTGAGGCAAGATTAATAATGTATGTTAGAGTTTGAAAGCTTGTGCATTTAGCAAGAACATATCAGATGTAGAATAACAGGTTTTGATAAGTGAGATTAAAATAGATAGTGCTTTATCTGGTTTTGTGCTCAGTTATATTTCAGTAGAATGATTCTTGCCTGATTAATTGTCCATCCAGGTGCCCAGACTGGAAGTCTGACTCCTTCCTTCTCAACTGTGTTTCTTCCTTCTCAACCCCAAGTGAATTAGCTCCCATTGATTCTGTCTTGAGATATCTCTCATACACACCTCCACACTCATAGCTCATTTTTCACCTGGACTGTTGGAAAAGTGTTTCCCCAGTGGGCTTCTCTGTCTTCTAGAGTAGAGTATAGCAAGAGTGCTCATACCTAATTCTTTTCCGTAACTTCTTATTATCTACAAATATAGTCCGATTTCTTTATTTTTGCATAAAAGGCAAGTTACAATCCAGCTATATCTTGCCTGTCCAGTCTCATCTTCTGTCTTTTCTGATTAAGATTAAGTGGGTCAAGCCTCAAAGGACCACACGCCAGTCTGCAACCACACATCACTCTTTCACATTTATCCGTCTTGTGTATTTTGCTTGTTCTGTCAAAATTTTATCCATTCTTCAAAGTTACAGATATTACTTCACCTAAAAGCTTTCCATATTGTTCCAATTCAGAAATTATGCCTCCTTATTTTGCACTTTTAGAAGATTACATATGTCAATTATAGCACCTACTACATTTGCTTGTCCCTTTGAATTCACTAACAACATGGTCTTAATTTATGTGTCTTCATATCTTCCAAATGTACAGCCAAGGGTAGGTAACAAATGTATATTTGGATTGAAGTTCATCCCATCCCCATTTCTACTTATATGGTCTAGAAAGTGAAGGCTTCAAGTTCATTTAGTTTGCCAGGTGTGTTCTGATTTACCTGGGCTCAATCAATAAGTCTGATGCTCAGTCCCTTTATCTTTTCTAATCCATTCAGGGCATGAGTGGGAAGTGGTGGGTCTTAGAGGCTAATTAAGTGATTTTGAGGAACATTATATAGTATTGTTCCAGATATGCCTTGATACCTAACCTGCCGTGCAATCACTGCCAACTTTACCCCCACTTCTATGTGATTCCTAAAAAAGCAGTAATAGAAATCTAGAAAATTTATAAAATTGTATTAATAACTCCTTATTTTTCCCATATTCCCTAATACAAGTTTTGGTGGGAACTGGGTTGGAACATATGACTTACTAACTCTCCTAATTTAATTCTATTTCCTTAGGAGTAATGCATAGGTGTGGAGAGAGATGAGAGAGAGAGAGAGAGAGAAAGGGGGAAATTCAGTCTTACAGAGAGCTTTGAGTACATTTCTTCACACAGCCACGTGGAACAAGGGAGAAATAAGTGTTTCTGCTCAATGAAATAGAAGTGTAAGTTAAACAGAAATACAAACCATGGATTGCTGCGTTTTAATACATTAATTCTTCCAATTTAAGGTATTTATCAGTTTAAATTCTCCTGAGGGTGAAAAGGGACCAGGCAAAAGAATGGGCAGAAAAGGGCCTCCCTTGGATGGCTTTCATATGCATTCTCTTTATAGGCACCTTTTATCCAGGGCAGAGACTGCAACTCAATAGCAGGAAAATAAAATCTGAATTCATTTCTTGTTTAAGTCAGGGAGTGCTGTTGCAGTCAGGCACAGTGTCACAGAGCTCAGCAGAATGCAGTTCTTAGATAAAGTGTTGGGTCCAGCGGTTGATCGGGAGCAGAGTTGTATTGGTTACAGTGATGGGTCTGGATTGTCGACAGCCTTAGAAGTATGGCTACTTCTGTGATTGACTGGTTGAGTTCAAGAAGTATATTCACTGGAGGAAGGCTATTGCTTGCTCAAAACCTGGGGTCACTAACTGTCTGACTTTCTGTGTTACGCTGTCATTTATTGATTAGATTAAGGTGTGTTGTCACTGACTGAGCAAACAGAATTAAAACCAGTTCTGGTGCTTACTTGTTACCATGGCTTAAATAAAAAAAAAAATCAGTTGTTTTCCTAGCAATGAGGGAGTTTTTGATTTTCACTAGCATTATGTACACTTTATGATATTTCATATGCTAGAATCTGCTTCCAGATTTTGACTTCTGGTTCCAGGAAGATGGTATAGATATTCTTTTAGTAATGTCGCTTCCTAAGTACACTGAAAGCTCTGATGATTACACATAAAACAAACACAGGAAGAATCTGAAGGTGGAAAGGAGAGGACATACTGGCCAGGGACCACAAGATCCAAGAAATGACACCATGGTGATCTGGATTTTCTTTTCACTTCATATATCTCAGACTTGGAGTTGAAGAAGCCAGAAACCCAGATATGTCCATTGACACAGATGAAAAAACTTCTCCCAAAGCCTTACTCTTTCTAGCTGAAGGACCAGGAAAAGGACAGCAAACAGAAATCATACATTCAGACTAAAAAAACTTCTTTAATAAATGCTGCTGGGAAAACTGGACAGCTACATGCAAAAGAATCAAACTGCACTATTTTCTCACACCATTAAAAAAGAAAATTCAAATAGATTAAAGACCTAAGAGTAAAACCTGAAACAATAAAAATTCTAGAAGAAAATATAGGCAGTAAGTTCTTTGACATTACTCTTAACAATTTTTGGGGGGAAGATAGGTATTCTCAGGCAAGGGAAACAAAAGCAAAAAAACCCAAATGGGATTATATCAGCCTAAAAATTTTTGCACAGCAAAGGAAACCGTCAATGAAATGAAAAGGTATCTTACTGAATGGGTGAAGATTTTGCACATGATATGTCTTATGAGAGGTTAATATCTAAAATATACAAAGAAATCATACAACTGAACATCAAAAAACAAACAAACACCCAATTAAAAAATGGGCAGAGTCAAAAAGACAGCAAATAACAAATGTTGACTAGGATGTGGAAAAAAGGGAAGCATAGTACACTGCTGGTGGGAATGTAAATTGGTGCAGCCACTATGGAAAACAGTATGGAGAGTCCTCAAAAAACTAAAAATAGAACTACCATATGATCCAGAAGTCCCTACTACTGGATATATATCTGAAGAAAATGAAAACATTGATTCGAAAAGATATGCACCCCAGTGTTCATAACAGCATTATTTATAATAGCCAAGATATGGAAGCAACATAAGTGTCCATCAGTAGATGAATGGATAAAGAAGATATAGTAAATATACAATGGAATATTACTCAGCCATAAAAGAAAATGAAATTCTGCCATTTGCAGCCATGTGGATGGACCTGGAGGGTATTATGCTTAGTGAAATAAGTCAAACAGAGAAAGACAAAAACTGTATGTTATCACTTATATGTGGAGTCTAAAAAATAAAACAAACAAATGAATATAACAAAACAGAAACAGACTTAGAGATATGGAAAACAAACTAGTGGTTACCAGTGTGGAGAGGGATGGGGAAAAGGCAAAACAGGGCTAGGGGATTAAGAAGTAAAAACTACTATGCATAAAATAAATAAAATGCAAAGATGTAATATATAGCACAGGGAATATAGCCAGCATTTTATAACGACTTTAAATGGAGTACAATCTATACAAATATTGAATCACTATGTCATACATCTGAAACTAATATAATATTGTAAATCAACTATATTTCAATTAAAAATAAATGGCCAGAGGACCTGAATAGACATTTTTGCAAAGAAGACATACAGATGGCTAACAGACACATGAAACGATGCCCAACACCACTAACCATCAGAGAAATGCAATCAAAACCACTATGAGATATCACTTCTCACTTGTCAGAATGGCTATTATCAAAAAGACAACAAATAAGTGTTGGCAAGGATGTGGAGAAAAGAGAACACTCATGCACTGTTGGTGGAAATGTAAATTGATACAGTCACTATGAAAAATAGTATGGACACTCCTCAAAAAATTAAAAACAGAACTACCATACAATCAGGCAATTCTACTTCTGGATATTCACCAAAACAAAGTAAAAACATTAATTCAAAAATATATATATGCACCTTTACATTCATTGAAGCATTATTTACAGTAACCAAGATACAGATGCAACCTAAATGCCCATAAATAGATGATTAGATAAAGATGTTTTTTACACGCACACAGCCAGATACGCCCATCCACCCACCCACCACACACACACACACACACACAAATATATAATGGAAGATTACTCAGTCAAAAAATAGAATGAAATCTTGCCCTTTGTGACTACATGGTTGGATGTAGAGAGTATTATGCTAAGTGAAATAAGTCAGAGAAAGACAAATACTGTGTGCTTTCACTTATAGGCAGAGTCTAAAATACAAAACAAATACAACGAAACAGAAAGAGGATCATAGATACAGAGAACAAACAGGTGGTTGCCAGGGGTCAGGGGTTGGGGAGGAGAGAAATAGGTGAGGGAGATAAAGAAGTACGAACTTTCAGTTACAAAATAAATGAGTCACAGAAATGAAATCTACAATGTGGGGAATGTAGTCAATAATTATAATTAATAACTTTGTACGGTGAGAGATGACAACTAGAGTTATCATGGTGATAATTTTGAAATATTTAGAAATATCGAATCACTATGCTGTGTACCAGGAACTAACATAGTGTTAGCCAGTTACACTTCAAAACAAAGAAACACACACACACACACACACACACATAAACAAATGTTTGTTTAAAAATAGAAAAAGAGATCAGATTTGTGGCTACCAGACTGGTGGTAAGGGGAAAGGGAATTGGATGAAGGTGGTCAAAAGGTACAAACTTCCAATTATAAGATAAATAAGTCCTAGGGATGTGATGTACAACTTGATTGAGACAACGCTGCTGTAGGTTACAAATGAAAACTGTAAAGAGAGTAAATCCTAAGAGTTCTCATCACAAGGAAAAACAATTTTTAAAAATCTATTTCTTTAATTCTGTATGTATATGAGATGATAGATATTCACTAAACCTATTGCAACAATCAATTCATAATGTATTTAAGTCAAATCATTATGTTGTGCACCTTAAGCTTCTATAGTGCTGTATTATATCTCAATAAAACTGAAAGGAAAAAAGAGAGGGGAACCTGGACTTCCAATCCCACCTGGAAATAATGAATTAGTTCCTTCCCCCCTCCTTTGAGTGATGTCAAAGGAAGGTAACTAAAACATGGGTTCAAATAAGATCCCAAATCTCAGAACGTAATACCCAAAATATGCATATTTTAATAAAAATCACTTATACAAAGAACCAGGAAAGTCTCAACTTGAATGAAAGAAGACAGTCATGGAGGTCAACTCTGAGGTGACAGACTTTGACATTACCTGACAAAGATTTTGAGGCAGCCATCAGAAAAATGCTTCAAGAAGCAATTATAAACATGATTGACAATGAAAAAAGAGGAAGCTTTAGCAAATAAGTTGAAGTTGTGAAGAACCAAATGGAAATTTTGGAACTAAATATTTAATAATCAAAAATAAAAAGCCCAATAGAGACTCAACATCAGAATGGAATGTACCAATTAAAAAAAATCAATGAATTTGAAAACTGAACCATCTCCAAAATTAATCTAACAGCAAAGAGAGAGTGGAAAATAAAATAACTAGCCTCAGGGACTTGTGGACTATAGCAAAAGATGTGCTATTCCTGTCACCAGAGTCCTGGAAGGAGAGGAGAAAGAAAACAAGAGGTGAAAGAGTACTTGAAGAAATAAAATTTGGCAAAAAACATAAGCTTACAGATTTAAGAAGTAGACCAAATTCCCAAAAAGATAAACCCAAAGGAAATCCACATCATGGCACATCATAGTTAAAGTTCCAGAAAAAAAGGCAAATAAAAGTCCTGAAATCAGTAAGAGACACAGAGCCTTACCTACAAGGGGAAGGCAATTCATAGGACAGCAGATTTCTGTTAGAAACCATGAAGGGCAGAAGAAAATAATGCACAGCCTTTTTCAAGTGCTGAAAGAAAAACTCAAGCCAGCATTTTATATCAAGTAAAAATATCTTTCAGGAATGAAGGGGAAAACAAAACATTCTCAGGAAAGAAAAATATGTGTATATATATGTATATAAAATATACATATTCACCAGAAGACCTACCATACAGAAATAGCTAAAGAAAATTCTCTAAATGAAAAAGGTATGTTAAAACAAGAATTCTAGGAACATCAGGAAGGAAGACAACCCTGGAAACAGCAAAAATACGGGTAAATACAATAAACAGTTATATTATAAACATACAATTGTATTATAAACAAAGCAGAGTAGAGGGTAAAATGAGGTAAGGTTTCTACAGTTCCTCTGGGCAAAATGATGACACATGTAGACAGTGATTTTATATATGATGGGTATATAATGTAACATGTGGAACAACCATTGAAATAACTATACAAATAAATAGCAATACAGATAAATCAAAATTGAATTCTAAAAATGCTCCAGTAACCCACAGGAAGGAAAGAAAAGGAAATCAAAGAAACGAAAAAAAACCCAAAACTGTCATAAAAGTCCCAATGTCAATAATTGTATTTACTGTTAATGATCTAAACACATCAAGTAAAAGACAGAAATTGGTGAGTAGATTAAAGAACGTGGGACAATTATATGCTGCGTACTGGTGTGGAGAGAAGGGAACCCTCCTACACTGTTGGGAATGTAAATTGGTACAGCCACTATGGAGAACAGTATGGAGGTTCCTTAAAAAATTAAAAATAGAGCTACCATATGACCCTGCAATCCCACCCTTGGGCATATATCCAGAGAAAAACATGGTTCAAAAGGATACACACACCCCAGTGTTCATTGCAGCACTGTTTACAATAGCCAAGATATAGAAGCAACCCTAAATATCCATCAATGGGGTTTGAGGAATGGATAAAGAAATTGTGGTATGTATATACAATGGAATATTACTCAGTCATTAAAAAGAATGAAATAATGCCATTTGCAGCAACATGGATGGACCTAGAGATTGCCATACTGAGTGAAGTAAGTCAGACAGAGAAAGAGAAATATTGTATGATATCCCTTACATGTGGAATCTAAAAAGAAATGATACAAATGAACTTAGTTACAAAATAGAAACAGACTCACAGACTTAGAGAACAAACTTATAGTTACCGGGGGGGAATAATAGGGGAAGGGATAGTTAAGGAGTTTGGGTTCAACAAGTACACACTGCTATATTTAAAATGGATAACCAACAAGCACCTATTGTATAGCACAGGGAACTCTGCTCAATGTTATGTGGCAGCCTGGATGGGAGGGGAGTTTGGGGGAGAATGGATACACATATATGTATGGCTGAGTCGCTTTGCTGTGCACCTGAAACTATCACAACATTGTTAATCGGCTATACTCCAATATAAAATAAAAAGTTAAAAAAATTATATACTGTGTATGAGGAACTCACTTTAGGTAAGATGATAAAGGCAAATTAAAAATAAAATAATTGAAAAAGCCATACCACTCAAACACTAATGATAAGAAATCAAAATTATCTATATTAATATCAGATAAAGTAGACTTTAGAGCAAAGAAAATTAACAGACTAGAGAGGAGTATTGTATAATGATAAAGGGTCAATTCATCAAGAAGACAGCAATCTCAAATATGTATAAACCAAACAACAAAGCTACAAAATATGTAAAGCATATTTATTTCACAGAAAAATAAATATCAGT
Organism: Lipotes vexillifer; assembly: GCF_000442215.2. Classification (NCBI taxonomy): domain Eukaryota; kingdom Metazoa; phylum Chordata; class Mammalia; order Artiodactyla; family Lipotidae; genus Lipotes; species Lipotes vexillifer. Next base: position 2,390,423 of record NW_006771596.1, read on the forward strand.
TTATAAAGTTACCAAAATATCTCATTGAGATGTTACTTTTTTTTTTTTTAATTTTTAAAAAGTTTTTGGCTGTGTTGGGTCTTCGTTTCTGTGTGAGGGCTTTCTCTAGTTGCGGCAAGCAGGGGCCACTCTTCATTGCGGTGCGCGGGCCTCTCACTATCGAGGCCTCTCTTGTGGAACACAGGCTCCAGATGTGCAGGCTCAGTAGTTATGGCTCACGGGCCTAGTTGCTCTGAGGCATGTGGGATCTTCCCAGACCAGGGCTCGAACCTGTGTTCCCTGCATTGGCAGGCAGATTCTCAACGACTGCATCACCAGGGAAGCCCGAGATGTTACTTTTAAAATAATCTCAATAAAGAAATTTATTTGGGAAGTTGCCATTTTTTTTAAGCTATTGCTTATTATTATCTACAAAGTGGTCTATTTACTCATTTATTCAAGTTTTTAAAGCTCTTAGAAAAGATTTATTTTCAGAAAGTCATAGGCACTTTGTTTTTTTTCTCTATATTTATGTTTTTACTGTTATTGAAAATAACAATATTAATTTGTTATATTAGCCAAGGAGTTATTACTGGCAAGGGTATACTTTTTCTAATTAGCTATTATACTTAATTCTGTTCTTGGTTCTAGCTCTTTCTCTTTATTTTTTCATTAAAATGACAATAAAACTAGGGTAATTTATTTTTTCCTCTAATGTATATGTATATATATGTATATATGTGTGTGTATATATATATATATATATATATATATATATATATATATATATATATATATATATATATATATATATATATATATATATATATATATATATATATATATATATATATATATATATATATATATATATATATATATATATATATATATATATATATATATATATATATATATATATATATATATATATATATATATATATATATATATATATATATATATATATATATATATATATATATATATATATATATATATATATATATATATATATATATATATATATATATATAATTTTTCATGCATGATTTTTTTGTTCTGGCAGTTACTGGGTAGTTGTGATTCCAAGACATTTTGGACAGATATTAAAATAATTAACTGTGCTATTTCACTCTTGAGTATCTCAGAGACCATTGGCTTGATTTGTGATTTTTCTTATTTTCTAGTATATGCATTCAATACTACAAATTTCCTTCTAAGCACTGTTTTTACTGTATCCCACAAATTTTGATGTTATATATTTTTAATTTAATTTAAAAAAAGTTTAAACTTCTAACACTTTGACTCATGTGTTACATAGAAGTGTGTAGTTTAAACTCAAAATATTCTGTTATGTTCCATCTTTCTGTTATTGGTTTTTAGTGTAATTCCATTGTGAATGAAAGTAAACTTTGTATGATTAATATTATTTTAAATTTGTTAAGGTGCTTTTTTAAAAAAAATATGTTAAGGTGTTTTTTTATGCCCCAGAATATGGTCTATCTTAGTGAATGTTCTGTTGTGAGCTTGAGGAGAATGTATATTCTACAGTTGTTGGATGAAATAATCTATAAATGTCACTTATATCCCATTAATAGATGGTACTGTTGAATTCAAGTGTGTCCTTACTGATTTTCTGCCTGCTGGACCTGTCCATTTCTTAGAAAATCTACTGAAGTCTCCCACTAGAATAGTGGATTCCTCAGTTTTAACACTGTGTATTTTTTAAAAAATTAAACAATGTATTTAAACTGAAAACAAAAACAAAGTAATGGTTCAACATTTCTCACTTTGTTTTCTGTTTTACATATTTTGATGCTTTTACTTAGGCACATACACGTTAAGGGTTGTTATGTCTTCTTGAAAAACTGACCCTTTTATTATTGTATAATGCCCCTCTCTATCCCTAATAACTTTCCTTGCTCTGCTATCTACTTTGAAACTGTTATAGTTTACTCCAGTTTTATCTAGTTTAGTATTAGCATGGTATATACTTCTCCATCCTTTACATTTACTCTATCTGTTTCTTTATATTTAAAATGGATTTCCTATAGACAACATATTTTGTGTCTTTTTTTCAATCCAGTCTGACAATCTCTGTCTTTTAATTGGTGTTTTAGACCATTTTCATTTAAAATTATTATTGATGTAGTAGGATTAATATCTACCATATTTGTAATGTAACTATTCTATACTCATTGCCTTTGTTCTTTTTCTCCTTTTTTTGTCTTCTCTTTTTCTGACTTCTGTGCTTTTAGTTGAGCATTTTACATGATTCCATCTTATCTCCCCTTTTAGCATAAAACTTATACTTCTTTTTTTCATTTTTAAGTAGTTGTCCTAGAGTTTGCAAAATAAATTTACAACTACTCCAAGTCCACTTTCAAATAACAGTTTACCATATCACAGCTACTGCATGTACCTTATAACAGATATTCACAGTTTCTCTCTCTCATCCCTCAAAACATTCCTACCATTCACTTCACTTATCCATATGTCATAATCACTGAACACACTGTGCTACTATTATTTTGAACAAACTGCTATTTGGTAGCTCAATTAAGAATAACAAAAATAAAAGATGTTATTTTATCTTAATTTATTTTCTCTAATTCTTTTCCTTTCTTTATCTAGATTTGACCTAAACCATTTTTCTTCTTTCTAAACAAGTTCTTTTAAAAATTCTTGCACAGCACATCTACTGGTGATGAAGTCCCTCAGGTTTTGTCTGAGAAAGCCTTTATTTCTCTTTCATTTTTGACAGATAATTTTGCTGGGTACAGAATCCTAGGTTGGAGAACTCTTTCTTTCAACAATTTAAATTTTTCATTTCATGCTTTTCTTGTTTGAATTGCTTCTGAAAAGCAGTCCAATATAATTCTAATCCTCATTTACATTCAATCCTCTGAAAGTAAAGTAAGATTTGTTTTCCTCTGGTTTCTTTTGAGACTGAGATTTTGTCTTTGATTTTTTGAAGTTTGAATATGATTATGCCTATAAGCAGATTATGCCTATGGGTATTTATCCTGTCTGGTGTTTTCTGAGCTCCATGTATCTGTGATTTGGTGTGTCATTATTTTGAAAAATTCTCAGTGAGTATCACTTTACTTTTTTCTGTTCCTTCCTTTTTTTCTCCTTCTGATATTCCCATTAGCATATGTCACACCTTTTAAAATTGTCCCACAGACCTTGCATATTCTGTTCCATATTTTCATTCTTTTCTCTCTTTGAATTTCAGGTTTGCAAATTTCTATTGACATGTCTTCATTCTTTCCTTAGCCATGTGTAATCTATTGATGAGACCAATAAAGACATTCTTCATTTGTGTTTAATGTTTTATTATTTTTAGAATTTTCTTTTCATTCTTTCTTAGGATTTCTTTCTCTGTGCCTACCTTATACATCAGTTCTTGCAGGATGCTCACTTTTTCCTTAGAGCCTTTAGACTGCTTTCATAGCTATTTAAAATTCCTGGGAGGATAATTCCACAATGTCTGTTGTATGTAAATCTGGTTCTGATGCTTGCTTTGTCTCCTCAGTGTGAGTATTTTACCTTTTAGTGTGCCTTGTAATTTCTTGTTGAAAGCCAGACTTGATAAATTGTATAAATTTAATTGAGATAAATCGGTCCTTTTTAAAAAAAAATTATTTTATTTATTCTTTTTTTTTTTTTTTGGCTTGGGCCTTGGCTCACCCAGTTTTCTCCCTCTGGAAGAGTCTTTTCATCTCCAATGACCAAAGTTTTTTTTTGGCTGTGTTGGGCCTTCGTTCCTGCACATGGGCTTTCTCTAGTTGAGGCAAGCGGGGGCTACTTTTCACTGTGGTGCATGGGCTTCTCACTGTGGTGGCTAATTTTGTTGCCAAGCATGGGCTCTAGGCACGCAGGCTTCAGTCATTGTGGCATGTGGGCTCAGTAGTTGTGGCTCACGGGCTCCAGAGTGCAGGCTCAGTAGTTGTGGCACATGGGATTAGTTGCTCCACAGCATGTGCGATCGTCCCAGACCAGGGCTCGAACCCGTGGCCCCTGCACTGGCAGGCAGATTCTTAACCACTGTGCCACCAGGGAAGCCCCAAGTTAGATAGGTCTTTAGTGTGAGTTTTTATGCTTATCTGCTTAAAAATTGGGCTTACTCTTTTCTGTGTTTACTGTTGGTTGTAGCTATGGTGTCAGAGACTAAAATTTCCCTAGTATCCTTGTTTTGGTCACTGTTTTGTCTTTGGGTTTCCCTAGAGATTCCTCCCTAAGGAGAGCCTGAGCTATGCATTTATTTTATCATAGCCTCTGTTATTATACTCCATGCACGTGGTGGTAAGACAGGGGTAAGAGAAGGATTCTATAGCCTGTGATTAGGTGTCAGTCTTTTAGAGAACCTGAGTTGTGTATATTTCTTCCCCTACCCCAAAGGCTAGAGGAGGCTGGAACTGGGTATTTTCCTTCCCCAAATTCAGTTAGGCTTTGGTAAAACCCCAGGTGGGTTAAGCTCTTATAAAATAGTTTTGGTGTGCCTCATGGGAGGTAAAACTTAGGAAAGTGTGAGGGAGTTCTGAAGACTGAGCACCCTTGGGAATTTTAACTCTCAAGCCAGTCCACACTAAACCTCTTTAAACTTATCAACTATAGTTTAAAGTATTCCTAACAGTACTGTCTCCAGCTGTGGGCTTGTCTTCCCAGTAAGCTATAGTTCCCTGTATTCATTTGTCTGTCTCTAATTTCTGGGGAACTTTCCCTTTCCCAATTCTTTAATGGAACTAAGAAGAATTGCTGATTTTCAGTTTGTTCAGCTTTTGTTAGTTGTTGCTGTTGTGAGGATGGGAGTGATGATTTCTAAATTCCTTACTGTCAGACTGGAAACTGAAGTCTCTTTGATTTGAGATAGATGTTGCCATGTTAAGAAAACAGTGCTACTCTATTTTATAATTGTTGTTGTTATTTTAAACAAGTATGATATTTAAATCTTATCAAATACCCATTAGTTGTCTATACATTCATTTTTGTTTTCAAAATTATTTGTGTGATTAATTTTTTATACATTTCAAGATGTAACTTTTCTTTCATCCATGAATACATCTTGCCTACTCATAACTCAGTTCTGGATTTTATATCCAAGAATTTTATTTGCATCTCTATTTCTGAATGAATCCCAGTTTTTATCTAGAACTTTTATTTTGTCAGAAAGTAGAATGAATGAAGCTTTAGGGTTATGCTAACATAATTCAATGAATGAGAAACTTGCCATCTTTTTCTCTGCTTGAAACAGTCCATGTGACATGGGAATTATCTATTTGTTCCTTGATGGTCTGAAATAACTGGCAATATTTATTTTGAAATTTGTGTTGAAATGGTTTTGTTATTCAATATAAGTTTCTTTATACCTTAATATCATCATATTTGAGTTCTTAATTTTTCTTCATTTCTTATTTGATGGGGTCAGATTTCTTCATCAATAGATGTACATACACACATGTTCATATACATACATATATACATACTCATACATACACTGCATAATGATAACCAGATGCTATATTTTACAATTCCTTTTGCAACTGAAAATGTTCCCACTTTGCCTGCATGCATGAGAGATGATACATCATCCACTTACACCTTCTAAAATCTTTAGCTGTTGCTCCATTATCTTGTGATATTTAGTGTTGCAAACAAAAAGTGGCTTAAAATTGTTATTTTCCCTACTTGGATGATAAAATATCTTTTTCTTTATTTCCCTGGTTTAAATATTTTGCAAAGGTGTGTTCTCTTCTTATCTCTGAAGTTGAGTAGAGGTTTTGAGGTTTGTCATCACCATCTTCTAACTTGGTTTTCCACAGTTTGAATTCTATTCTTTTATGTCTCCACTGTGGCTTTTTAAATTCTATATTGACATATAAAGCAGACACTCCTTTGGTCAATGTCTAAAATTGCTCTTAGTGCCATGCTGTCATAATTACTATAGAATTTCAATAGGTGTGATCATCTGGAACTGAAGTTCATTCTTCTACTTCAAAATTTTCTTGAAATTTCTGCCTTTATACTTTCATATGTAGTTTTAGAATCAGCATGATCTTTTCCAGTAAAAATATATCCATTGGGATATTTGTTTGGGATTGTACATAGACCTAGCAAAAGTGCATTTAATGTAATTGCTACACATTGGGCGGAGGAGTTTTTGACCGGATATGGCCCAACTGGGACTGTCATGGCACTATGGAAATGAGCCAAAAGGCAGTAACATATACTAAAATATGGTAAATCATCTCAGGTTTCAGTATAATGTCACCTTTCCCCTATATTTCTGCTCTTAGATCATGCAGAAAAAGCCCCTTCTTAAGGATCATTAACTTCCTGACTTCCATGGCCAGGATGTAGGTCTCATTCTACCATCGTTTTACTGCTTTGGGTCATGTCTTGCACTTCTGTTGTATGGTTTTCTTGTTAAGCAAGCCTGTTTGGCTTTGTGGCTAAGCAAGCCTACTTTCTTGAGTGATCATTAACTTACAGGGTCTCCCATACTTTTTCTCTATTTATTATCCCCTAGTGGGATTAACTATTTAATCACCTACTTTGTTCCTTTACTCTGTCCCTATCAAAACCATGATGATAATAAAATATAGACAATGCCATATTGAAATTACAGTGCATTTATGAATCCTGGGATCTTGAGGTTAGGGCCAGAGATGTCAGTATATATAAAGAGTGATTATTACAGAAATGAATACTGATATGAGTATACTTGTGGGGTAGTGTGGATATATATATATATATATATATATATATATATATATATCTTTCCTCTGTCTGCTGAGGACCACAGAAGCAGTGACATCTCAGAAGCAATTAACATATCCAGCACTTAATTTCTATTTTTATTTTTATTTATTTTTTGCTGTACATGGGCCTCTCACTGTTGTGGCCTCTCCCGTTGCGGAGCACAGGCTCCGGATGCGCAGGCTCAGCGGCCATGGCTCACGGGCCCAGCCGCTCCGCGGCATGTGGGATCTTCCCAGACCGGGGCACGAACCCGCGTCCCCTGCATCGGCAGGCGGACTCTCAACCACTGCGCCACCAGGGAAGCCCCCAGCGCTGAATTTCTAAATGCCATTATCCAGTAAAAAGAACTGGGTTTCCCTGGAGAAATAGTTTGAGTCTGGGTTTGGGGCAGGGGCAACACAGATGAGCCTGAAGCATCATGTTTGAAGTGCCAGAAAGTAAGAAAATGGTGAAAGAAAAACAAAAGGGAGAACAGAAAAGAGAAAGGAATAGAAGAAGGAGAGAGAGAATGGGACACAGAAGCATCCTGAAAGAGTTTCTAATAACCCAAGTTGGAACAATTTCAACAACAAAGAAAATTATGAAATTATTGGATAACCTCCCCAAATAAAATAAATACTCATGAATTTCAACTAATAAAAATACAGTAAGTCCCCTACATATGAAACTTCCAGTTGTGAACTTTCAAAGATGCAATGTGCGTTCACATGTCCAATCACGTGTTAGTTCACGTGTCTCGCATACATTGTCACGTATGTGCATCCTCTACTAGTGGTTGAGCTTTGTGTATTTTACTGTATAGTACTATATAGAGTACAGTAGTACAGTATCTTTTTACAGTAGTACAGTATCTTTATTTCAAGCCCAGGATGTCCGGAAGCAAGCGTCAAAGCAGCAGTGATGTAGCTGGTACAGCTAAGAAGCGCGAAACGATAACGATGGAAAAAAAAGTGAAAATAATTGAGAGAGTGGAGCCACAAGATGAGGAAGAAGTAACTGAAGAACCGAAGAGATTCACGACACAGGAAATGGCAAGGGGATTTTCTTTGTTTGAGGAGGCACTGTTAGTTTTTGAAGCACAGGACCTGAATGTAGAATGGTACACGAAGGTTGCAGCAGCTGTTCAGAATGCAATCCAGTGCTACTGTGTCATCTATGTTGAGTAAAAAAGAACTACTACCCAGACATCACTGGATCATCTCTTCAAGTGGGTAGATAGAATTGAAGCCAGCAAGGAACCACAACCTGTGCCATCCACGTCAGGTGTGAGTGAAATTGCAGCTTGCCCTCCGTCTCCTATTGCTGACGATCCTTCAGTTCTACCATCTCCCACCTCCTCTCCCTCCTCCAGTCAGTAACTCTTCTTGCCTGTTCACTCAATGCCAGCCCCTGGATGCCAGCTGTTGTACTGTACTACTGTATTTTTCAAGGTACTGTACTGTAAGATTAAAAAGGTTTTTTTTTATTTTTTGTGTTTGTTTTTTATGTATTATTTGTGTGAAAAGTATTATAAACCTATTACAATACAGTGCTATATAGCCAATTGTGTTAGTTGGGTACCTAGGCTAACTTTGTTGGACTCACGAACAAATTGGACTTACGAACATGCTCTTGGAATGGGACTCTTTCGTATGTAGGGGACGTACTGTAAACAATTAAATAAATAAGGGAAAGTCATCCCTTACAGAATTTCAAATAACAAATGTAGAAGGAAGGAGGGAAGGACAAAATCACCATCAACACACCACAGTAACAATCACTGCAGGCAAGATCCACAAAGTAATGCTAAAATTAGCAATGCTAAAATAAGGAGGAAAAGGATATTTGCATAACCTCAAAGTATCATCCCTAAAAGATTTCAAATTACTGTAGTAGTTCTGCCATACCTCCACAAATATGTGCAGAAGTCCCTTCCACAACTATCTTAAACATCCTCATGATGGCTCAAGGAAGTCCGTAAGAGATCTACAGAGGTGGGAGTGCATGGGCACTGGAGAGACCTGGGCTGGGCAGTTGGTAGAAAAGCAGAAGGGAGTGAGTGAAGAGGAGACTGTAGACTTAGGTGGGCTTATGGCAATTAGAAGGGGGCAGGGAGGCAGGAGTTTACATAGTCCATGAAGAATAGGCAGTTTGATGGAAGCAAGAATACATGTAGGTAAACACCTGGTGAAAAGTAAATGTGGAAAGGCAGATGGAGAGTCTGAAGGGCTGTGAGGAACTTCTCCTTAATTAGGTGAGCAACAGGGAGGTATGGCAAGTTCTAGAGCAGGGAATGTTGAGGTCAGAGCTTAGAAACACTTCCCTGACATGAACCATTTTATGAACGTGGAACAGCTCTACATTTATTTAAAAAAATATATTCATCAGAGTTTTGTAATTTTCCTCATATAGAAATGTTTATATCCTCTTGTATATTATTTGTTAAATTTATACTTAAGTATTTCAGTTTTGGGAGTGCTAATGTAAATGGTATTGTGTTTTTAATTTCAAATTCCACTTATTCATTGCTGGCATATAGGAGAATGATTGACTTTTGGTTATTAACCTTATATCCTACAACCTTGCTATATGGCTTATTAGTTCCAAGAAGTTTTTTTGTTGATTCTTTTGGATTTTCTACATAGATGATCATCTCATCTGTGAACAAAGACATTTTTGTTTCTTCCTCCCCAATCTGTATAAATATTTCATTTTTTCTTGCCTTACTGTGTTGGCAAGGGCTTCCAGTGCAATGTTGAAAAGGAAAGGTGAGAGAGTATGCCCTTGCTTTGCATCTGATTTTAGTGGGAAAACTTTTAGTTTCTCACCATTAAGTATGCTGTTAGATACAGACTTTTTGTTCTAATCATTTTTTTTGGTGGGGGGGGGATCTTAGTTCCTTCACCAGGGATCAAACCTGCCCCCCCTGCAGTGGAAGCGCAGAGGCTTAACCACTGGACCACCAGGGAAGTCCCTAGCTATAGGCTTTTTGTAGATAGTGTTTATTAAGTTGAAAAAGTTTCTCCTATTGCTAGTTTACTGAGAGGTTTTTACCATGAATGGATGTTGGATTTTGTCTAGTGCTTTTTCTGCATCTATTGATGGGATCATGTGATTTTTCTTTTAAGCTTGTTGATGTGATGGATTACATTAATTCATTTTTGAAAATTGAACTAGCTTTGCATACCTGGGAAAAATTCCACTTGGTAGAGCTGTATGATTCTTTTCATACATTTTTAGATCCCATTTGCACACATTTTGTTGAGGATTTTTGCATCTATGTTCATAAGACATGGTGGTCTGTAGTTTTCTTGTGATGTTTTGGTATTAGAATTATGCTGGCTTCATAGCATTTGCTATCTGCTTCTATCCTCTGAAAGAGATTGTAGAGAATTGGTATAATTTCTTCCTTAAACGTCTGGAAGAATTCACCAGTAAACTCATCTGGCCCTGGTACTTTCTGTTTTGGAAAGTTGTTAATTATTGATTAAGTTTTTCAAATAGATATAGTCCTATTCAAATCCTCTGTTTCTTTTTGTGAGTTTTGGGAAGATTTTGTTTTTCAGAAAATTGGTCCATTTCATCTGGGTTATCAAGTTGATGGGCATAAGGTTGTTCATAGTATTCCTATATTATACTTTTAATCTGTAGCAATATCCTCTCTTTCATATCTGATATTAGTAATTTGTGTTCTTTCTGTTTTTTTCTTCATTAGCCTTTCTAGAAGCTTATCAATTTTATTGATCTTTTCAAAGAACTAGTATTTAGTCAGTTTTCTCTACTGATTTCCTGTTTTCAATATCTTTGATTTCTGCTCTAATTATTATTATTTCTTTTTTTTCCTGATTATGTTGGATTTAATTTGCTCTTCCTTTTCCAGTTTCCTAAAGTGAAAACTTAGATCGTTGATTTTAGATCCTTTCTTCTTTTTAAAATACACATTCAATCCTAAAATTACCTTCCTAACACACTTTTGCTGCATCCCACAAGTTTTGAAAAGTTGTGTTTTTATTTTCATTTAGTTCAAAATACTTTTAAATGTCTCTGAAGATGTTTTTCTTTGATCCACATGTTACTTAGAATTGTGTTGTTTAATCTCCACATATTTTGGAGTTTTTCGATTACCCATCTGTTTTTGATTTCTAGTTTAATTCAATTGTGGTCTGAGGGTAGACATTGTAAGAGCTCTATTCTTTAAAATTTGTTAAGGTGTTTTATGGCCTGGATTGTTATCTACGTTGGTGACTGCTGCATGTGATCTTGAGAAAAATATGAAATCTGCTGTTGTTGGATAAAGTAGTCTATAAATGTCAATTATATCTTTTGATTGACGGTATTGTTGAGTTCAACTATGGCCTCACAGATTTTCTGTCTGCTTGATCTGTCCATTTGATAAAGGAATGTTGAAATCTCCAACTATGATAGTGGATTTATCTATTTCTCCTTGCAGTTTTGTCAGTTTTTGCCCCATGTAATTTGACACTTTGTTGTTAGGTGCATACATATTAGGAATTGTTATATCTTTTTGGAAAATTGACACCCTTTTCATAGGGTAATGCCCTTTGTTTTTATCCTTGATAACTTTTCTTACTTTGATGTGTGCTCTGTCTGAAATATAATATAGCTACTCCTATTTTCTTCTGATTAACGTTAGCATGGTGTATTTTTCTCGATCCATTTACTTTCAATCTATATGTGTCTTTACATTTAAAGTGGGTTTCTTGTAGATAACATATAGTTGTGTCTTGCTTTTCTGATCCACTCTGACAATTTCTGTTTCTTAATTAGTGCATTTAGGGCATCAGCATTCAAAGTAATTATTGTTGTAGATGAATTAATATTACCAGATTTATTTTACTAGTTTTTATTTGTTGCCCTTGTTCTTTGTTCCTATTCTTTTCTTCTACACTTTCTGCCTCTCGTGTTTTTTTTTTTTTTTTTGCCGTTCGCGGGCCTCTCACTGTTGTGGCCTCTCCCGTTGTGGAGCACAGGCTCCGGACGCGCAGGCCCAGCGGCCATGGCTCACGGGCCCAGCCGCTCCGCGGCATGTGGGATCTTCCCAGACCGGGGCACGAACCCGTGTCCCCTGCATTGGCAGGCGGACTCTCAACCACTGCGCCACCAGGGAAGCCCTCTTGTGGTTTTATAATTCAATTTTATGATTCAATTTTCCCTCCTTTCTTAGTATATCAATTATACTTCTTCTTTTACTTTTTATAGTGGTTGCTGTAGAGTTTCCAATATACATTTACAACTAACCCAAACCCACTTTCAAATAACACTATATCATTTCACAGGCAGTGTGAGTACCTTATCATAGCAAAATCATCCTAATTCCTCCCTCCTGTCTCATCTCATATCATTGCTGTCATTCATTTTACTTATATATGTGTAGATAAGCATATGAATATACATGATAAATACACATAAGCATACATTATTGAATAGGTTGTTACATCATTATTGTGAACAAACTATTACCTGTTAGATCAATTAAGAACAAGAAAAATAAAAGTTTTTATTTTACCTTTACTTATTCCTTCTCCAAAGCTCTTCCTTTTATTAATGTAAATCCAGGTTTCTGATCATATTATTTTCCTTCTCTCTAAAGAACTTCTTTTAACATTTCTTGCAAGACAGGTCTACTGGCAAGAAATTTCCTCAGTTTTTGTCTGAGAAAGCCTTTATTTCTCCTTCACTTTTGAAGGATAATTTCACAGAGCATAAAATTCTAGGTTGGCGTTCTTTTCTCTCAATACTATAAATATTTCCACTCCACTCTCTTCTTGCTTGCATGGTTTCTGAAAAGTCAAATGTAATTCTTGTTCAACATAGGTAATGTGGTTTTTTCTTCTAGCTTCTTTAGGGATTTTTTATTTATCTTTGATATTCTGTAATTTGAAAATGATATGCCTAGGTGTAGTTTTGTTTAGCATTTATCTTGCTTGGTGTTCTCTGAGCTTTTTAGATCTGTCATTTGGTGTCTGACATTAATTTGGGGAAATTCTCAGTTGTTATTCTTTCAAATAGTTCTTCTATTCCTTTCTTTCTTCTTCTTCTGATACTTGGAGGGATTTGGAAATTTAGATTGGAAAGCGACCTCTAAAATATACACTTTTCTTTCTAAAGAAAGGTTTTAAAGCAGAGAACATTTGTACATTCAGTGTTCTGATTTAAAATTCCAGCTTGCACCAGTCTGAAAGACAAAGCCAACTATTTTGTTGTTGATGGATTAAAATAGGTGCAGCTGCAAATGGAGAACAGGGATCTTTGTCTGCTTTGCCACTATAAAGTCCAATAGGCTTGAACAATGCCTTATATGCATGGATAAATGTCTGTTGACAGGCTGAATTGGGATGATTTCCCATCATTCTACTTTGTGTTGCCCTAAGATTGACTCAGTCTTTTCCTCAAGAGAGACAAAGCATCAGCTGATCCCCTACCTTCTCAATGTGTGATGCTTATTATTAAATGATCCACCCTCTTGGGTCGGGGAAGGGCCAGCTCCCTTCTATGTTGGGTTTGTCTCACAGCCAACATTTAGTTGTGGCTGAGGTGCAGCCACACTGGTGATGCTGGGACTGAGCAGTGCCATGCCCACCAGACATAAAGAACCTTTGAGTTCTGCTCCTATGTGCCTCATTGCTCTAAGGGCTAATGGGTGGTCAGCACAGACATTCTTTTTGCTCACCATATGCTTTAAACCCAGTCTCTAAGGGAGGTACAGGGTTTTGTAGTCTGATATATGGCCTTGTGACTTGGCAGGTAAGAAAACAGAGACACGGATCCAAGTAGTCATGGTCCCAGAGGGCAGGTTCTACTTTACAGCCTGGATAAATACAAAGTCATTAGTTTTAGTTATTCTGCAACAGGACATCTGTGGACAAACACTTGGTTTTGCCAGAAGAACTGCCTCCGCTCTCCTTAGGACAAAGCAGGGGTTTTACGAAGATTGAGGTTGCAGCTCACCCTCATAAACTGGGACAGATTCTGCACCCAGGGGCTAAAGAGGAGCCAATTGCATTCACATTTTATAAATTTACCTTTGTTAAAAAACAAAAACAAAATCTAATTCCAATGCTGTGACTCCTTTCTGTGTTCCATGCATCGTCATAGGCAAATCCGGCAGCTCAGAGATACCTTCTGTTTAGAGGCAACTCCCCAAGTCCTGGCCACTGTACAGATGAGAAGATAACAGTTCTCGTGAGAGGCTAGTACTCAATTTCTGAAAATACATCATCAAAGGAGGGCATCAAAATATTTAAGATGATAGATCTCCTAAAATGATTTCCTTCAAAACTAATAACTTGGGGAAAGGTGAAAATCATCTTGCCACTGGTTCTTTATAAAAAGATTTTTCAACATTACCAGATCACTGATCTATTGGGGAAAACCTTAGTGGTCTTATTTATTAAGAAATACAGTCAATCTTCATTATTCAGGGATTCAGCATGTACAAATTCACTGCTTAGTAAAATCAATTTGGAATTTGTAACCTCAAAATCAATACTCATGATGCTTTCACAGTCTTTTGCAGACATGCTGAGGAATTTTGAGCTGTCCCCTGCTCCCAGCTGGGGTTGAACAAGGAGGTGCTGGCCCTATTGTTTCTCACACTGTGAACACATGCCCTTTACACGGTATGTTTAGTACCACATTTACACATTTTGTGACTTTTAAAAACTTGTGATTCTGCTGTTTAAAATGGTAACAGCACTTACGTGTTGCCTGGTGTTCTTAAGGGCAGGAAGGCTGCCATGTGCCTTATGGAGATAAGTTTCCTTCAGGGATGAGATCCAGTGCTGTTGGCCTTGAGCTCAATATCAATAAATAAACACTAACTATTAAATAAGGAGCTTCAAACAGAAACACATATAAAACAGGTTGTGTATTGATTGGTTGAGGAGAATGTTGTGACCTGAAGCTTGCAGAAACCAAACCCTGTATTTCCCCTAAGAGCAATGGTTTTGTGTTCACTAATTCAGTCCTTATGGAGACTTTACAGAACATAATATTGTGAATGATAATAATTGACTGTCTCTCTCTCTCTCTCTGTCTCTTTCTGTCTGTCTCTGTCTCTGTCTCTCTCTCTATATATATATCAGGTGCTTTATAAATATTTTTTCACTTAATAAATAACTTTCCTGCAAGAGATATTTACTATTTCCTGTTACCAAATACAATGTCTGAAAGTCTAAGGAACTTGACCAAGGTCACCCTTCTACCAGTGACCACACACTGGAAGAAAAGATCTAAGGCCAAAGCATTATTTTCTCAAATGGTATAGAAAGATAAATAGATAGATAGATAAAGATTATAGATAGGCAGATAGGTGGATGTGTGCTCACTCCTATGCTTGTTCTGTAGCAGAGGAATTTGGCTGAGCTCAGTCTGGGTATTTTGTGATTGCTTGCTTCCTGTGACTCACCTTCACAGCACTGGCCACGGCTGTCGTTTACCCCACTAGACAGTGAGGCCCCTGAGGGAAGCAAGCATGTCTCTCTCAGTCACACGTTCACAGTTGTTACTCTGGGCCCAGGAGAGTGGTATTCTCAATAAATATTTGCCGAACAAATAAATACACACGCATACAGGCATGCAAGTGCACACGCATGTACACACACCTGCACACACATGTGGAGTTGCTCTGACTGAAAGGGGAGGCTTCCTGCTTGCTCTGCCCCTGTGTGTGCCCAGGCTCTGAACATTGCCAGCCCCCAGGGGATGCCCCTCTCCCCCCACCCCCCATGGATACCGTGGAACTAACCTTGCTGACTGCTGCCCTGGATGCTGCTCTGGGATCTTTTTTGGCTGTGGGAAGCCACACCATTTCACTTAGCACTCTGTTGAAAGGTTGAACCATTTTCAAACTTAAGTGAAACAAATGCTTTTATGAGAGCTCTAGAAAATGAAAGGTGACACGTCTTGTTTATCCATTAAACAGCAGAAACTTACACACCATTGTAAAGCAGTTATAATCCAGTAAAGATGTTAGAAGCAAAAAAAAAAGAAAATGAAAGGTGAGTCACAAGAGCGAGCGTGTTCCTGCAGCACTCTGGCCTCTCCTCATAGGCAAACACCGAATCCTTCACTTCATGCAGGGCATGAGAGGAGGCTGAGAGCGGTGGTTTACAGGCCCAAATGTGGCTACCACACAGTGTAGTTCTTATCTTGGCTGCAGCTTCTGAACCTTGGGTAAGTTAACTTGACCTCTGTGCCTTGCTTTCTCCATCTGTGAGCTGGGAATAATGATAGCACCCACCTCCTAGGATGTTTATGAAAGCTGAGTGAGGAAAGACATGTAATGCAACACAGAATGTGCTCATTCCATGTGGGTCATTATTCTGAGCAAGGTCTGGATTTGGTTAGGAGGAGGTGTCAGCTCCCTCCACCTCAAGATGAGGTACAACATCTATGCTTTCTGACACAGAGAATGAGACTCCACTTCGGTCACACCAGGGAAGGCTTGACTTATAGAGGTTGGGCTTGACAATAGCTGGCAGCTGTCTGAGTGAAAAGGGAGAAATAAAATGCTCTTTTTGCCTCTTTTCCTGGATCTGAGAACTTCAAGGTAAAAGTGATCATCTTCATCCAAGTAAAATCTTCAGCTGAAAAAACCCATTTAGAAAATGTGTTTTTAATATTACATCAATGTGATTTAGTGTGACAACAAATCTGTGCTCTTCCAAAATCCAAGACCAAAGGGAAAGATTTAGAAACACGTCATCTTTTTGAAGTTTCTGAAGATCATAACCATTTAAAGGCTTAAAGGAAAATAGATTTTAGAAGATTATGCTATCTTTAATAATGAAATTATTCATTATTCAAGAAAATTGAACCAATTATGGCTATTTTTCTATGTGACCATTTTAAGACTCTATTATAACCATGAGACCCTGTATTTTCCCTGATTTACAAAAACATTGATGATATCAGATGCTTATTTTATGTCTCTGAGCAACAGGAAGCGAGAGTAACATCTTAGTGAAAGCTAGAAGCCAGGCACTTTGGTAGGTAGAGGTCATACTTTGACCTTGTCCAAAATCACACAGTGATGAAAGACACATTTCCTGGAATGCAATCCTGGGTCTTAAGATCTTTCCACCTCACCCTTCTGTCCCTTTATTCTAAGCTTTAATCACCTTTTCTAACAAGTGCCTTCATCAGTCATGGAGAACGTGGTTTCTGATAGCAAACTTGATGGGTCATGTTCTGTCCATGTAACATGGTCAACTGATGGATTGGGGCAGTTTAGTTTTTCGTTCTCATTCTTTTTTCTGCACTTTCTTACATTTCTCATGTTATTTTATACTTATTATAACTTTATTTACAAAAAGTCATTTGTCTTAATGTGGATAAAGATTATTGAATTTTAAAACTCAGTTCAACAATTATTCTAGGCATCTGTTGGAAAAGGAAGAAATTATGACTAAGTTTTATCTGCTTCATTCAAGATGAATCCCTTAAAAACTCTTTCTCCCTAAACATATATATATATATATATATATATATATATATATATATATACAGAGAGAGAAAGAGAGAACTAATTGATACAACAGCATATATCAGATTGAACATGTACAATCTATGAATGTATCTCCAGAGGATACTTTCACAAAGTGGAAAAGACACATATACAAGAATGTTACTTTTGTGTTCTTTATATGTTGAAACATTTGGCAACACCTCAAATGTCTATTTTCTGAAGGTTGATGGATATTTACGTAATAAAAAATTATACATGTAGGGCTTCCCTGGTGGCGCAGTGCTTGAGAGTCCGCCTGCCGATGCAGGAGACGCGGGTTCGTGCCCCGTTTCGGGAAGATCCCACATGCCGCGGAGCGGCTGGGCCCGTGAGCCATGGCCACTGAGCCTGCGCGTCCAGAGCCTGTGCTCCGCAAATGGGAGAGGCCACAACAGTGAGAGGCCCGCATAACGCAAGAAAAAAAAAAAAAAATTATACATGTAAAGAATGAACCTGGACCCCTATCTCATCACATACAAAAACTAATCTAAAATGGTTTAGACTTGAATGTAAGACCTGAAACAGTAAAGCTCCTAGGAAAAAACATAGGCCATTAAGCTCCTTGACATAAGTCTTAGCAATGATTTTTTTGTTTTGGATTTGACATCAAAAGTCAAAGCAACAAAAGCAAAAATAAAAAAAACAATCTGATTAAAAAATAAGCAGACCTGAACAGACATTTTTCCAAAGAAGACATCCAGATGGCCAACAGGTACATGGAACTATCCACAACATCACTAATCATCAAGGAAATGCAAATCAAAACCACAATGAGATACCACCTTGTATCTGGCAGAATAGATATCATCAAAAAGGCAACAAGTAAGTATTAGTGAGGATGTGAAGAAAAGGGAACGTTTGTGCACTGTTGCTGGGAGTTTTAAATAGGTGCAGCCATTATGGAAAATAGTATGGAGGTCTCTCAAAAAATTAAACATAGAACTGCCATGGGATACAGAAATTCCAACTCTGGGAATTTATCTGAAGAAAACGAAAACACTATCCCTGAAAAGATATATTCACTCCCATGTTCAGTGCAGCTTTATGTACAACAGCCAAGATACAGAAACAACCTAAGTGTCCACTGATGGATGAACGGATAAAAAAATTGTGGTATATGTATGCAATGGGATATCATTCAACCATTAAAAAAGAATAAAATCTTGTTATTTGTGACAACTTGGATGGACCTTGAGAGCATTATGCTAAGTGAGATAAGTCAGACAGAGAAAATCAAATACCATATAATCTCATTTATTTGTGGACAGAAAATAAAAAAGTTTATAGTTACAGAGAACAAATTGTTGGTTGCCGGAGGCGGGGGTCTGGGTTAGTCATAAAATAAATAAGTTATGGTGATGTAACATACAAGAGGGTGACTACAGTTAACAATGTTCAATTGCATAATTGAAAGTTGCTGAGAGAATAGTTCTTAAAATTTATCCCAATTTAAAAATTTCTGTAAGTGTATATATGGTGACGATGTTAACTAGACTTATTGCGGTCATCATTTCACAATATATACATATATTGAGTCATTATGTTGTATATCTCAAACTAATATAATATCATATGTCAATTATACTTCAAATTTAAAAAGAAGAAAATCTTGCAGTCATTAAAATAATGTCTCAGATATGCTTAATTCAATGTTCTTTATAGTTATTGACATGCTTTCTCTTTTCACTTCCTGTGTACAGAGAACGAAGGAAAATCTATGTGCCCATGTCTGACTGTCTTTGGGCTGCAGAGATGTACCCAGCTATCTTCTCAACATTTCCAGCTCCGAGTTGACAGATATAAGAGTTATCTCATCTTCTCCATCTTTTCTTCCTCACTTATTCCAGTTGATTCAGTCCCCCAAGAGTGAAAACTAGGAGTCAGTATTAATGTTTTCTATTGATGCATTACCACCACCACGCCTACACACACCCCTTCAATCCATGCAAGGTGGTGTTGAGTGTATCTTCAATACATTCTTATCTCTCTTCCCTCTCTCCCTAACCTGGATCAGGCCCTATCATTTCTCAGGTAGATAATTTTCATACCCTAGTCTGATCTCTCTGCTTACAGTTCAGGCTCTTCACATAGCAGACAAAGTTATCTTTCTCTAAAATGGCATTCTGCTTACATTATTCTGTTCTTATTTGTTTTTGTTTAAATTTGTTTTTTTAATCCTCCAAGAGTCTTCCCACTGCTTATACTTCAACAACGAAATTCCATAGCTAGCGCCTGGCCCCTGATACCATCTGCAGCATCACCCCCATCCCACTCTTGCATTCCACACACACTGTGCATGATTCCCAGTTGTAGCATTGGTGGCTTCCAACCCCCTTCTCTTTGCACATGGCACCCCTGTGCCAGTAACACTGCTGCTCTGTTATAAATCTCATCAGTTTCTGCTTATTCTTGAGGTATCTGCTCCAGGAGACACTTCTGTGAGTCTTCCTAGAACATCATGAGTGGAAACAATTACACCTGCTTCAGGTACCCTTATCCAAATGCTGTTGTAGCCCCTCCATATCGTGATATCTCTCTGCTCCAAATAGGCTGCATTCTTCATGGGCAGGGACCATGACTGACTCCCCTTGGGACCTAGCTCCAAACCTGGCAGTGATAGATGTCTTAGTTTGGATTTCACTTAAAAGTAAACCCTGAAACAAGGTCTTAAGTGCAGAAGATGATCTCATAAGAAGTAGAAGAGCAGGAACAGGGAACAGATGAGGGAGATAGAAAGCTAATAAAAGGTCCACTGTAAGTAGGTCACTCCTGCAGGCAACTGGGACTCTGTTGCACCAGGGACCATCTGAGGAGCCATCTGGAACATTCATCAGGGAAGCTGGAGTATTATCCATTACCTCCTGTGGGTCATTGTTGAAGGGCTGTCCTTCTGGACTGCCCGCTTGCAGGCTGCAGCCTGAGAGAAAGTCCCCACTTGTGAGGAAGAGTAGCATGTCTCTGAGATGGGAGCCATGGGGGTACATCTGCCACAGCAGCGGACAGACTCAGAGGATGCGAACAGTGTCTGCACAGTCAAGATAGCGTGAAATTTTGTTGAAGGAATGAATTTTTAAAAAGATTTCAATGGACTGTGGGCAATGAGAAGAATTTTGACTGGAGAGGATGGGTGAATTTTTAATCAGTAATTTTATTTAATATTATTTATGTTTTTATAATTTATAACAAAGAAGCATATTCTATAATAGGATATCATTCACTGAATTCTGGTAATATAGCATTGAAAAGCTGTTTGAGATCATATGATCGGTTTGTCTAGTTTCTCTTCCTCCAATTATAGAAGCTGCATTTATTGTTTCCTCACAGGTTGTTTCCCAACCTGCTTGTGAATACAAATGCTAAGAGCTTGTAGTCATCCCATGTTTGGAAACCTCACTTCTTTAGGAGTTATTCTCATGAGATACTCAATCTTATTTTGTCATGTCTTAAAAATGTATCTTTTGAAGACACTCAAATTGGGAACAGTCCTCAACATGACATGATCTCCTCAGATGCTGGGCAGTGAGTGCATTCTCCCCTTACCCTACCTGATGTCTGCCACAGCTTCAGCGGCCTGAAACTACTCACCATGGGGGTCCCAACTCCCCCAGACACATCCCAATGTGTCACTGCACCTCATAAAATAGTGCTCAGGACTGCCGACAGTTCTTGCATAGACCTGAAGGAGTGCGAAGTGTGAGGCATGGCAGGGTACTGATGGATTCTGCCCAGGATTCTGACCAAGGTGCTGGAATTGGCCAGGGGTCTGGTCCTCCCTGCCATTTGACTCATTTCCTTCTTGGGTTCGACTTGCACACCAATCTCTGGCTTCTAATATGTTATCAAGTTTCATTTCTGCTGGGCTTTCCTGGCTTCTCAAGAACTCACAGGAGGGACTTCCCTGGTGGTCTGGTGGGTAAGACTCGGCACTCTCAATGCTGGGGGCCTGGGGTCGATCCTTGGTCGGGGAGCTAGATCTCTCGTGCCGCAGCTAAAAATCCCACATGCTGCAACTGAGACCAGGGCAGCCAAGGAAATAAATTAATTAATTACTTTTTTAAAAAAAGAATTCACAGGAATCCTCTCTTCTGCCCAGGTGCTGGGCCTGGAACTGGAAATACGGACCCACAGCACACGGGCCAGGCCTACGAGGTGCTGACATGGGCAGCCAGCCTGGAGGTGTCCACAAGTCACAGAAGCACCCGAGGGAAAGGTTCAGCTGCACATCCAGACAAAGTGTATGAAGGGCGAGCTAAGTGCACAACAATCATGTGAGGCGTCCGCTGTGTCACTGACGTGACAGCGGTGTCCTGACGGGGCTGTGGAGTTGTTCACTGGTCAAGTTCCTTGCTTCCAATGCCAGCCTAGGCTTAGCCATGGTCTCTAGAAAGAATGTGCTTATTTCTGGATATTCAGTGATTCTACTATTTAATACAAATGAATAAATAATAAAGCTAATCATGAATGAGAACAGTATGTAAAATGTAAAGAACTGTCATCAGTATTACTGATTCAGAAAGTGAAACTATAGGAACACTTATTTTTTTTCTTAGTTATATAATGTGTAGTTTTTCTTTCATGGGCATATGTTATTTTAAATCAAGAAAAATATAAGAAAAAGCAGAAAAATAGGAAATTCAAAGACACAAGGACATTTGTGATGGATTGGTTACTGTAGAGGAAAATAATCTCACATAAAGGGAAGGTAGGGTAACACAAATAAATCTTTATGATAAAATCTTGCATATTGGGCTTTTTCATTGTAGCCACCACATTAGTTGGCTCTCTCTGAGGAACTTTAAGAATGCCGCAGATGTGTGCTGGGGTCATCAAAAACAAATAATAGACAAATAATACTACTGCTAACATTACTAATAACAGTGTTACTAAAGGACAGAGCAGTTCACTTGATCTTTACAGATACAGAAACTTGAGCCAAATATTATTCTTGATATTTTATGAGCATGCAAAAACTTACCCTAGAATGAGTGTAACAAGATGTTAAAATGGAACTTTTGGCTGAAACATGTAGATATCAAATTCCAAAGTTATTGGTTGACAAGATTTACAAAATATGTAGCCAAGAAGTGGTTAGAGGACTCAATTCAGAAGCTTGTGGGGCAAAGTATGTGCATGTGTTCTTGTGCTACACACCCACTGAGAAAAGTTAAACAAAATGAGTGTTTTATGAACAAATCCCGATCTACATGTGAGTGGAGGAGGGGTTGCCATGGGGATCAGTGCTGACTGTATTCCTGGTGCAGCCCTAGCCCCCCAGGGTCTCCCTTGTCTGTAGGGTGCTCAGTCCGTTCAGATGGTCTCTTAACCATGTCTTTTATTTTCTGTGTTTCTGATGCTTGAGCGTCTTGGGACTCTGTTGACCCTGGACGGACAGGGCCATATCCTTCTGCTCTAATCACCCCAGGGTCAGGTACCAGACAAACAAAGGGAGTCCCTGGGCTCCAGAGCCCTCTGAAATTACTCAAACTAAGACATCCTAAGCCTGCTTACCTTTCTTCTCGCCTGTTTCTTCCTGCAGAAATCACAATAAAGGGTCTTCCCCAAGTTTCCCCCTCTTCCTCTGCCTCCTGACTGACCCTGGCACTGTCCTGTGTGGCCCCCCTGGCAAGGTGGGCTCCCTCCTTTTGGGAACTGCAAGTGAAAAACTATCTTTTTAATGGCAACCGTCTTCTGATCTGTTGGCCTTACAATATCTCAAATTTTCTAATAATACATTATAATTTAAAGGAGATAAGAAATGCACCATAAGCCATTTGAGCCCACAGAGATGAGCTAGTTCTGAACCTAGTACATCTGGGTCTCTAAGTCAACCTACCTTTTGGGGGAGGGGTGAGGCACCCACAAAATAAAACAGCTCCTCAATACACATATGGAGTAAGATTTTTTTTTTTTTTTTTTTTGCGGTACGTGGGCCTCTCACTGTTGTGGCCTCTCCCGTTGTGGAGCACAGGCTCCGGACGCGCAGGCTCAGCGGCCATAGCTCACGGGCCCAGCCGCTCCGCGGCATGTGGGATCTTCCCGGACCGGGGCACAAACCCGTGTCCCCTGCATCGGCAGGCGGACCCCCAACCACTGAGCCACCCGGGAAGCCCCTGAAGTAAGATATTTTTTAATGTCGATATGGTTACCTTAGTGAGGCCTGAACTTAAACCACTACATTTTTTTTCTAAGTAGTCACCACATATCTGCTTACTACTCTCATCTATATCCGTTCCTTCTTGTTTATTTCAGAAGTCTTCAGTTTTCTGTCTTGAAAACTTACATTTTTCTATTTTGAGATGCTTTCATTTTCTATGATTTTCACCCACTGTTGACTGCCACATCACATATCCTTATGGCAAGATACTACAAGACCTGCATGTCTGAATTGAATTTTACATCTTCACCTAACTCGGGTTCCACTTGCCCACTCAAATGCTTGTTTCATCATTTCCAGTTCATTAGCCATTCCCATTATTGGAGGAAACAAAATCCAGATCAGAGCTCTCTCAGGCTGCCATCACTCAGCCTTGCTCCATCACCTCCCCAAGAATGTCTCTGGCCTTTACCACAATCCATCATCCCTGTAACAGGCTGTAGCATCCTATGAAGTCCTCCAGGATACCACCCTCATCCAGCAGTTTCCCAGTGTAGATCTATCCCTGTTCGGAAACTTTAGGACCTTCCCCTTCCCTACCTGTCTTATACTAGGAACACCCACCAAAGGATGTAGATGGAAGAGTAAGAAAAAGATTTCAAGAACTGATTAACTCTAAGTGATGTCCTGATACGAACATCTACAAGATTTCCCACCTTCCACAATGCAGAAAACTCTTCAGAAACAGTGGAAGAGTTAATGATGTGTTGGAATGGCTATGTAATTGGGAAGGATGTGCCATGGTGCTGCTTCCGGTTCAGTTGTTCACTATTGATTAATGTTTTCTGTGAAAGTTTCTGAATCCAGATGATCATGAACACAGATGAGATGCTCATCTTTAAAAAAAAAAAAAAAAACTATTGTGGCATAGTATACATAACATAAAAATTTACATTTTTATAATTAATTTTTATTGGAGTAAAGTTGATTTACCATGTTGTGTTGGTTTCTGCTGTACAACAAAGTGAATCAGATATACATATACATATAGCCACTCTTTTTTAGATTGTATTCCCATATAGGTCATTACAGAATATCGAGTAGAGTTCCCTGTGCTATACAGTATGTTCTTATTAGTTATCTATTTTATATATAGTAGTGTGTATATGTTAATCCCAATCTCCCAGTCTATCCCTCCCACCTCCCTTTTCCCCCTTGGTAACAGTAAATTAGTTTTCTACATCTGTGACTCTATTTCTGTTTTGTAAATAGGTTCATTTGTACCATTTTTTAGATTCCACATATATGCAATATCATATGATATTTGTCTTTGTCTGACTTCTAATTTTTAAGTGTACAGTTCAATGGCATTAAATACATCCGTATTGTCCCACTGTCACAACTATCCATCTTCAGAACTTTTTCTTCTTCCTAAACGGAAACTCTGTACCTATTTAACAACAATTTCCCATTTCCCTCTCTCTCCTCAGTCCCTGGCAACCATCATTCCACTTTCTATCTCTATGAATTTGTCTACCTTAAATACCTCATATAAGCATAATCTTACAATATTTGTCTTTTGAGGACGGGCTTATTTCACTCAGCATAAAGTCCTCTAGGTTTATCCATGTTGTAGTATTTATCAGAATTTCATTCTTTTTTACGATTAAAGAATATTCCATTGTATGTTTATACTACATTTTGTTTATTCATTCATCTATCAATGGACATTTGGGTTGTTTCCACCTTTTGCCTGTTGTGAATAGTGCTGCCATGAACATTAATATACATGTATCTATTTGAGTCTTTGTTTTCAATTCATTTGGATGTATATGCCTAAGAGTACAATTGCTAGATGGTATGGTAATTCTAGTCTTAATTTTTGAGAAACCATCAAACTATTTTCCATGGCAGCAATACCATTTTACAATCCCATCAGCAAGGCACAAGGGTTTCAATGTCTCTGCACCCTTGTCAACATTTATTTTCAGGGTTTTTTTTTCTTTAAAATTTTTATGATAGCTATCCTAATGGGTATGAAGTGTATCTGTGGTTTAATTTACATTTCCCTAGTGGTTAGGGATGCTCAGTATCTTTTCATATGCTTTTTAGTCATTTGTATATCTTCTTTAGAGAAATGTCTATTCAATTCTTTGGCCCATTTTTGAATTGGGTTATCAGTTTTTCTGTTGTTGAGTTGTAGGAGTTCTTTATATATTTGTGTGTTAATCTCTTATTGACACATGATTTAAAAATATTTTCACCTATTATGTGGGTTACCTTTTTACTCTGATAACACAGTTCTTTGATGCACAAAGTTTTAATTTTGATCTAGTCCAATTTATCTCTTTTTCTTGTGTTGCCTGTGCCTTTGGTGTTATATGCAAGAAATCTTTGCGAAATTCCATGTCATGAAGCTCTTCTCCTATGTTTTTGTCTAAGAATTTTATAGTTTAGGTCTTTCATCCATTTTGAGTTAATTTTTATATGGTATATGGCAAAAATCCAATTTCATTCTTTTATATCATGCCAGTCTTTTGAATTAGGATAACATGGTGTTAATTTTGGTGTGACCATTCCCATTTTATAAATGGGTACACAGAGATTTGTAGCAATAAATGTTTTATCCTTTGTCCCTCAACTAGACAATAGCAGTGATGGTTCAAACACAGTTTATTTATTCCAGTCGCAAGGTCAGAAATTTATTCCAGTTGCAAGGTCCACACATATGCAAGGAAGTTAAGAGGGTTCCAGCCAAAAATAACTAATCTGTATTTATTGTCCTTTAACATAAAGTACATTCATATAATGGGATTCTGCTTACAATGTATGTATTACCCATTGCTCATTGTGGGTATTTATGTTCATTTTCATACTTGTAAACACACAGGGCCTTCAAAACAAAATCAACTCGTGGATGTTGTCAAAAACCTTCAATACTCACTACCCCTTGATTGCTAGAATATAGGTAAGCTAGAAAGCAATGGTTAGGGGGAAGTTACCCGCTGCCACTAAGATCTCACTGATTGGCAAATCACTTAAACTGAGTATATGTTTCACTATTCAGACACACTGATGTGCAGAGCTCTTTATTTTTGGAAAGACCCTGTGTGTTCTCTATGTTGCTCCCTCATTCAATATTCATTTATTTATTTATTGGGTGAGGACCAGCAGCAGGTTGTCTGGGCACCAAGAGGGGGAAGACAGCATTTCTGAGCTTGGGAACTCACAATTAGGATGGGAGTTACGTACGCTGTGAAGGGCTGCACAGCTGGGCACAGGGTGCAGGGAAGCGCGGAGGGGCACCTCTAACCACGTTTCAGGGAGAAGAGCCAGAGCACACTTTGTGGAGGAGGAAGCAGCCCGGCTGAGACCTTAAGGATGAGTAAAGAGAGCATTTCTCGCAGCAGTTGCTGTGAGTCAGGGGCCTTTAATACACTCGTATAATCCTTACAATAACCCTTTGGAGTGGATTCTCTTATTATTCCAATTTTATAGATGAGGACATGGGTTCAGACAAGACGACACACCCAGCACCATCTGCAGGCAGCGAGGAAGAGAAAGACATGCGGGGCAGAGTGAGCAGTTTGTGCTGAGGCTGGGGCCAGGGAGAGCGGGACCCTGTCTGAGGAACAGCTCGTAGTGGAGCGACGTGCTGATTGGTGGCATTTGGACCTTCTGCTGTAGGCAGAGGATACTTGGTGAGGCTTGCTTAGTGGATGTCTGTAGGATCATGAAACTCTTGAGTAGTGTTTGCAAAATCCTGGGTGTATACCCCTATGTGCATTTCTCTGTTTAGAAGATTCATCTGTTTTATCAGATTCCCAGTGGTTAACAGACCCAGTGAATAGTAGAAAATCACTAGAGGATCTTAGCCAGGGGAACAGTCCTGTACATATTTTCCTGGCCAAACTGAAGCTGGGCAGGTTCAGGGCAGGATGACCCCTTGCTGCATTTCTGTGGTAACAAGCTGATGATGTGTGTCCATCACCCCCTTTGCACATTGATATCCCTTCTGGACACAAAGTTTCATCAGGGTAAACAGTTGTGTTGTCATTGGTCCATATGCCCTACTCATGTGACCCACAGGTAAAGTGGTAGATGCTAGATTACTGTTTGTTGAATGAAATGGAGAAATATATCTGTGGTGTTTGGATTCTTAAATGAAGGTAGGAATTAAGACATGAAACAAGTAAACAAGTAGAGGACTGAATATATTTAAATAAAGGTAAAAAATGTAAAAAGACAAGTGGAGGATTGAACCCGAGGTCACTAGGAGCCAGACATATTTATTTCCTAGTCATTACTTTTCTCAAATAGAACACATAATGACCATTCAAGAATTCCAAGTGCCTAGGATGAAATATAAACAATTGGTCATGAATTAGTAGAGAGGAAAGAACATGGAATTTGACAGCAGAAGACATGGAATCAGGCCCATCCTGTCCTGTTTACAACTGGACAACCCATCATGCTCAGAGATTCAAATGTTCTTAAGGAAAATAGAAAACTGTCCCAACCTACCTCCAGGATGAGGGCTGGATAAAATGAGATGATGATGCAAACTGAAGTTATTAACTGGAAAGCTTTTACTAATGAGAGGGTAAAACAATTATTTTAGTGGAAACCAGGAATTTGTATACACACTATTAGGCAAATATTCTTAATAATACAAACACTTAAATGAGTTCTCCATGTGGCACTCAAAACAGGAGTGTTTTCTCTCACTAGTAGACTAAGAAGTAGGGAGAATGTTGCCTTAAGCTTAGACAGAAGAAATTGGGTGGTGATGGATTAATCATAATAATAATAAAGTGTACACTCAGAAAAATTGTCTGTTAGGCCACCTAAGAGAACATTTTGTTTTCCCTCAGTTAGCTCTGGTTGCCTCTTCTCCTGTCAAGAAAAAACTCATGCAGACATATGCCTTCTTGGATGCTCTCAAATTCATTCTGCTGCTGGGCATTGTTTGCAGAGAAAAAATAAACTTTTCAGATCTTACATGTGAAATAAATCAAAAATCATGTTCCAAACCCTTATTCTAATTTCTGCTGAGAATCATTGGACACTATTTGCATGGGTCAGGGTGAACTTTCAAACAGAGAATTGTGAAGGGCTTCATTCCCACTCTGATGGATTGGGGGCCAGACGGGACATCACTTGGAAGCAAGTGATATTTCCTTTCTTTCGTGTAAAGGAAATTTAATACAGATATGGTGTGTATCCAAGAAAAACTTGATTGAGTTATTAGTGATCATTTAGTTAAATCTTTAGTCCAAACAGGAAGAAATGTACTTAAAATCACAAATTTCTGCATCCCCCCCACCATTCAGCTCATTCATTTATTCAATAAATAGTGATTAAGCATCCATCTGAGCTGAGGGTACGGCCTCTAAGTGTATAAGATGCTCTCACCGCTCATGAGGATCTTGTGGGCAGATTAGCAGAGACCCAGACGTGGACACAGACATTACTTTTTGCAAGTAAGCACCAAGTTGGACCAGATCAGCACACAGAGGAGTACATAGAGGATGCAGCCTCAGAGTTTGTGGAACGCCTGCCATAGGACAGATACATGAGCTGGGTTTGACAGATGATCTTTTCATTGTATTGGGATTTGTTTTAATCAGGTGTGGTAAAGTACCCAGACACGGACATAACTGTCTTAAAAGAAGAAGCTTATGCCCACAGATCCCTAGAAACAGGAGGCACTGGCCTCCATGCAGTGCCACATGGGGAAGCACCAGGGTCAGTCAGGGGGCAGAAAGAGTGAAGGGTAAACATGAATATAAACCTGTTTTGTGGTTTCCATGGGAAGGAACAGGTGAGACAGGTTAAGCAGACCTTGGTTTGGCTAGTTTAAATAATTTCAGTGAGCTCTGAGGCATAGGGGCTATATTTAGTGGTCTGGTACCTGGCCCTGGGGTGATTAAGGCAGGGGGTCAGTGGCCCTGAGTGTGAGGGCCCCACAGAAGAGGTGGTAGGGGTGTGGGCTCTGCATTGGTAGGTTTGCATTTGAAAGGTACATTCCCAGGCAGTTGTTTAAAATTTCTAAGAATTACTTAGCCCTGGGAGCGGTAGTCTTTTCAGGGTCAGCAAGACCCCAGGTGTCAAAATCTCAGAAATGCAGAAAATAAAAGACATGGTTAACACTGATGTTTAGACAGGTGTCTTTGCTGCCGGCCAAAGGGGAAAGGGACTTAGTGTGGAGGGTAATAGGGCGACCACAATGCAAAAGTCTGCAGATATATGAGACGTTTCATATTTCTGGGGCAGCACTTAGCTTCTCAGTGGCTGGACTTCTCTGGAGGATGAAGAACGTATGGCCCAGGGAAACTGGAGACTGCAGGAGGGCAGAGAGTGGCCTCAGTGGGCAGGAAGGGAGCAGAGAGGCAGGGGACATGGGGCCTGCAGGGTGTGAGGAAGAGAAAGAGAAGGGGAACTTGATTCTACCTACCTCCTTCAGTTTCCACCAGATTCTATCTCATTCCTCTCAGTGCAGCTCATGAAACTTACACAACGTGGAATCAGGGAACTCTTCCACCGAAAGAGAAGAGGTTGAGATTAAGGTGAAAATGCAAAACTGGAGTTCATAGACTGGGACCAGAGGAACCTGACCTGGAATCCCCCTTCTGCCATTGACTCACGGAGGGAGTTACCGAATTCTTAATTTTCTAAGCCTCAGTTTCCTTATCTGAAAACACAGACAGTCACAACACATACGTTTTGTGAGGGATGGATGAGCTAATGCATGTTCCCTCCTTGGTACCATTAGCTAGAAGTTACCATACGCTCTCTGGTGACTGGCCATGATTGCACTGCATGGAACATTTAAAGGCATCTCACCAGGTAGCACAGGACCTGATTTGTACCTGAACTTTCTCGAGAGCCACATGTGCATGAACTGATGACCAAAAGAAAGTGTTTTCTGAAGTGAAGGCCACTGTGGCCAAGGAGTCATGACTATGTTATATATGCCGGACGTTAAGCATCTGCTTTGCATATTAAAGTTCAAAAAACTTCCCCATACATAATGAGGCATTCAAAAATTTCTGCTACGAAGGTATAATATTACCTACTTTACAGTGAGGAATCAGAGCCTGAGAGAGATTCAACCAAGGCATCTATACCTCCTGTGTGAACACAGGACTCTAATTTGAAGCTTATTTTTCAACCCCGTGCCCACCTCCAGAGTCACTGTGTGAACTGTGGGAACAAGGCTGCAATTTGCTTTACAGACAGGAGAGACGGAGGGGCAAGGGTGGGGAGAAGGGGGGAGGAGTGGAGAGAGAGGATTTGGCTTGCTGTGGTGCCTGTCCTGCTCCTGAGACATCTGTGCCTGCAGGAGAGTAAAAGACAGACCCGTCTTTTCCAGGAGGAAATCACCTCAACTTTGATTTAAGATCCTTTTACTGCTGGAGTCATGTTTTAAGTAACACCTGCTAGCTTCTGTATGTGGGAATTGCTGATGAGCTGTACATACAGTCATATTACATCTGCCTTCTTTGGAAAAAAAGGTTATAGTTAAACACATTTTCTACCTTTCTTATTTCCCACATTTCATTAAACGCATTCCAACTTTAATTTAATTTACAAAAAAATGGACTCTGAAGTAAAATTCTTCCTCTTAGACCCACTGGATTCTCTCATACAAATTAGAATAGCAAGGATTTCTCATTGGGGTCTGCAAATGAGGTTTTTATGCATAAAAAAGGAAACTTTAAAACATACATCTCAAGAAAGCAAAAAATGCCTATCAAAAGATTAAGATAAAATGATCTGAAAATTTGTATAGTTCAAGAATTATTCTTAGGTTGAAAGTTAATGTGTTTTTAGTTTTCTTTCCTCTGAATGACTTTTCCCCAAATTTAGCTTCTATGATTAGATTCTCACAAATTTCACTCCCAAGTGTACTTTATTGTTTTAGGTGGATGCAGTGTACCCAGACATTTTGAATTAATTAGTTAGTTTACCAATAATAATTATTATTTTATTTTACATGTAATGTGGGATGTATTTAAAAGGCAGAAAACTGTAATGAGGCCTAAGTGCTAAGGCCCTTCAGGAAAAGACAATAGAATATATATGGCCACTAAGAGAATTGCAGGCTATAAATTAGTTTAAAATCACCACAGGGTGCTATTGGCTTATATTTATTTAGCAAGTTAAGTTTTCCAAAGCACATTTTCAGTGTCCTTGGATCCTTCAACATCCTGTCCACTGTCTCCATCTGTGAGTTCTTTCCCTTTGGAGGCTCACTTTCTGGTCTCTATGGAGGGCAGTACGTCTGCTCTTTGTTTTGTACCTTCTGCCCCCATCACCGTATCACATTCCACCTGATTTCAGCATCAATAACTGAAAAGGCATTCTCTGTGCGATAACGCAGATTTGAAGAATATGAACATTGCTGCCTTTCCTACAGAGATGAAGAGCTATTTCTTCCCAGATGTGCTTTCTCCATGCATCCAGCAGGACCTTAGGAGGTAGCAGTGAAACAGGGATGCTGGCCTTTGTGGAGTTTATGCTCGGGGGGAGGGGGTATTGTAATAGAGAGCAAATGAAACCGAGGGCTAAAATGGGGCACCTGAGATGTGAGAAGATGTATGAGGGGCAGGGCGGGAGGATGTGGCTGTAGACGCAGAACAGCGTGACCAGGGAAGGCCTTCAGTTAAATAAGCCCCATGGATAAATGGGCGAGAACCCTCCAGGTGGGGCACAGCTGTGCACAGGCCCTGTTGGGGGGTGCCTGTGTGCTGGGGCACAGTAGCGGGGTCAGTGGGGTGAGCTGACTCTCACAGGGAAAAATCAAGAGGCAGGGTTCTGCAGGGCCTTTGGGCCATTTATCCCCTGAAGGGTGGGATGGCACAGAGTGTGTGGGGTTCTGAGCTGGGCAGGCCCAGGTTCTGGCTGAAGTTCCCAGAGGACCATCTGGCTACTGTCCGGAGCATAAACTGTGGGAGGACAAGGAAAGAGGCCACTGGAATAACACAGGAGGGAGAAGTCACCAAAGGTGGACAGTTGAGAAGAAGTCAGATTTATACATGTAGAAGGCAGAGCCGACATGGATTTCATGAAGCGGTGGTTGTGGCTGTGAGAAATGGGAGAGGGATGTGGGCTCCTGAGAGAACAGGGGCGCCACTCAGTGAGAAGAGGAACTGTCTGCACACATGACATAGCGCTTCCTGTCTCTCTACCCAAATCCAGTCTGCACCCCTGAGGACGCTTGAGGGAGACCCACCTGGGGAGATGCACGCGTGCGGGATTACCAGAGTGGAGTAGCCCAGCGCCTCCAGTGGCAGAGAACTGGCAACTAGTGCACGGTACATACCTAGACCACACCCATGCTTTTAAATTCTACTGCTCTACAGTCTTGGTGATATTCCTGAGGCTGGGAGTACACAGAAGAATAAAACACAAAGGATGCCAGACGCACTGAGGTTGGAAGGTTGCACAAACACTTGGCCAGAGTATGAAGATGCATGTACTAAATGGTCTTTGTGACCCTTAACCACCTTTCATTGGACATCTGCTTTTTTACAGAGCGCTCTACAAAATGCATTACGTAGAATATTTCCTACAGACTTTAACTAGACAAAGTAGGAGATATTATTGTCCACCTCCTGCAGATGAGTAAACGTGGAATCATCCACACTGCTTTTTCTATGACACCACCAGAGTTCATTGATCTATGGGCCCAGATTAAATTTTTGAATGAAATTTATTTTTAGGACAATTTTATATTTACAGAAAAATAGAAAAAATAATACAGAGGTGTCTCATGTACCCTGTATCCACCTTCCTCTGTTAGTAACAACTTACATTAATATGGTTTATTTGATGCAATTAAGAGACCAATATTGACCCATTATTATGAATTAAAGTCTATAGTTTATTCAGCTCTCCATAGTTTTCCCCTAATTCCATTTTTCTGTTCCATCACATTACATGTACCTGTTATATCTCTTTAGGCTCCTCTGGGCTAGAACAACTTCTCAGATGTTCCTTGTTTTTGATGGCCTTGACAGTTTTGAGAAGGACTGATAAGGAGTTTTGCAGATTATCCCTCAGTTGGGGTTTATCTGATTTTTTTCCTAATGATTAGGCTGAGGTTATGGATTTGGGAGATGAAGTTCATAGAGGTAAGATGCCCTTTCAGTATGACTTATCAACATGATCTGTCCCTGTTGATGGTAACCTTGACCTCCTGGCTGAGGGAGTGTTTCTCCACTGTAAATTTGCTTTTCTTTCCTCCCTTTCAATACTGTGGTCTTTGGAAAGCCCACAGCTTTGCAGTTAAGGAGAGGGGACAGAGTACATTTTTAAAAGAGGAAAAAAATCTAGGATAATTTTGAGGTTAGTGTTCTAACCTAGTGTTCAGGTACTTCTGCAAAATCTGCATTTATGCACTGAAAGGAACAGACCCCTGTGTATTATTTTGAAATATTTAATTTGATACTGAAGGAAGGCTGCAGACCACTGCTGAAAATGCAAAAAGAGAGATGGTGACCTGCTTACTATCGAAGGTCCTCAGCGAGGTAATGATTGTTTGTCTTCATTGTTGGTGTGCATTTACCTCTGAGCACAAAGGCAACTGTGACAGTTCCGGGGTTAATTGCAATCTCTTCCACTAATTGACCACATGACAGTGACAATTCCTTTCTTGTTTCAGTGCTCGCATCTGCCCCTGTCATTTGGGTTTTCCCAGCAGGGTGGTTGGAGGACCCTCTCATTAGAAGTGTATGTACTTGAACAGACAGAATGTGCTGTTCATGCTTTCTCAGTCTTCTTGTTTTGCACTTTATCAAACTTTTGGTTTAATAATTACTCTTGTATAATCATGCAATCTTAGAAGTAGAGAGTGTCTACCCAACTTCAAATAATTCTGACCCTTTGATACTCACTAATTAGCAGCTGCCTTTGACGATGCTGCTGATGATAACGGTGATGATCATGATGGTGGTGATCGGTGATTGGTGATGCTGCTGCTGAGATGATTACTAGTGGTGATGGTTGTGGTAGTGGTAGTATTTTATATTTTCACTGCTTTTTAAAAAATCATCACATGTAAGCAATTTAAAGGTAAAGATTTAAACCACTGATATTTAGAGATCTAATTGATATGTAATCTTGCTAAATAGATTATATTCTGGTAGAAACTTCTATAGTTTAAAAAATTAAATTAGAATTTTTATTTTGAGATAATTATAGATTCACATGAAGTTATAAGAAATAATACAAAGACACCCCTGCACTCTTTATCCAGTCTCCCCCAATAGTAACATCTTGCAAAGCTATGGTACAATATGTCAGACAGGATATTAACATTAGCACAGTCAAAATACAGAGCATTCTAACATCATAGGATCCCTCATGATGCACTTTAATAGCTTATCCACTTTCCTCACACTCCCAACTCTTCCTTAAACTCAGGAAACCAGTAATCTGTTTTCCATTTCTATGATTTTGTCATTTGAAATATGTCATATAAACGGAATCATAGAGCATGTAACCTTTTGAGATGGCCACTTTCAAAAAAGTTATAATTTTTTAAATTGGAGTATAGTTGATTTACAGTGTTTCAGGTATACAGCAGTGATTCAGTTATATATATATATATATATATATATATATATTATATTTAAATATACATATATATATATATATATATTCCTTTTCAGATTCTTTTCCATTATAGGTTATTACAAGATATTGAGTGTAGTTCCCTGTGCTATACAGTAGGTCCTTGTTTATCTATTTTATATATGGTAGTGTATATCTGTTAATCCAAAATTTCTAATTTATCCCTCCCCTTTCCCTTTTGGTAACCATAAATTTGTTTTTTACGTCTGTGAGTCTATTTCTGTTTTGTAAATAAGCTCATTTATATCACTTTTTGATCCAGCAATCCTACTCCTGGCCATATATCTGGAAAAGACAAAAATTCTAATTCAAAAAGATATATGCACCCCAATGTT
Organism: Lipotes vexillifer; assembly: GCF_000442215.2. Classification (NCBI taxonomy): domain Eukaryota; kingdom Metazoa; phylum Chordata; class Mammalia; order Artiodactyla; family Lipotidae; genus Lipotes; species Lipotes vexillifer. Next base: position 2,425,746 of record NW_006771596.1, read on the forward strand.
CACAGCTGCACTATTTACAGTAGCCAAGACATGGAAGCAACCTCAGTGCCCATCAACAGATGAATGGATAAAGAAGATGTGGCACATATATACAATGGAATATTACTCAGCTATAAAAAGATTGGTGCTTTTTTAAAAAAATCAGCTTAATTCTCTAGAGATTCATCCATGTGCTTCCGTGCATTCAATCCATTCCTTTTCATTGTGGACTGCTATCCTACAGCAAAGATATAGCTTGGTTTGTGGAAGAATTCACTCATTACAGGATATCTGGGTTGCTTCAGCTTTTAGTTTTTGAGTAAAATTACTGTGCACGTTGATGCACAGGTTTTTTGGTGAACTTAAGTTTTCATTTCTCAGAGATAAATGCCAGGAATGCACTTCCTGTGTTGGTTTTAAAGAAACTGTCAGTTTTTCCAGAGTGGGTGCACCATTTTAGATTCTTCCAGCGATGTGTGAATGATCCAGTTTCTCCTTGACCTTGCCACCATTTCCTCTTTTTTATTTTAGCCATTCTGATAGATAAGTATTGATTCCTAATCGTGGTTTTATTAGCATCGCACACATTTAAATGTGTTGACTTACCATCTGTACATCCTCTTTGGTGAAATGCCTCTTCATGCCTTTTGCTCCTTTTCTCACCAGATTGTTTCCTTACCGTTGAGTTTTGAAAGTGTTTTATAAGTTCCTAATACTAGTCCTCTGTTGGATATATGGTTTCCCAATATTTTCTCCCAGTCTGTAGTTTTGCTTCTCATCTTCTCAACAGGGTTTTAGCAGAGCAAACTTTTACATTTTGATATAGTCCAATTTATATATTTTTTTCCTTTTATGGATCATATTTTGGTGTCTGGTCAAAGAACTCTGCTTAGTCTGAGGTCTTGCGATTTTCTCTGTGTTCTAAAAATGTCATAGTTTCATATTTTACATTTAACCTATGATCCATTTTGAATTAATTTTTGTGTAAAGTATGAGATTTAGGTCAATGTTCATTTTTTATTTTTGGTCTATGGATGTCCAATTACTTCATTTGTTAGAGCCCGAGTCTACCATTTTTGAAAGGCTATCCTTTCTCTATTTAATCACTTATGCATCTATGACAAAAACCACGTGGGCATCCTTCTGTGGGTCTACTTCTGGATTCTCTATGTTGCTCTGTTGATCTGTGTGTCTATCTGTCTGACAATAACACACAATCTTGATTAACATAGCTATGTAATAAGTCTTGATTTGTGTACATGGATTTCTAGCACTTTATTCTTGTTTTTCAAAATTGTTTTAGTGATTTAGTTCCCTTACATTTTCATATACATTTAAAACAATCTTGTCTATCTCTACCAAAACCCTGTGCTGAGATTTGATTGGATTTGCAATAAATCTGTTTAGTAATTTGGGAAAAATCATCATCTTCACTATACTGACTTATGAACTTATGTTCTGACTTATGAACAGGGTATGGCTCTCCATTTATTTAGATTTAAAATTTTTTCTTTCATAAATATTTTGAAGTTTTCAGAATTCAAATCCTAGACATACTTTGTTAGTCTTATATATAAATATTTCATTTATTCATCAATTTTTAATGGTATTGTATTTAAAATCGTATTGTATTTAAAATGTTGATGTCATTTCTAGTTTACAGAAATACATTTTTTTTTGCATTAATCTGTGTCTTGTGGACTTTCTGAACTCATGTATTAGTTCTAGGAGTTCTGTTTTTGTTTTGTTTTGTTTTTTAGATTTCTTAGGGATTTTCTACATAGACAATAAAGGCATTTGCAAATAAGGATAGTTTTATTTCTTTTTTCCAATGTATGTAATTTCTTTTCCTTTCCAGAACTTTCACTAATATGTTGAATAAGAATAACGAGACCAGACATCCGTTTCTCGTTCTTGCTCTTAGGAGGAAAATCAATCACCATTAAGTGTGATGTTTGCTGTAGATTTTCTGCAGATGTTCTTGATCAAGCTGAGGAAATTCTCTCTGTTCTTATTTTCCTGAGTTTTTTCACGAATGATTATTGAATTTGACAAATGATTTTTTTCTGCATCAACTGATTTTATCATGTAATTTTATTTTAGTCATACTGTGGCGAATCACATTGATATTCAAACACCAACTATGCATCCATAGAATAAACCCCACTTAGTCACACTGTGTAATTCTTTGCATATATTGCTGAATTCTACTGCTAACATCTTAGTATGAATGTTTGCATCTAATTTATGAGTGATATTGATCTGTAGTTTTCAATTTTTGTACTGTCTTTGCCTGGTTTTAGTATCAGGGGAATGCTGATTCATAAAATATGTTGGAAAATGTTTCCTCCTTTTCTAATATTAGGAAAAGATTGTGTACAACTGATATTAATTATTCCTTAATCCTAATACAATTCTCCAGTGAAACCATCTGGACCTGAAGATTTATCTTTTGGGAATTTTAAAATTATTAATTTGATTTCCTTAACTTGACAGGGCTGTCTGAATTATCTGTTTCACATTCAGTGAGTTGAGGTACTTTGTTCCTTTTGAGGAATTGCTCCATTTTATCTATGTTGTCAAAATTATGTGGCTAGAGATATTTGTAGTATTTCTTTATTGCTTTTTGATGTCTGCAGTGATATTTCTTGTTTCATTCTTGATATTAGTAATGTGCTTTCTCTCTTTTTTTCTTTGTCAGTCTTGCTACAAGTTTGTCAACTTTATTGTTTTTTTTGTTTCATTGATTTTTCATATTGTTTTCACTTTTCAGTTTCATTGATTTCTGTGCTTATCTTTATTTTCTGCTTTATTCTGCTTGCTCTGGGTTTATTTTGGTCTTTGGTCTTGAGGTGGGAGTTTAGATTACTGATTTGAGACTCCCTCTTTTGTAATACCTGCTGTTCATACTATAAATCTTCCTCTTTTGCCGAGATTTCTGCTTTTTCATTTGTCTTGTGCATGTTTATAATTGCCTTTTGAAGCATTGTTATGATGGATACTTTAAAACTTTTGTCAGATTGTTCTAACATCTCCATCATCTTATTTTTAGCATCTATTGGTTTACTTTCTCTTTCAAGTTGAGATGTTTTTGATTCTTGGTAGGATCAGTGATTTTCTATTGAAATCTAGACATTTCTGGCATTATGTTATGAAATGCTGGATCTTATTTAACTCTCTGTCTCTTTTAGTGGCTTCATCTGAAACTCCTCCGGCTGGAAAAGTGGGCCACTGCCACCTTGTCAGGGGAGCAGATGACAACCCAATGGGGGATGAGACTCCTAGTTTGCTGGCTGGGGGAGGGGTTCTCAATATCCATCAGGCCTCTGCTAATTCCACCTTGTCCAGGAGGGGTAGTGTTGCCTTTTACTGCTCCCCCTGTGGTCTCCATTGACACCAGGGGTGGCGAGGTGGTCTTCTTACTGCTGGGCAGTGATGAAATTCCTGATTTTCCAAGAGGTCTGCTTTGACATTATCCCGGTGGAGCTGGGAGGGGTGCCGGGTGGTGTCCTAAATCCCATCTTTCCGTGTTGTCGCCACTGACACTGGGGAGGTTGGGATAAAGGAAAGATGGAGATGTAAGTCCCTGGCTCTTTCTCTGCATTCTGTGACACCCCCAGCTGGTGTGGATGGAGGTACAGGATGCCACCCAGACTTGGCTGGCTTGGGTGGGGTGAGCTGCTTTTGTTTATTTGGCTATTGGCTAGGGTAGAGTATTTGTTGTCTAAAAGTCTTCTGTCCTGCTAGGCCTTTCCAGGTCCTCCCCCCAAAGAAAGCCAGCTCGTCTTAGAGTTTTTGTTTATTTACTTTGTCTGCGCCCATTGGTCTTTCCAGGTTACCTTCTACTGTAGCTCCAACTTGGAATCTATGAGGGCAAAAGACACCCAGGGACGTCACCTCCAGTTCTTCCATGGGTCCTGAGGTCCCTAGCTGGTCTTCCTTCCTGCCTCCTGTCAGGGTTTCTTTGTTTGTTTTGCATGTAACGTCTAGAGTTGTTAGTTGTATTTAGCAGAAAGTACGTCCCCCTACTTTCCCAGAAGCAGGAGTCCTTGACAACAGTTGTTTCATAACTTAATTCTCTGCCACGTGGGGACCCGCAGAACAACCCCACCTTTCCACACAAGAGCTCTTTAACATTTGAGAACACTGATATTACCTGTCCCGTGGCAATGTGGCCTTGTCACCAAGCACAAAACGAGCTCACAGACATTCTTTCTGCCTTCCAGGCTTTCAGCCATCAGAGCTAATTTTCCTTGACTCCTGAGCTTACATTCAACTAACGGCCCAAGGTCTTTCCCTGTGAACCTCTAAGTTCTTCTGGGTCCTTGTTCTTGCAGAGTTTGGTTTTTGGACCTAAGGGAACAATTCCTTCCTTCTACTTAGATTATATTTTGTTTTGTTTGGTTTGGTTCATTGTGCCGTCCAGTGGGATATAAGTTCCTGCGAGGTCTCCCTCTGCTGTACTCGTATGCTATCTCTAATCAGAGCTTTAATGGAGTGTTTATGGATAATTACACCTGATTTCTTATGAACAACAGTACAATGAAGATGAAAGAATTTTATTTCCATATATAATATGGAATTAAAATAAAAAAGATAAATATATCTTTCCATTGTGAAGATCAAAATGGTTTTATTTTTACCATTTTATTGAAGTATAATTGACACCAAAGTTCTTTTAATATAGTAGTAGTTCACATTCAGTGTATGTGAAATTTTAAAATCCAAACTTAAAATTGAATTTCTCTATTGCTATAACCCCCAGAAAGCTTCAGTGACTTCCTGTACTAGTTAATGATAACTTACATTTTAAAAATGTAAGCTTTTACATTTACAAAAATAATTCCACATCTGTTTTCTAGAGCTTTCTTCAGTGAAATCAACCATTCATATCTGTTTAATTTGTTTGTAACATATATAAGGTACATAACTACTGTATCAGGGATAGGTACAGAAAGCAGCATGTTCCTTAAATATTTTTTCTTACATGCTTATGGCTATTAGCACTGACACTTGTAAATATGGAAGATAAATATGGAACAAGGTTATGCCTTAGGAAATCGCCCTATGGCACTGGCCAGTTACCTACCAAGCTGCCTTAGCAGCAGTGGGACTTAGGTCAGATTACCCTGGGTCAGGGTCTTCTCCTGATTTTCAGGTTCAAAACTCTAACTTTCCCTCTGTACTAGAGCAGATCTGTCTCTCAGATGGCAGGTTTTCTTTAGCAAAGACCCCATATAGCCTGGTTCCTTTCAGTACTACCTGCTGAAAGCTCTCAAAGTTCCTCTCCATCCTTCCTCAGAGAACTGGTCCTACAGGGGCTGGACAGTCCACTCAGGTTCTGTGGACTCCTTTTGCCCGACACGAGTGCCACCCTCTTGCTTAGCTCTTGGCTTCTCCTGGAGAAACAACCTTCACTAGGAGCACACCCTGTTCTGTGTTCTTGCCATGCCAGCACCCAGCCATCCTCCCTGACACCTCTTTCTCTCTCGCCAAAGGCGGTCGATTTTGCCTTCCAAGGATCTCTCTCGTGTTGATCCTTCGATTTCTACAATTTCCCCAGTTTAAGCCCTTGTCACTATTTCTGCATTCTAAATGGATCATTTCCTCCACATTTTCTTGCTCTAACCCTGCATGGTCCCATGCAATAGCCTCTGACCACAGGTGGTGACCATTGAGCCCTGGAAATGTGACTGGTACCCCAAGTAACTACAATTTTAAAGGTATTTAATGTCATCTTCTTTACATTTAAAAAGCTCATGCTACATTCAGTTATTAGAAAACTGGATTATTAAGGATCCTGGAAACACTTGAGTAAATGAATCTACTTTTCAACTGTGAATTTTACAAAATCTAAAGCAATCTGAGTACTTCAGATGAGAGTTTAAGCATCCAAACTGAGATGTGCTGTATGTATAAAATACATACCGGGTTTCAAAGACTTCGTTAAAAAGAGTATGGAAAATATGATATTAATTAATTTTTGAATTGATTACATAGGGAAATGATAATATTTTGGATGTATTGTGTTACATCAGATCTATTATTCCATTTATTTCATCTTCTTTTCACTATTTTTTGAGTGTGGCTATTAGAAAAATTTGAAATTGCATGTGCGGCTATTTTTAACAGTAGTCTCTGTTCAAGACATCTCTACCTGCCAGCACTAAGTGAACGGCTCCACAGGCCTCCACTGACCAGCGCCTTGCCCCTCTGCCTGTGAGTAAAGCCCAGGGAGCCACTGCAGCCCATCTTCTCTGGCCACCGTGGGCACGGCTGCCAGAGTCTGGGCTTCATAGCTCTGGTCGTCCCTCTCCCATCACACAAACATGGAGCAATCTGTCTTGGGGGTCTGCCCCTCTTCTACCTTTCCTGCCTCCCAGGCCTTTTCTACCTGCCCCTCCCCAGCAAAACAAACAAACAAACAACAAACAGAAACAAATCAAAACTCTGGATGAACTGTACTTGCCATTTAAGAATCAGCTAGCTCAAGCATCATCTTCTCCGACGTGCAGTTGGTACCTGCTGCATCCTCCCTGACCCAGCAGGTCTCGTCCTGGGCTGTGTCCACCTTCTGGGTCACTTTCCATTACTAAGTTATAACAATTCCAGCCAGCTCACCACCTGAGAAACCCAGGAAGCACCCCACCTGCCCCCCACAAACACTAAGGACATGCTTGGATGAATGAATGGAATGAACAAGAATGTCAGTGTTGGAAATTCACAACAGTAAATAAAACTTATCCTGGATATTAGAATGCACAGTACTTTGACATGGGCTCTGCTTTCCCTATGTGGAAAAGCAACAAAAGCAAGCCTTGATGAAATAAAGAATCAGAACGCAATTTAAGCGGGTAACCTAAGAAGCATGTCTAGTGTGCCATCGCTAGAGCACTTTCAAAGGAACAATCACAGGCCTTCAGTCTACTGTCTTATTAGTGTCTGCAGCTGTGACTGTCTTTTTTCTGTTTTTTTTTTTTTTTTTCTTAAAGGCTATTATCAGACTCTCGGCCAACACATCCTATTTAAAGCTGTGTACGTGTCTTCAAGCAGGTACAATCCAGCCTTGTTGGTTTGAGATCTGTTCTGGCTCTTCTCAGGAGGTTTTGTAAACCTGCACCCTGAGTCACTGCCTGGGGCTTGTAAATTTACATTGAAATGAAATTTACATTTCCTATGAGCTTATCACATGTTGAAATATCTCTTCACAACTCAGATTTTAAAAATTTGCTTAAATGCTTAAAATCATATTTTCTGATTAGTGAAACTAAAGTTAAGTTTTAGAAAAAGTTCGGTATCTTCCTCACAGTTTGTTTGGCATTGACTTCATTGCTGGGAGCTCAGAATCTGTGCCTGAACAGCACACGCATCTTTCATTCACATAAATTTTATCATCCAAACATGAACAGCAAAGCACAACAAAGCAAAGTATTGGATAGAGGAGCAGGGAAGCAGGCTGCTCTTATCAGCATGAAGGGTATTTCCACCCTATTAGGATAGTGTCCATAAAAGATAAAACCTGAAATACATTAAATATTTACTTGTTTATATTTTTCTCTTCTATAATTACCCTAGTGAACTCTTGCGTGATAAAAACATCAACAGAGAAGGAAGAAGACGGGCCTCAACTGGGCTCTCAGCAGATCAGCAGGCAAAAAAACTGTTTTTCAGGCTTCACTAAAGTTTGACTTATTTATCTGAACTTACTGAATTAAATAAGCATGATTTAATACTGCAGAATAGAGAAAAAGAAAACTGTGTTGCTTTGCCAGAGAAATTTCTCTTTAGGCTCTTCACAAATTCCTAGCATTTTGAAGAGCTTGCTATTTATTATTTGTTGTTGCACTTTTTATTTCTATTCTCAGTAGTCATTCGGGATACGTTTTTAAACTCCTAATAGTTTAAACTCCTAATGGGCTGCGTGACCTTTGCAGGTGACGCAACTGTCTCGTATGTCAAGTGTACTCTACGCTTTGTGAAGTTTAAACCATCTGACTAGGATCCTATTCTTCCTTGACAGGTACACTGATGTATCTCTTATTCATTTTTATCTTCATCCATTACATGTTTAACTTCTGATGTTTGCACCTCTGACACATCAGAGTGACCTGCAAGGCTTGATGAAAGAGACTGCTGGGCCCACCCTCAGAGGTTCTGATTCACTAGTCTGCATGGGACCTGAAAATCCACATTCCTAATGGGCTGGCTACTACATTTGAGAACCACTGCAATATGGCAATTTTCTCCAGGGAGCAGAATGTGGAGCTTGAAAGACATTTAGACCCCCGTCTTCCATCTTCTCATCTTTGAACTGCTTTCCAGAATATGTGTCTGGGCTCCCTTGATGTTGGCCATGAGGTCATATATGGGAAGAGTTTTTAAACTTTAAAGAGCAATTGATATACATGGAAGGGAACATGATTTTCAGCAGTCTGCCCGTGTTTTTATAATTTAAAGTAGTCCGTGAGGCGCCTTCTTTCCTTGCTTCCTTTCCTCCTTGGGGCCCATCTTCTTCATGTACATCTAGTGACGGGGAAACGTTGACCAGGGCTTCTTTGGGTCAGGCTGACCTTTTAGCTTGAACATGTTCTGCTCTGGCTTAGAGACCATGGAACACTCCCCACTTCTCCGAACTATGGATTCCCCTCTGAAAATCTCTTTTGCCTGTGAGGAAGCCTGGCTTGGGTTTCCCATCTTCTGCTTTGTACGCAGTCTCCCAGGGGTTTGTTTAGATGAAAATTCTCAGAAGTTTTATTTTTAAATGTAAATTACTATCAAGTAAATTCTTCTTTCACGTGTGAAATTCATCCATCCTTCTGCTCCCTCATTCATGGATTTATGTATTAATTTATTTAAGAAATATGACTTACCTGCTCACGTGCACCACAGAAGTGCTTTGGTATTTAAATATTAACACAAAACTTCACATTTGGCCTTATTAGGTTTAATTGTGAGTATTTTTATTCTGTCTCTAATCTCTTGATCTTAATGATTTTGATTGTTGAAGTGGAATCATCTCATTGGTCTCTGGCTCACCATTCAATTACCTGAAGTTTAGCAATACGGCCTGCTTGTGTGCTTCCCCCAAGGATAAACATTTCAAGCAGGACCTGAACAACTGCAGACGCTCTTGCATGTCAGCAGAGCCCTGCTCTCTTTCCACCTTCGTCACCAGCATCAGTGTTGCCTGGTACAATGTTTAAACACACACAATGGCAACTAACTGGATAATGGCCTGCCCACTTTTCCAAAGACATATTTCCTCTGAGATATTCCAAAACCCTGTGTTTAAAAATATGGCAAAATGAATGATTCAACATGTTCCCTTGTTCTGCCACTAGAGGAAGCACATGGATTTCCCTGCCTCACTACTAATTTGTGCAAGTTATTGGTGGTTATCATTATTTATGTATTTTTTCTGTCCTCACCCAAGCTGCCTAATGATCTCATTCTAAATCTTATCAGGGATCAATGTAAATCTTCCCAGCTCACAGATTCCAGCATCCAACCATTCAATGCTCCCTTTTTGGAAAATTCAACACGATTCACAACAGATGGCCAATTCTGGTTTTACTTTGTGATTTAGTCAGGATACAAAGAGTAACAGCAATAATAGCATAGTGATGCATGCTTTCCAGTTTCTAAAACACTTATAGACATTACCATAGTTCTTCCTCTTTACAGCACAGTGAGTTTGTTACCTTTTCTGTTTTTCCCCCAGGGAGGTAATTTGGTCAAAACACACAGGAAGGGGAGAGCCAAGACCTGGACTGGGTCTCCCTGCCCCAGATCCTGCATTTGTTCAATGAAATAAGGAAAACAGGGTCAGATGACTCTTTTTTTTTTTTTTTTTTACCAGTTCTGAGTTAGCAATAAGTGAAATGAACTTGAGTTTAGGGACTGGAACCCTAGTCAGGTCGGTTTTTTTTTTGTTTTTGTTTTTATTTTTCCTCACAGATGTTTATTATTTATTTCATCATTTTGCCCAACCAGGCCAAGGTTTCCTTAAAACCAAGATCTATTTCCTTGGTCTAAAAAAAAGGAAATAATACCATTTTATATAAATAATGGATTTGGAATGCTTAAGATTAGAATATTTGCCAGAATCATAAATCACTGATAGAAAATAATGGTCTTTTTATTACTTTAAAAATTAAACTAACATCTAGGCTATTTACTATGAATAAAAATAAAAATGAGTTTGGAAGGGTTGGAGTTTATTTCAGATAAACATTTTTTTTAAGTTTTGACCCAAAACTGCTTTGTCCTCCAGAAGGAGGCTTGCAATCTGATCAGTGCGGGGTTTCCTGGGAAGCTGCATCTCTCTTCCTGTTTACTCTCAGAGGGAACTTGCACACTGCAACTCTTTAGCACTAAGACTTTCTTTCAGTTGGTCTCAGATTACTAACTGGTAGGGGAAAGATGAAATGGCCCAAATGGTTTTCAATCCCAAGTTGTTCAAATTCAAGGCACGTTATATACACAAATCAGTGATTTTGTACAACTCTTTGTACTAATCAACTTTTCATATGCATATATAAATACAATTACGGAGTTTCTTCTCTGTAAAAGGTGCCTATAATTTCTTCAATTCTGTAGGTTTCTGAGAATTAATAGCATGTTCTTTACCTGGTTGTCGTTCTTATTTTTTAGTGTGAGTAATAGTTTTCACTCAGCCTTTTGCAACTCCTCTGTCTGGTTCTGTTCTGAACACACCTCTAAATCTATCCTCTAGTGATGGTTAAACACTCTGAGCAGTGATATTAGAGCAAGCTCTCAAAGTTCTCTAATTAAAGGAACATTTAAAATTTTTCCCATTACGTTCACGTGACTATATTTCGTAGCTGTAGAAGTTGTCTGGTGAGATCAGGAAAGTCCTCTTCAAACGTAATAACAGAGAGAAGACATTTCAATTCCCAGTGAGGGTTGATGACCCAATCTCAAATCCAGTTTGCATTAACATCCTGGATTTCCTTCACCACATATGTGATTCCTGAAGTAATCTTTGTTTACTCCTTTAGAACAAGCACCAGTTACAGAAAATCAGAAAACACACAGGTTCAACAACCAATTTCAAGGCAGAAAGAACATCATTATCAGAATAAAAACAGACTGGTAGACCTCATTTCACAGATTCCAAAAATGCGTTTCCTGCATTGTGGAAAAGAAAATACTGACATTTCAATTTGCTATTCTAAATATTTGAAAGTAGTTTATGGTACTATTTAAAATATATATAATTCAAATTCCAAATTGCTATGTGACATGTGGCCAAGTCAAGGGTTTTTGTTTGTTTTGTTTCTTTTTGTCATTGTTGTTTGTTTGTGTCCTCCCTGGAAGCCAATATTCCTACAATGTTAGTGTAGTAAATTGGAATAATTCCAAGACTTGCCCATAAGCACTTGTCTAAGGGTTGACCCTTCACCTAACTTAATCATTCAGAGTATCTCCCAAGCTGAGTGCCTTTTCACTTGGATATTCTCTGAGTCTTACCTCAGGAGCAGAGGAGTAGGTGGTGAGAGAGTAAACCCTAGTCTCTAGGAAATTTCCCTGGGGAGGCTCTGGGTCAGGGAAACTGAGCTCCTCAAGAAGCAAGAAGCAGGGCTCCTTCTGTCAGCAGGTCTACTGATTATGGCTGGAAAAACTCTTTTCCTTATTGCTCCCGCTGAATCACATTATTTAGCATATGTGCATTTATTTATTTATTTTTAAGCTTTTAAGAAAGCAAGTTATTTTCCTAAATACATAATGTTTACATATTACGGTCTGGAAGTATTTTTTAAAAATGGACAATTTTATATTTGGTAAGTTGCACCAGGTAACATGTGGGTTATGTACTTTATATACCATATATACATTCAAAAATTTCACTGTAATCATCAAAAAATGTTTTAAGGTCATATACTTAAAGTATTTTCACAGAATAAACTTATCTCCATTGTGCTCAGGGTTGAAGTGTCTGAATTATTTTGTAGATGTTTGACTTAAAAAAATTTTTTTTATTAAAGTATAGTTGATTTACAGTGTTGTGTTAATTTCTACTGTGTAGCAAAGTGATGCAGTTATACATATATATATATTCTTTTTAATATTCTTTTCCATTGTGGTTTATCACACGATATTGAACATAGTTCCCTGTGCTATACAGTAGGACCTTGTTGTTTTTCCATCCTATGTGTAATAGTTTGCATATGCTAATCCCAAACTCCCAATCCATCCCCCCCTCACCTTCCCCCCCACCTCCCTGGCAACCACAAGTCTGCTCTCTATGTCTGTGACTCTGTTTCTGTTTCATAGATAAATTCAATTGGGTCATATTTTATATTTCACATGTAAGCGATTAGATGTTTTTCTTTATTAGAAAAACAGCCACATAACTGCAAATGGAACCTGACAGTCACGCCCACTATTGCTCAATGCTTAATACATTTTTCTCATAATTATTTATTAAAACACATACCTCTACATATTTACTTTTCATATCTAAGTGCTGTTTATTTACTATTAATAACTTGTATGCTTCTGTTAAGAATAGGCTGAATTTAATTTTTTGAATTATTTTAAGTTTATTGCTTAGATACTGTCAATGGAAAAAAATACTACAAAGTGTCACAACAGAATATGTGGGTTGATTAGCAAATTCAACTAATAAGAGTGAAAACTTTTATCCAGTTTAAAAGGGATAGTCTGCAGGTAATACACACACTGATAAGCCCCAATGGTCCTCAGATACCAGACACATAGTATAGGTAGACTGGCAATTCAATGGGTCTAGCAGGTAAGGATTCCACAAAACACTACTAAGAAACAAGGTCAATGAGTTCTAATGCAGTGATAGAAATTATTTTCTTCTTGATCTGTTTTATCTTGTCACTCTTGATAAGGTGATAACATAGCCACTAAGACACCAGAATACATAAGGAAAACCCACCTCAGATTTTGAACATATTTGCAAGTGATGTGAATATCTTCACAGGCACTGACAAAATTTCAACATTCAGATCACTAGGAGGTGTCTTTTTTTTTTTTAACAACTTTATTGGAGTATAATTGCTTTACAATGGTATGTTAGTTTCTGCTGTATAACAAAGTGAATCAGCTATACATATACATATGTTCCCATATCTCTTCCCTCTTGCATCTCCCTATCCCACCCCTCCTAGGTGATCACAAAGCACCGAGCTGATCTCCCTGTGCTGTGCGGCTGCTTTCCACTAGCTATCTATTTTACGTTTGGTAGTGTATATATGTCCATGCCACTCTCTCACTTTGTCACAGCTTACCCTTCCCCCTCCCCATATCCTCAAGTCCATTCTATAGTAGGTCTGTGTCTTTATTCCCGTCTCATCCCTAGGTTCTTCATGACCTTTTTTTTTTTCTTAGATTCCATATATATTTGTTACCTCCTAGAGAAATGGAAATAAAAACAAAAATAAACAAATGGGACCTAATGAAACTTCAAAGCTTTTGCACAGCAAAGGAAACCATAAACAAGACCAAAAGACAACCCTCAGAATGGGAGAAAATATCTGCAAATGAAGCAACTGACAAAGGATTAATCTCCAAAATTTACAAGCAGCTCATGCAGCTCAATAACCAAAAAGCAAAAAACCCAATCCAAAAATGGGCAGAAGACCTAAATAGACATTTCTCCAAAGAAGATATACAGATTGCCAACAAAGACATGAAAAAATTCTCAACATCATTAATCATTAGAGAAATGCAAATCAAAACTACAATGAGATATCATCTCACACCGGTCAGAATGGACATCATCAAAAAGTCTAGAAACAACAAATGCTGGAGAGGGTGTGGAGAAAAGGCAACACTCTTGCACTGTTGGTGGGAATGTAAATTGATACAGCCACTATGGAGATGGGTATGGAGGTTCCTTAAAAAACTACAAATAGAACTACGATACGACCCAGCAATCCCACTACTGGGCACATACCCTGAGAAAACCATAATTCAAAAAGAGTCATGTACCACAATGTCCATTGCAGCTCTATTTACAATAGCCAGGACATGGAAGCAACCTAAGTGTCCATCATCGGATGAATGGATAAAGAAGATGTGGCACATATATACAATGGAATATTACTTAGCCATCAAAAGAAACAAAATTGAGTTATTTGTAGTGAGGTGGATGGACCTAGGGTCTGTCATACAGGGTGAAGTAAGTCAGGAAGAGGAAAACAAATACTGTAGGAGGTGTCTTTTGATGTCTCTTTCAACCGGACGTTTGATAAACACTCCCTAATTGTCAAACAAACTTGACTTCAGGGTCCCCTGCCTTTTCTGTATTCCTTCACAAAAGTCTGACCCCTTTTTCAAATACTCCTTCCCTGGTTTGTCTACTTCTGGTTACAAATATACTGATAACCTCTATATCTTGTCCACATTTTCTTCTTTGATTTATTTGACCCATACTAAGCTGCCGTTGTGTGCCAGAAATTGGTCCAGTCACAAATACAAAAAATATATATATATATTTAATTATTGTTTTCATGGGTTTGACACTGTAATAGGGGAGGGGAGACTGAGAATGAGCAAACAAATAAGTAAATAACATAGTGGGTTGATATGTGTCCCCCCAAAAGATAGTTCCAAATCCTACTCCCCAGTACGCCAGGGCCAATGAAAGCAATCTAATTTGTAAAAGGAGCCTTTGCAGATATAATTAAGTTAAGGTTCTTGATATGAGATCATTGCCGATTGGAAGAGAAGGCCTAAATCCAATGACAGGTGTCTTTCCTAGAAGAGGGGAGACACAGAGACACAGAAAGGAAGTCATGTGAAGACAGAGGCAGATTGGAGTGACACAGCCGAGGAATGCAAAAGGCTGCCAGCTGCTGCCAGAAGCCAGGAGAGAGAGGCATGGAACAGACCCTCCCTCAGAACCTCCAGAGGGAACCAATTCTGCCAACACCTTGCTTGTGGATTTATGGAATCTGGAAAGAATAATTTGCTGTTGTTCCAAGCTGCCAAGTTTTTGGTGATGTGTTACGGCAGCCTTGGAAAACTAACACGGTCAAGATGCTGAGAAGTATTAGTGAATTTAACAGAGAAGGAAGATAGGGCTTGTGCGGGTTTAGTAAGAAATGGCAAATTTAAATATGTGATATATGACATTTGGTCAGAGATCTGAAAGTAAGGGATTGAGCCATGTAGAAATCTAGGGGACACATTCTCAAATGCAAAGACCGAAGGGCCAGAACATGGCTATCTGTGCTTGGAAGCCGCAGCAAGGGGGGCAGTGGGAGGGCCAGTAGCTGTGAGGGCAGACAGAAGGAAACAGAAACTGCCTCAGAGGGTTTCTTGTAGGTCCTTATACACAATGAGAGGTGCATTGTCGGGAGGTTATGCCAAAGGAGCTATGTGTTAGGTGCTGTGTTGAGAATACTCTAGTTTGCAAGGGGGTAAATACAGTAGTAGTTAAAAGGCTGTTACAATAATGAGAATAGCGGTGCCCTGGGGCAGAGTAATGTATGTGCATTTAAATGAATAGCCTGTGAAATTATTTTCACTTAAACTTTTGTATACTGAGAAATGCAAAGCAGGGACGGAAGCCTTTGCTCAATCCATATTCTCATCTTGTCTGGTTTGTTTTAATTTTGCAACTTCTAGGTTACATGTTGTGAATTACATTCCAATTGGAAGCTCTCTTTTGATTACATCCTATGCCTGTCTCACTAGTGTAGGCTGACACGAGGCACTTGAAAATTAAAAACAATAGCTTCCATAGTCTCAGCAATTTTAGTAAAAGGCAAAAGCTAAATAATCAGCTATACTTTTGCTTTAGAGATCATTATTCAACCTTTTGAGCTTACTCCATTCAAATGAGTTGTCCATTCACTCGTTTATTCAATCATTCATTCATTCATCACTGGGCTCCTATCATGTGTCAGGCACAGATGTGGCAAAAGTCAAGTGGGGTGCTTCTAGAGGGAAAACCAGACAACTAAGTTAAGTATTCAGGCAAAGGCCAGATGAGAAGGGATTGGTGGGAAAACGATAAGGAGTCTGTATTAAAGTCGGAAATGAAAATACCGACTGCTGCTATGAATATGTGTGCTAGACATTGTGTTTTAACTTCATCCTCTCTAATTGTCACTGCAACTCTACAGATCATCCCTGTTTCATAGAGACATAAACTGAAGCTTAGAGAAGTTAAGTGACTTGCCCAACCTTTGCTCCATGGCCAAACCAGGGTTCAAACCCAAACCTCACATCATCTCTTGCTGTAGCTCCTAAACTAGTGCTAATCAAAGTGTGTCCTCCAGGCCAATGCTAGGCCTCCATGAAATAAGTTCCAGTGTCCTCAAGAGCAGATGTTAGAAACTCAGCCATTTGACCCTGCTGTGACATTCGAGTGCATATTCAATGAACTTGAGTTGTCAGGTTACAGAGAAATGGTAGGTGTTGTGAGCAGTCTCGGGTGGCTTAGGCTGTGAACAGGTCAGGCAGACTAGGACCTCACACTGGTCTGAGAATTAATTTTTAAGAAACCAAAACAAACCAACTGGTCCTTTACTAAAGTGAGTTAGAGAAACACTTTCTGGGCAGTGGAAGCTCGGCAGTGATCCCTAGAGATGGGGTGAGATCATCATCTGTGTTTCCTAGAAGGAGAGCCCAGGAAGCTGCTGGATGTGGGATTGGAGAGAGATGCAAAGGAGGGATAAAGAAGTCAGTTAAAGCAGCCCAGATCGAACAAGTTCATCTGGGAGATGACGGGTAGTAGAGCCAGGGACACTGAAATAAGGGTGGGGTGAAACAGAGAGATTACTGAAAAATAAGCAAAAGAATCAATGCTTTTCTGATTAATTGTATTTGTGGATTGAGAGAGAAGTAAACTTACAGGATGACAACTGCACTTATGGTTTGGAAAACTGGAAAGACAATGATGCCTAGAAACTGGAAGAAGGAATATAAGATGAGCATGAACATTTTAGGGGACAAGATGATGAGCCTGGTTAAGGGAATAATAGGTTATTTTGCTCTTGCGTATCCCAATAGAGATGGTGGGAGCAGCCAGTTTATGCACTCAGGCCATGAAATCAACCTGGATGAGTTAAAATCTTGTTTCTGCCTCTGTTAACTAAATTGCAGCTGCCTCCCTCAGGTATATTCCCTATGTTATGGTAAATAAAATTTTACATTTAGGCAACAAGATGATTTAAATCACATCAAGATAAAAATATAAGTTCATTTGTAAAGGAGTTTTGATAAGAGTGCACACTTATCTTGGGACATGACTACAGAATAAACAAGAGCAATTAGCAAACTGGTTGGTCTCAAGACCAATGACATCAGCAGTTTCAACAGTCAACACATTTTCATGACAACAGTCATGGAAAAAGCACAAAGCATCTGAGATCCAAGTTCCAGAACCAACATTTTTTTTACCAACCTACTGTTTAATTTGGGCAATAATATTTCTTTCTGCTCTTGACTTCAATGGAGAGACAATATAATTTAGTGGTTCAAATGCCTGTGTGTTAAAATCTTTCCCCACCTATGTAGTGACTGTTAAGTTTCTTCATTGCTGGCTTTGCAATTTTAGACCATTAGTTAAGCCCTACTCATCTCTTAAAGGTGGACAATTTTATTTACCCTGGCAGGTGGTTGTGAGGAATAAATGAAAATATATATTAAAGGTTCTTAGCACATTACATGGGACAGGCATTCATTATTTCATTTTCTTTACCTGAAAATGCAGCAGTTAGATTAGAGTTTAAAATTCTTTTTCATTCAGCATGCTGTCTCTACTTCCTTGCATTGCAAGGATTGAGCCAAGAGGCAAAGATTTGAGACATATCTGGAATGTATGGTCTTCAGAGCAGATTTTGTAAAACCATAGCTTGGGCTACAAAATCTTTAATAAACATAGGAGGCCACTTTTGCCAGGTGAAGATATTTTAGTTTTACTCTGAAGTTGTGGTATATACACACAATGGAAAATTATCCTGCCTTAAACAAGAAGGAGATCTTGTCATTTTTGACAATATTGATGAAACTGAAAGACATTATGCTAAGTGAAAGAAGCCAGTCACAGGAGGACAAATACTGCTTTATTCCACTTACAAGAGGTACCTAAAATAGTCAAGCTCATAGAAGCATAGAACAGAACAGTGGTTACCTGGGGGGAGGGGGAAATGGGGAGATGTTCAATTTGTATAAATTTTCAATTATGTAAGATACATTAGTTATAGAGATCTGTTGTACAGCATAGGGCCTAAAGTCAACAACACCATATTGTGTACTAAAATATTAAGAGAGTAGATCTCATGGTAAGTGTTCTCAACACATACACACACATACACAAACGGACACAATTTTGAGGGTGACAGATATGTCTATTACCTTGATTGAGGTCATAGTTTCACAGGTATATGCATATGTCTAAACTCATCAAATTGTATACATGTGCAGTTTTTGTATATTAATTATACCCCAATAAAGCCATTTAGAAAAATGGTGCTGGGGCAACTGGATACACACATGCAAAAGAATCAGTTTGGATCCCTTCCTCATACCATTATAAAAATTAATTCAGGGCTTCCCTGGTGGCGCAGTGTTTGAGAGTCTGCCTGCCGATGTGGGGGACACAGGTTCGTGCTCCGGTCCAGGAAGATCCCACATGCTGCAGAGCGGCTGGGCCCATGGGCCATGGCCGCTGAGCCCGCGTGTCCGGAGCCTGTGCTCCACAACGGGAGAGGCCACAGCAGTGAGAGGTCCACGTACCACAAAAAAAAAAAAAATTAATTCAAAATGTATCAAAGACCAGAATGTAAGAGCTAAAAGTACAAAACTCTTTGAAAAAATCATGAGTAAATTTCCATAACCTTGAGTTAAACATTGATATTTTTTTTTTTTTTTTTTTTTTTTTTTTTTTTTTTTGCGGTACGTGGGCCTCTCACTGTTGTGGCCTCTCCCATTGCGGAGCACAGGCTCCGGACGCGCAGGCCCAGCAGCCATGGCTCACGGGCCCAGCCGCTCCGCGGCACGTGGGACCTTCCCGGACCGGGGCACGAACCCGTGTCCCCTGCATTGGCAGGCGGACTCCCAACCACTGAGCCACCAGGGAAGCCCTAAACATTGATATTTTACATATGATGGCAAAAACACATACAATAAAAAAGACTAGGTAAATTGGACTTCGAAATTGGAAACTGTTTGGCTTCAAAAGATGCCATTAAGAGAGTGAGAAGACAGTTCACAGAATGGGAAAAACTATTTGCAAGTCATTTTTTTAGTGACGTATATTGAGACTATATAAGGAACACTTACAACTCGGCAGTAAAAAGATAACTGGCCCAGTTAAAAACTGGACCGGGCTTCCCTGGTGGCGCAGTGGTTGAGAGTCCGCCTGCCGATGCAGGGGACACAGGTTCGTGCCCTGGTCTGGGAAGATCCCACATGCCGCGGAGCGGCTGGGCCCGTGAGCCATGGCCGCTGAGCCTGCGCGTCCAGAGCCTATTCTCTGCAACGGGAGAGGCCACAACAGTGAGAGGCCTGCGTACCGCAAAAAAAAAAAACAAACAAAAAAAACACTGGACAAATGATCTGAATAGACATTTCTCCAAAGAAGATATATAAATGGCCGATAAGCACATGAAAAGATGCTCACCATCACATCATCATTAGCTATCAAGACGACAACGTGATATCACTTTATACACCATTCCCCCAGGATGGCTATAATCAAAACGACAGAAAAAGACAAGTGGTGATGAGAACATGCAGCAACTGGAACACATATATTGCTGATTGGAATGGAAAGCTGTGCAGCTACTGTGGAATACAATTTAGCTATTTCTCAAAATGTTAAGCATAGAGTTACCATATGACCCAGCAATTCCACTCCTAGGTACATACCCAAATGAAATGAACATATGCCCATGCAAAAATTTGCACATGAATGTTCACAGAACTATTATTCATAATAGGCAAAACGTCAGATGTCCATGAACTGATGAAAGGATAAACAAAATGTGTTATATCCATACAATGAAATATTACTTGGAAATAAAAAGAAATGTAATAATAATACATGTTACAACATGGGCAGACTCAAAAGCATTATGCCAAGTGAAAGAAACCAGTCACTAAAGACCACATACTGTATGATTACATTAATATGAATTGTCTAGAAGAGTCAAGTCTATGGAGACAAAAAGTAGATTAGTGGTTCCCTTGGGCTTGGGGAAAGTTTTCAGCTCTTACCTGATCCTTTGAATACAGTGGATTGGATGTCACTAGGGGTAGGCAGACTGGAACAGACATTGCCCTAACAACATTTGAGAGTGAATAGCGATAAGACAGAGGAGTGAGAACAGGAAACAAGAAGAAAAAATCAAAAGTGTTTCAATAGTAATTCTTGGTGGTCTAAAACTAACAGTTCATGACAAAAGGGGAAAAAAAAAAACTGAAGGGAGCATTCAACAATCAAGCAGAGAACGAGAAAGTACCCCTCTCTTATTAACCGTGTGATAATGGTGGCATCGAGATGATATCAAGTAGATATTATAGTTGTTGGGCTGCACCCACAGGTCGGCAAAGCCTGTGCTTGCCCAGCTTCGAGACCGAAGAAAGAGCCAGGAGTCAGCCACAGAGACATCAATGGTTTAATGTATTGGGGAGCTTATATGCCTGAAGCAAGGTCCTGGAGCGACTCCCCACCGTGTGTGCTGACCAGGACATGGTGGAACTGTTCGCAGGGGCCAGGGGGAGGCAGCAGGAGGCTACCAGTTATGGGGGAATTATGTCAGGTTGCCTCACTGTTACCAAGAAAACCAGCAGAGGGGCACACCCCTCACTGACTTTTTGATAACAATCACTAGATGGAGCCTGGGACAAGTATGTAGGAACGTCAGTCACGTGAGTAGGGTGTAGGTGAAGCTGGGGCTGGTGGAGCAGGGGATGGACAGAGAGCAAGAGAACAGCTGTCTTGAGTGGCCTGACTGTACAATGGTATATAAAGAATTTTATTGTGACTCTTTTATTTTTTGAGCCATAATCTTCAAATAACATGCTTTCTCCCCAACCCCTGGTGATAAAACTTTTTGAATAGACTTGAATTTAAAAAACTTGTGTCCTGGGATAAGTTGGCTAGTCTGATCTTCCTTGTAGGGTCTCTAAATCTTGTGGTTTTGGTAACTTTATAGATGTATTAATTAAGAAAAAAACTGGTTCAAGTGAGATCTTCCCAGAGCAGTCACAAAGCAGTGGCTGGTCCTCTGGACAGGATGCCTGAGTCTTGGCTCTGTGAAGAAACAACTAAATGATTCTGTCAAGAGAAACTGTTTCCTTCCAAATGTGTGAACTACTGTGTGAGGATCTATTAAAATTGCTGCAAACAGAGCCAGAATAGTGTAATATCTGCATATACAGTAAGAACACTAAGTGTAAATCCTTGGCAATCCCCAATCCACTAGCAAATCTAAGAGCATGCATTTTTAGAGGAAGGGTGGGTCTGAGCCATTTCAGTAAATGACAGAGGATGAAAACAAATGACTAGAGAACTGGCAGGCATGAGAGAGTGTTGGATGAAGAAAGAGGGCACTGGACCCAGATCAGATGTGCATCAACCTGATGTCTAGAGCTTTAAAACATACATGTTACTATGGAGATAAACCAGACAGAGAAAGTCCAAATGGACTGATTTGAAAATCTGGAATTTGATGGAGATAAGGCTGCAATGACTGGAAAAATAATCACTGGATTTGTGTATGTTTATCTGCAAAGGCTTAATCCAATTTTCTCCTTATAGGCAAAATTAAGAAATGAACAAGTCTAATTTTTCAAATGCCCTGTTTCTTAATTAACACTGATGTATACATTATATAATTTGATTCTCGCAGGAAT
>NW_006771596.1:2447601-2460970 GCF_000442215.2 Lipotes vexillifer
TGCTACTCTGTACTTTCTCTAAATGAAGGGGACGGAAGTGGGAAACTTCCAGTGATTTTCTTAGCAGCTCAGCCAGGGCAAAGGTTGGCCTAAGTGCCTCTTCTGATTCCAAGGCAGGCAGAGTTGGAAGAATATAACAAATATATATATTTTTTTCGGTACGCGGGCCTCTCACTGCCGTGGCCTCTCCCGTTGCGGAGCACAGGTTCCAGACGCGCAGGCTCAGCGGCCATGGCTCACGGGCGCAGCCGCTCCGCGGCATGTGGGATCCTCCCGGACCGGGGCACGAACCCGCGTCCCCTGCATTGGCAAGCGGACTCCCAACCACTGCGCCACCAGGGAGGCTCTATAACAAATATTTTAAATATCTGTTAGTTAAAGACAAAATAATATCTATTCTACTATTTTTTCCTTAAGAAGCTAAAATTTATGTCCACAAAGACAAATTGCCTAAGATTGCACAACTCAGGACATGGTACTCTAGGGTAGTTTTAATTTTTTCTCTGTTCTCTGACTTTCTTTTAATATACAAAATCATATATTCTCTGGAATTCATGAATAAAACATCAATAGTCCACAGGAAAAAGAATATGCCCTTTAGCTATTCTCCAAATAGGTCTGACACAATTGCACTCTGTTATGAGATGCTTGAATTGCCATAGCTTTCTTACCAGGCTAAGCGTCCCGACAAAGGGCACACACTTCCCAAAGAAAGCCCCAGTGACCACTTCCTCGGAACACAGTGTTTCTCTCCGTGCCCCTTTGCAAGCCTTCACACAGGACATTTCAAATGATTCTCTCTTTGCCCAGGGAAACAGGTCCACAAGAACATATAATGATACTGTTACATGTATAGCACCTCTAGGTAAATAATGACTATATTAAGAATGTTTTGAGGGAGATAAATGACTTAGTTTTTGGAACAAAGAGAACCAGCTATTTCAGTATTAACTGTTCTTTCTTTCCCTCATACAAAGAAAAAAAAAGCCATGAAGAATTGCCTGATCTTATTTGATTGGTAAAGAAAATCTTGTCAGTGTGGTAATCCTAACCAATTTGTATTATAATTAAAACCAGTGTTCCTAAGTTCCATAGTATCTTCCACTCAAAATGTCTGCGAGCGGGGCTTCCCTGGTGGCGCAGTGGTTGAGAGTCCGCCTGCCGATGCAGGGGACACGGGTTCGTGCCCCGATCCGGGAAGATCCCACATGCCGCGGAGCGGCTGGGCCCGTGAGCCACGGCCGCTGAGCCTGTGCATCCGGAGCCTGTGCTCCGCAACGGGAGAGGCCACAACAGTGAGAGGCCCGCGTATCGCAAAAAAAAAAAAAAAAAAAATGTCTACGAGCTATACCCGGTTTGGCCACTGTGATACAAGGAGCAAAATAAAATCCTACAGGGCCTAGGTGGGACCCACAGAGTGCTTGTGCATTTCCCAGGCCTTGGCTAGTGGACATTAATGACTTTACATATATTTACATGTATATTCTCTCAGTACGTGCTCACACCAGACACACACACACACACACACACACGTGTGTGTACTATGCAAATATTATGCCTATCGAGAAAAAATTGTAATGGAAGAAACTGTAGGCCAATGTGCTGTGACTTTGAGGTGATAGAAAATTGTAACATGGTCGTACCATCCCGGGCCAAGAACCATCAGACTTGACTATGTGATTTGCTTTGGGTAGTAAAGTGTGACCGAGGAAGGGGCTTGCTGCACAGCAGACACTTTAAAGATCTTTGGGATATTTGCACAGTCTCTAGGTTGTTCTTTTGCATTCTGCCCTAAGAAGAGCCAGTCCCAGACAGGCCTGGATCCCACCATGAGGCAGGCACGTAGCAAAGAACAACAGCTGAACAGCTGCCAACTTAAAACCTGAATAAGAAATCATCCTTTAATGTTTCAGACAATTGAGGCTTTTGGATTGTTTGTTACCAAAGCAAAAGCTGACCAATAAAATCGAGAGGATTTCTTAAATAACATTGAAAAGCAAAAATTTAAACATGGGAAAACTTAGGAGATTATGTTATAGGCAATATAAAAATATATTTCAAATGACAACACATGAAAGTATTTGAACAGTACTGAGCACATTTTAGTGTAGCATACATACTGCGATTAGTATTATAACAAAATAAAGCTTTTCTCATCTATGAGAGACACTTTAGACAAAACAATAGTTGGTGACAGACTGGCAGCATATATGTGTAAAGTCTTTATTAATATCTAGAATATATAGATTTTTTAAATCAATAATAAGAATAACCTCCTCTCTAAAACGGGCAAATAATATGAATCTTTACCATATGCCCTCTGCCTCTGTGACACACATTTTCAGTTTACTTCTTCAGGCATTAAATATAATATCAGTTGGGTAAATATCGCGTTTACATTATTTGGTAAATACTATTTGCAGCTAGCCTCACAATGTAATAATTAATGATCTTTTCTGAAGAACTTTGTTTTTAGCTATGAATCTGATGATAATATTTGGTTTTGATTGTTGTCTGGTTGATTAATTTTCTGTGCATTTACCATTAATTTAACCCCCATGGCTCTCAATACGCTCCAGCTTCAACAGCAATTTTATCTCACCTCCCCATGCCCACCTTCCCCCACTCTGCTGGGAGGTCTCTTCCTCGTGTCCTCTGACCTTCTCTAGTCTGGGCCAGTGGCTCTTTACATCCCACAATCAGCAGTGATCTGAGGATCTTCCTTCTTCAACAACCTGGAAAGTCATCTCACTTCTTTCTTGAGTGGGACAACTGCCTTCTCTAATTTACCTCTTTCCCATTTGAGCCTAATCCTTTGTTTTGGTGAAGGACATCCTCCAGAAGCTTCCTAAGAAAGGATCGATGAAACTTCTATTCCCGAAAATGCCTTTATTTTATCCTCACACTTGTTAGTTTCACTGTATCAGATTTCTATGACAAAAGTCGTCTTACTTAAAAATATTTAAAGCATTTCCACACAACTTTCTTGATTCTAATAATGCTATTAAAAGTCTAAAGCCATTCTAAAGCCATTCTACAAGAATACAATCTCATGGGATTTCCTCTTTACCTCTGTACTTTGAAATTTGATAGTGTATCTTGGGAGAGTGTTATTCATTGTTCAGGTGTGGTGTGAGGCTCATGCAATTCTAACTGTGCCTTCCTAAAAGGACTATTAGAAGGTGGCGGTGGGGGGAGAACTCACCACTTCAGCATCTACTGGGCTGCCTACCTGATGCCAGGGGCCGCATTCAGTAAAAATGCTCCATCTGGTACTGCAGAAGTAGATGCCTTGCCACCTCCTGGACTGGTCCTAACTTGTCACCTCCATGACTCCTCTGACACTAAATTTATCCCATCCTCCATGACTCCCTAGCTTTGGCTCTAGCAAAATAAGTTATCCAAGAAAGTAGTACAAACAGCCATGCCTGCATGTCTCACTTTTTTGTTTTGGTGCTAATCTCTGTTGGATTTCCCATAGCCATGCTGTGTGGCCGTTTTGCACTCTCCTTGGAGGAAGGGAGGGGGTTATGGAGGGTGGGGAAATCCCAGGGGTTGTCCAGGCCAACCCTCTCAGGCTCAAGGCAGAACACAGATCGGAGATGGAAAAGCTAACGGAAAATGTTCAGGACTTGAACCTACCTTTTTCCCAACACCCATGATTTCCACTTATCTGAGATGAGATCTGATGATGACAGTTTTGAGTTCAATCCTGTAGCATTCAGGGCAGGTAAATTTGGACCCCACATGTGTTTGGCCATCCCTGGGGTCTCAGATTATCAGTCTGATGATTTCTTCTCCCATTTTCCAGTCAAATCACTGCAAATCTCTTCCCGCTTATTCAGGAGGGTAAACCTTTCTCACTTTTTCGGGATCTTGGTTCTGGGTAGACCCTGGTACCTCCAGTCCCAGGTGGTCACTGAACACGGTTCCCTCCGTGCTTCCCCGCTGTTCCTCCATGGTGTGGCCAGGTCTCATCCCTCATGTTTGCACGTCTCTCCTTCATTTCTGTTGTTTGGGAAGTCTCTTATCTTTCTTTGGGGCCTGACAGTGTATGATCGTTTATTTTAATTTATGTTGTCTCCAGCTTTGAGACATGTTTGAAGCAGGATGGGACTCAGTTTGGCATGTTGCCAGGAGTCCTGTCAATCAAACTAAGTCACTTTTTAATCTACATTTGGTTCTGTTCTTTGGGATGACAAGCTTGTTTGAGAAGGAATAAAACTTAACTTGCTGTCTGAGCTGAAAAGGATACTGGTGAGAGGGGAGCCAGGCAGGAGAGTCCCAAGGTGTGTCTGGTGGGGATATCTGATAGTTGACGTGGCTTTTCCATAGCAAAGACCTTCCTGGTGAGTCAATAGCAAATTTATTGTTTAGGAACTCTTCTGACAGCTTTGATAAGTACACCCTTAAGATAAAATCATTTAAGTGTATCTACTAAAAAATAATTTCTAAAAGTAGTTTTCATATTAAAGGGGAAAATGATAAAGGGGAGACTGTAGAGAAAAGAACAAGAGATGGTGACTGTGGGTCCCAGTTGATTCTGGTGCCTCGAGCAGTAAGGGGCCTTTGATTGAGCAGCCCTTTTGTGGATATTTTAAGGATAAGAACCTTGGGTAAGATAGGCAGCCCCAGGGCCCAGTGATGTTGCCCTTGCATCACGGGCCACAGGAAGCACTGTCCACAGGGCAGGGGCAGACAGGTCTGCAGAAAGGGGACAAGCTGGGGAAGCCCTGGGCACCTGCCAGAGCAGCTGGAGATCGGGAAGTGGTATGGCTAGGGGACCCTCATTTTCAGGACCATCCAACTTGTCCTCTCCCCATCCCACTCACCTTTTCTTGCTGGAGCCTTTTAGTTCAGCCTCTGAAGGGCCTCTGTCACCTTTTCATTTCATCATTCCATCGGAGGTGCGAGGGTGACAAGGAAGCTGCAGCCCCGGCGTCCAGACTGCTCCCAGGGACACATCACTTCAAGGCAACCCTTCCATCTTCAGAGGTTCCTGGCGAGCATACCAGTCAGAATAAAACAATAGAACTACAGAGTGGGCCATTCATTGTCCTGGGAAGTTGGGTTATTCTAAGTCCCAAGTGCTACCCTGCCTTTAGCGTCTGACGTGGTACAGTTAGTGTCTGACCTTGTTGTTGACACCCACATTCCCTGGACCTGTGAGTCTGTTATGTACCATGGTTAATTTTATGTGTCACCTTGGCTGGACCACAATGCCCAGATATTTGGTCACATTATTCTGGGTGTTTCTGTGAAGGTATTTTCTGTGAAGAGACTTATGAATGACTAAAATATATAAGCTGACAGAATTAATGGACAATTTGAATGAGATTGCTTTTTTCTTTTAGAAAGGTTACGTTTTCTTAACAAAAGAAAAGACAAAGGAAACACAGTGCTCTAAATGTGTGTAACCATGAGAACAAGAAAAGCAGTCTTATAATACCTATATTATTACTAGCATAACAGACTGCAGATTCACATTTTATTTATTTATTTATTTTTTATTTTTTATTTTTTTTAACATCTTTATTGGGGTATAATTGCTTTACAATGGTGTGTTAGTTTCTGCTTTATAACAGAGTGAGTCAGTTATACATATATATATGTTCCCATATCTCTTCCCTCTTTGTCTCCCTCCCTCCCACCCTCCCTATCCCACCCCTCCAGACAGCCACAAAGAACCGAGCCGGTTTCCCTGTGCCATGTGGCTGCTTCCCACTGGCTATCTACCTTACGTTTGTTAGTATATATATGTCCATGTCTCTCTCTCGCCCTAACACACCTCACCCTTCCCCCTCCCCATATCCTCAAGTCTGTTCTCCAGTAGGTCTCTGTCTTTATTCCTGTTTTACCCCTAGGTTCTTCATAACATTTTTTTTTCTTAAATTCCATATATATGTGTTAGCATACGGTATTTGTCCTTCTCTTTCTGACTTACTTCACTCCGTATGACAGACTCTAGATCTATCCACCTCATTACAAATAGCTCAATTTCGTTTCTTTTTATGGCTGAGTAATATTCCATTGTATATATGTGCCACATCTTCTTTATCCATTCATCCGACGACGGGCACTTAGGTTGTTTCCATCTCCGGGCTATTGTAAATAGAGCTGCAATGAACATTTTGGTACATGACTCTTTCTGAATTCTGGTTTCCTCAGGGTATATACCTAGTAGTGGGATTGCTGGGTCATATGGTAGTTCTATTTGTAGTTTTTTAAGGAACCTCCATACTGTTCTCCATAGTGGCTGAACCAATTCACATTCCCACCAGCAGTGCAAGAGTGTTCCCTTTTCTCCACACCCTCTCCAGCATTTATTGTTTCTAGATTTTTTGATGATGGCCATTCTGACTGGTGTGAGATGATATCTCATTGTAGTTTTGATTTGCATTTCTCTAATGATTAATGATGTTGAGCATTCTTTCATGTGTTTGTTGGCAGTCTGTATATCTTCTTTGGAGAAATGTCTATTTAGGTCTTCTGCCCATTTTTGGATTGGGTTGTTTATTTTTTTGTTATTGAGCTGCATGAGCTGCCTGTAAATTTTAGAGATTAATCCTTTGTCAGTTGATTCATTTGCAAATATTTTCTCCCATTCTGAGGGCTGTCTTTTGGTCTTGTTTATGGTTTCCTTTGCTGTGCAAAAGCTTTGAAGTTTCATTAGGTCCCATTTGTTTATTTTTGTTTTTATCTCCATTACTCTAGGAGATGGGTCAAGAAGGATCTTGCTGTGATTTATGTCATAGAGTGTTCTGCCTATGTTTTCCTCTAAGAGTTTGATAGTTTCTGGCCTTACATTTAGGTCTTTAATCCATTTTGAGCTTATTTTTGTGTATGGTGTTAGGGAGTGATCTAATCTCATACTTTTACATGTACCTATCCAATTTTCCCAGCACCACTTATTGAAGAGGCTGTCCTTTCTCCACTGTATATTCCTGCCACCTTTATCAAAGATAAGGTGACCATATGTGCATGGGTTTATCTCTGGGCTTTCTATCCTATTCCATTGATCTATCTTTCTGTTTTTGTGCCAGTACCATACTGTCTTGATTACTGTAGCTTTGTAGTATAGTCTGAAGTCAGGCAGCCTGATTCCTCCAGCTCCATTTTTTGTTCTCAAGATTGCTTTGGCTATTCGGGGTCTTTTGTGTTTCCATACAAATTGTGAAATTTTTTGTTCTAGTTCTGTGAAAAATGCCAGTGGTAGTTTGATAGGGATTGCATTGAATCTATAGATTGCTTTGGGAAGTAGAGTCATTTTCACAATGTTGATTCTTCCAATCCAAGAACATGGTATATCTCTCCATCTGTTTGTATCATCTTTAATTTCTTTCATCAGTGTCTTATAATTTTCTGCATACAGGTCTTTTGTCTCCTTAGGTAGGTTTATTCCTAGATATTTTATTCTTTTTGTTGCAATGGTAAATGGGAGTGTTTTCTTGATTTCACTTTCAGATTTTTCATCATTAGTATATAGGAATGCCAGAGATTTCTGTGCATTAATTTTGTATCCTGCTACTTTACCAAATTCATTGATTAGCTCTAGTAGTTTTCTGGTAGCATCTTTAGGATTCTCTATGTATAGTATCATGTCATCTGCAAACAGTGACAGCTTTACTTCTTCTTTTCCGATTTGGATTCCTTTTATTTCCTTTTCTTCTCTGATTGCTGTGGCTAAAACTTCCAAAACTATGTTGAATAAGAGTGGTGAGAGTGGGCAACCTTGTCTTGTTCCTGACCTTAGTGGAAATGCTTTCAGTTTTTCGCCATTGAGGATGATGTTGGCTGTGGGCTTGTCATATACGGCCTTTATTATATTGAGGAAAGTTCCCTCTACACCTACTTTCTGCAGGGTTTTTATCATAAATGGGTGTTGAATTTTGTCAAAAGCTTTCTCTGCATCTATTGAGATGATCATATGGTTTTTCTCCTTCAATTTGTTAATATGGTTAATCACATTGATAGATTTGCGTATATTGAAGAATCCTTGCATTCCTGGAATAAACCCCACTTGATCATGGTGTATGATCCTTTTAATGTGCTGTTGGATTCTGTTTGCTAGTATTTTGTTGAGGATTTTTGCATCTATGTTCATCAGTGATATTGGCCTGTAGTTTTCTTTCTTTGTGACATCCTTGTCTGGTTTTGGTATCAAGGTGATGGTGGCCTCGTAGAATGAGTTTGGGAGTGTTCCTCCCTCTGCTATATTTTGGAAGAGTTTGAGAAGAATAGGTGTTAGCTCTTCTCTAAATGTTTGATAGAATTCGCCTGTGAAGCCATCTGGTCCTGGGCTTTTGTTTGTTGGAAGATTTTTAATCACAGTTTCAATTTCAGTGTTTGTGATTGGTCTGTTCATATTTTCTATTTCTTCCTGATTCAGTCTTGGCAGTTTGTGCATTTCTAAGAATTTGTCCATTTCTTCCAGATTGTCCATTTTATTGGCATAGAGTTGCTTGTAGTAATCCCTCATGATTTTTTGTATTTCTGCAGTGTCAGTTGTTACTTCTCCTTTTTCATTTCTGATTCTATTGATTTGAGTCTTCTCCCTTATTTTCTTGATGAGTCTGGCTAATGGTTTATCAATTTTGTTAATCTTCTCAAAGAACCAGCTTTTAGTTTTATTGATCTTTGCTATTGTTTCCTTCATTTCTTTTTCATTTATTTCTGATCTGATTTTTATGATTTCTTTCCTTCTGCTAACTCTGGGGTTTTTTTGTTCTTCTTTCTCTAATTGCTTGAGGTGCAAGGTTAGGTTGTTTATTCGAGATGTTTCCTGCTTCTTAAGGTGGGCTTGTATTGCTATAAACTTCCCTCTTAGAACTGCTTTTGCTGCATCCCATAGGTTTTGGGTCGTTGTATCTCCATTGTCATTTGTTTCTAGGTATTTTTTAATTTCCTCTTTGATTTCTTCAGTGATCACTTCGTTACTAAGTAGTGTATTGTTTAGCCTCCATGTGTTTGTATTTTTTACTGCTCTTTTCCTATAATTGATATCTAATCTCATGGCGTTGTGGTCGGAAAAGATACTTGATATAATTTCAATTTTCTTAAATTTACCAAGGCTTGATTTGTGACCCAAGATATGATCTATCCTGGAGAATGTTCCATGAGCACTTGAGAAAAATGTGTATTCTGTTGTTTTTGGATGGAGTGTCCTATAAATATCAATTAAGTCCATCCTGTTTAATGTATCATTTAAAGCTTGTGTTTCCTTATTTATTTTCATTTTGGATGATCTGTCCATTGGTGAAAGTGGGGTGTTGAAGTCCCCTACTATGAATGTGTTACTGTCGATTTCCCCTTTTATGGCTGCTAGTTTTTGCCTTATGTATTGAGGTGCTCCTATGTTGGGTGCATAAATATTTACAATTGTTATATCTTCTTCTTGGATCGATCCCTTAATCATTATGTAGTGTCCTTCTTTGTCTCTTCTGATAGTCCTTATTTTAAAGTCTATTTTGTCTGATATGAGAATTGCTACTCCAGCTTTCTTTTGGTTTCCATTTGCATGGAATATCTTTTTCCATCCCCTTACTTTCAGTCTGTATGTGTCTCTAGGTCTGAAGTGGGTCTCTTGTAGACAGCATATATATGGGTCTTGTTTTTGTATCCATTCAGCCAATCTGTGTCTTTTGGTGGGAGCATTTAGTCCATTTACATTTAAGGTAATTATCGATATGTATGTTCCTATTCCCATTTTCTAAATTGTTTTGGGTTCGTTATTATAGGACTTTTCCTTCTCTTGTGTTTTTGTCTAGAGAAGTTCCTTTAGCATTTGTTGTAAAGCTGGTTTGGTGGTGCTGAACTCTCTCAGCTTTTGCTTGTCTGTAAAGGTTTTAATTTCTCCATCAAATCTGAATGAGATCCTTGCTGGGTAGAGTAATCTTGGTTGCAGGTTTTTCTCCTTCATCACTTTCAGTATGTCCTGCCACTCCCTTCTGGCTTGTAGAGTTTCTGCTGAGAGATCAGCTGTTAACCTTATGGGGATTCCCTTGTGTGTTATTTGTTGTTTTTCCCTTGCTGCTTTTAATATGCTTTCTTTGTATTTAGTTTTTGACAGTTTGATTAATATGTGTCTTGGCGTATTTCTCCTTGAATTTATCCTGTATGGGACTCTCTGTGCTTCCTGGACTTGATTAACGATTTCCTTTCCCATATTAGGGAAGTTTTCAACTATAATCTCTTCAAATATTTTCTCAGTCCCTTTCTTTTTCTCTTCTTCTTCTGGAACCCCTATAATTCGAATGTTGGTGCGTTTAATGTTGTCCCAGAGGTCTCTGAGACTGTCCTCAGTTCTTTTCATTCTTTTTTCTTTATTCTGCTCTGCAGTAGTTATTTCCACTATTTTATCTTCCAGGTCACTTATCCGTTCTTCTGCCTCATTTATTCTGCTATTGATCCCATCTAGAGTATTTTTCATTTCATTTATTGTGTTGTTCATCATTGTCTGTTTCATCTTTATTTCTTCTAGGTCCTTGTTAACTGCTTCTTGCATTTTGTCCATTCTATTTCCAAGATTTTGGATCATCTTTACTATCATTATTCTGAACTCTTTTTCAGGTAGACTGCCTATTTCCTCTTCATTTGTTAGGTCTGGTGGGTTTTTATCCTGCTCCTTCATCTGCTGTGTGTTTTTCTGTCTTCTCATTTTGCTTATCTTACTGTGATTGGGTTCACCTTTTTGCAGGCTGCAAGTTCGTAGCTCCCGTTGTTTTTGATGTCTGTCTCCAGTGGCTAAGGTTGGTTCAGTGCGTTGTGTAGGCTTCCTGGTGGAGGGGACTAGTGGCTGTGTTGTGGTGTATGAGGCTAGATCTTGTCTCTCTAGTGGGCAGGTCCACGTCTGGTGGTGTGTTTTGGGGTGTCTGTGGACTTATTATGATTTTAGGCAGCCTCTCTGCTAGTGGGTGGGGTTGTGTTCCTGTTTTGCTATATGGTTGGCATAGGTTGTCCAGCACTGTAGCTTGCTGGTCGTTGAGTGAAGCTGGGTGCTGGTGTTGAGATGGAGATCTCTGGGAGATTTTCGCCATTTGATATTATGTGGGGCTGGGAGGTCTCTTCTTGACGAGTGTTCTGAAGTTGGCTCTCCCACCTCAGAGGCAGAGTCCTGACTCCTGGCTGGAGCAGCAAGAGCCTTTCATCCACTCAGCTTTTGTTAAACATCAGAAAGTTATCTGCTGAGCAATGATGGAGATTCTTTCTTCCACATAATCTCTAAATCTGAAGAGAACCTGGGAGAAGCTTCTGCTGTCCGCTCCTGCCATCACTGCCCCAAATTCACATTTTAAATTGGTGGACTTTGAGTAAAGCAGACTGCATTCCATAATGTGGGTGGGCCTCATCCAATCAGTTGAAGGTCTGAATAGAACAAAAAAGCAGATTCTTTTTTAACATCTTTATTGGAGTATAATTGCTTTACAATGGTGTGTTAGTTTCTGATTTATAACAAAGTGAATCAGTTATACATATACATATACATATGTTCCCACATCTCTTCCCTCTTGTGTCTCCCTCCCTCCCACCCTCCCTATCCCACCCCTCTAGGTGGTCACAAACCACCTAGCTGATCTCCCTGTGTTATGCGGCTGCTTCCCACTAGCTATCTATTTTATGTTTGGTAGTGTGTATATGTCCATGCCACTCTCTCACTTGGAAGCAGATTTTTGAGCAAGAGGGAACTCTGCAGCAGAAGGTCCTCAGACTTGAACTACAAGATCAGCTTTTCTCCCTGTCTCCACTGTGCCAGCTCACTCTGCAGGTTTTGGACTTGCCAGCCTCTATAAGGAAGTGAACCAATTCCTTAAAATAAATCTCTCTCTCTCCATCATCTATCATCAATCTATCATCTATCTATCTATCTATCTATCCATCTATCTATCATCTATCTCTCATCATGTATCTACATATCCTGTTTCCTGTTGGTTTTGTTTTTCTGGAGAACTCTGACTAATACATTAGGTTACAAAGCAAAAAGGATTTTACAGATGGAACTGAGACTATGGACCTTAAAATAGGGAATTATTATCCTGAATTATCCAGGGGCGCCCAATCACCTCTGACCTTAAGAACAGAGACCTTTCTTTGTCTTGGGGCCAAGCAACGTGGCAGAAGGAGAAGTGTGAGTGATCTGACACCTGAGGACTCTATGCACTGTTGCTGGTATGAAGACAGAAGGGGCAGTGGGACGAGGAATGCAGGTGGCCAAGGAGCACAGAGGCTCCCAGATGATGGCAAGCAAGGAAGTGAGACCTCGGGCCTATAGCCATAGAGGTCTGAATTCAGGAAAAAACCTGAGTGAGTACAGAAGTGGGTTCTTGCCAGAACTTTGAGAAAAGAACATGACCCAGCCAACACCCTCATTTTGACCTCCTGAGACCCTAAACTGAGAAGCAGTGACCCATGCTGTGCCTGGATGTCTGACCCATGGAAACTTGGACATAATAAATGGGAGTTGTTTTCAGTCACTCAGTTTGTGGTAATTTGTTACAGCAGCAAGAGAAAACTAATATCAACCTTTTGACCTGTGAGCTTCTGAGAGAAAGGTGTGCAATGTGGAGAGAGAAACAAGCCAATAGTAAAATAAATAGAAAAACTAGAAAATGGAAACCAGATGAGGAAAAATGAGGTTGGTAGCATTGCTCATTCAGCCATGAACAAAGACAGTTCAGAGTTGATACTGAGTGTCTGATATGCATTGGAGTTTGTTCAATGTTTGTTGGAGAAACGAAAGATTCTCACGTAGTTCTACTTTTCAGGGATGCTGTGGTCTTGCCCCTTTAAAGCCTCTCTCTGGACAAGATCTACCTAGATAGGTAACCAGCAGCTTATTCACTCCTGAAGCACATCAATCACCACATTCTGACAAGATGTTGTTTCTGCATAAATGTGCTTCTCCGTGGTAATGAGCCCTGATTCTCTAGCTGCAGGGGGAGGCACTGGGCCCATTGGTGATGGCTCCAATATTAGGAACTGCTACAAAAAGGGTCAGTGGAGATCTCTCCCAACACTCTTCTCAAGTGCCATCTTAAGGAGAAAGCAGGTGCCTCTGGCGGGGTCCCCAGACACCTTGAGCTTCTTTCTCTGGCTCAGTGAGAACCCTGATGTCCTTCTGATCCACCATCTTTTCTGCCTGGTCTAATTTGAATTGGGCTTCTGCTATGTCTGAAAGATGAACTGACCAATGTACACTTCAGAGACCTTGACATCTACCCAAATGGTTTGCAAACTATGTTTTGTATCTGAACATTGTCTTCAAATAAAATCTCACATGGGAAGCTCAATGATAAGGGCAACAGATAAGGGCAGAGCTGCTGGGGCTGCTTGCTCCAGGGCCCTACTGCACTGCTTTCCCTTCTCCCAGGCA
>NW_006771596.1:2460983-2483822 GCF_000442215.2 Lipotes vexillifer
GCATTCCTGTCTTCTGTGCAGGTCCCTGAAAACTCACTCTCAGGAAATCTGAGAGTAAGCATCTCCTCCTTGGAGTCCCCAGGACTCTCATCCTGGCCTCAAAGGAGGCTGTCACCTGCATTTTAATGAGTTTGTAGATGTGTCTGTGAGCCCAGGAGGAGCTCACAGTTGTGCTGACTGCCATAACAAGACCAAATGTAACACAGCTCCATCACAGGGGAGATGACCGCATTCCAAGCCCTTTCCCTGTCACTTAGCTTGGTCCTTCCAGACATCCCAGCATCAGGCACAACCCCGGTCATTATCAAGACACCCTTTCTTTCACACACTCACTCCACGGGCTGGAATGATAAATAACACTGATTCTTTCTCTTTTCTTCCCTCTTTGGAGGGCACCTTTGGGCATCTTTTCCCACCTCTGACCACTGGCTCGTATTCACCTGTTCATTTTACAAAAGAATTATTAAACACTTATTAAGAATCAAGTTTGTGCATTGTAAGACAAACAAGATCCTCACTCTTGGGAAGTTTATAATCTTGGGAGGCAGACAGATTAAAAAAAGCAAGTAAACAATAACAAAGAGCTTAATTTAAATTGCGATAATTTCTACGAAGGTCGTGTGCAGGGTTTTGTTGCAGAGAGTAACAGAAGTGTGGAGGGGTCTTCCCTTCTCTCCCACACTTCTGCCCTCACCCAGAGTATGGGAACTCTGCCTCTCCAATTGCCAGGATGGAAGCCTCTCCCTTCTACTTCTCACACAGATCTACTTCTTGTAGGAGAAGATTGGAAAATGGCTTATCTCATGGTTCATCAGACCTTCCCAGAATTTCTGGTTGACTTGACTTCAAGCTGAACCTGTGGATCTTTTAACTCTGGCCTCCTTGGCATGGTAAACCCCGAGGGAGGCTTAGCCCCTCAAAGGGAAATCTGCAATTATATGAGGCCAGCTGCATACATTCTGTCTAGGAGGAAGGACGCAGAAAAACTGTTGTTTTTGCCAATCCGGTGTTACCGGCAACGAGCTGGTGTTTTTTTGTTTGTCTGTTTGTTTTTCTTTTAATTTCTGTTTGTCTCTTACACCTCTTCTCCATCAGTTTAGAGATTCCTAGTGTGAGATGGAGAAGTGGGTGAACAGTCCATGTGTCCATCACATGGTGATGGGAGCACGGAGTGAGAGGGCTAGGAGTCTACTCCAAAAGGACAAGCAAGAGGGAACCGCATCAAAAGAAGGTGACATTGGGATGAGACAGTGGGTGGTAAGTGGTCACTTCCCAGACAGCCACGAAGGGCAGGCGGCCTTAGGCAGAGGGAGCAGTGCCATGGAAGGAGAGAGCCCGGAGTGCCCAGGGGGTCTTGTGTGGCTGAAGAGTACAGGGAGTCTGTGCTGGCCTGGTAGGAAGGTGCACAGGGGCTCAGCTGGAAGAGGCATGCATGCCATGGCATCTTCTGTATTTGGTGCTAACGTACTCAAAACGTCCAGTGATTTAACACTTTGAGACAGATCTGACCCCATCTGGAATCTATATCCAATCATTCACCAAGCTCTACTGAGTTTTCTTCAAAGTCTCCTCATTCATGACTTTCTTAAAAATGAGTCATTGAGAAAAGGCGCAAGTGAGGAGACTTTGAAGATTGCCACTAGCCAGTGCCTCCCTCAAATGTCTATGTTCATCTTTTTGTTTCGTTACAGTTGAGAGGAAGATGTACGATCAAACTGGAGGTGAGCAGGGGTGGGATGATG
Organism: Lipotes vexillifer; assembly: GCF_000442215.2. Taxonomy (NCBI): domain Eukaryota; kingdom Metazoa; phylum Chordata; class Mammalia; order Artiodactyla; family Lipotidae; genus Lipotes; species Lipotes vexillifer. Next base: position 2,462,726 of record NW_006771596.1, read on the forward strand.
GCAACAAACCCAGAGCAGCACCTGTGTCCACATCCAGGGGCTTGTCGGTGATGTCTGAGCTCAGCTGAAATAATAACATCTCAGGGAACCCTCTGGAGCCTCTGACCCTCCACTGACCTCAGATGCGAGGAAGAACTGCGTGTTCTGAGGCCCCTGATAGGAGATGATCTCCACACATTAGAAAAGAGGGGGAGATAAAAATCTCATCAATTTCCAAATAATTTATTTAACACACATTTCCTGGTGTCAACACTTCATCATCCTCTAAGATCAAGAGGAGGGCTAGAGAAAACACGGCTCAGCCTTGCCCCAGGACACTGGCTTAAGTGGTAAAGACACGAGTAGTGACAATCTAGGATGTGAAGTCTATAAAGAGGGTATATATTGGGTACACATGGAACATAGAAAGAGCTAGCTGGCTGTCTTCATGCTGCATCTTGGGGATGAAGAATTCTCCAGGCAGATCAGGGAAGGCTGGGCATTGGATACACAAAAGAACAGTAGGAGAAATAAAGAAGCATGAATGAGAACATGTTTTTAATGATTGTATCTGTTTCCTGGGGCTTCCATAACAAAGCACCACAGACTGGGTAGCTTAAAAAACAGATATTAATTCTGTCGTAGTTCTTGGGGCCAGAAGACCAAGATCAAGGTGTCAGCATGGTTGCTTCCTTCTGAAGGCTGTGCAGGAGAATGCTTCATGCCTTTCGCCTAGCTTCTGGTGGTTTTCTGCGTAATCTTTGGTGTTCTTTGGCTTGTAGAATCATCACCCTGGTCTCTGCCTTCCTGTTTATATGATGTCCTCCCTGTGTTCCTGCCTGCTCTGTTTCCAAATTTTTTGCTTTTATAAAGACATCAGTCATATAGGATTAAGACTCACCCTAATGACCTCATCTTAACTAACTGCATCTGCAATGACCCTATTTCCAAATAAGGTCTCATTCTGAGGTACTGGGAGTTAAGATTTCAACATACAAATTTGGGAGAGACTCAATCCAACCCATAACAATGACATGGGATATTGGTTATAACCGGAGCACAGCATGCATGGGGCTGAATAGCTTGCAGTGCCTTTTCAGGATTAGAATCCTTTCAGCTGTTTCAACCACTTCCTCCCTGAAGCCCACACTCCTTCAGATAGAATTACTTCAGCTCTCCAGCTGGGACATGTTCTCCCTTTATCCTCCAGGCACTGTTTTTTATGGCAGGACTTCTCCAGACCCCCTCTGCCCACACACCAACCATCATTTTCCTTAACTTTGTCTTCTACTCATCCTTTCAGCTTTACATTCCTAACAGGTTTTGCTTCCTTTTGGAAACAGCCCTGGACACATAAGGCTGGATGGGTCTCAGTTTGTGTCCATATTCTTGTCCAGAGAATGAAATATATCATCCTAAGCCATAATGGCCAGCTTACTTGTCCCCATATCCACTAGCCCATAAACTCTCTGGAAATAAAGGCCAGCTTTCATTCATCAATTCCATTTCTAGTGCCTGATCCAGTGCATGGCATGCAATAGTTGCTCAATAAATGCTTGTAGAAGGTACAATAAAGGAGTGAAAATTAAGCTGGTCTTTGAAAGATAGAGGCCCGAATCCTTGACTTATTCTTTCAAGTAACCCTCATAGCACCTGTACCCCTTTTCCATAGAGCCCCAATCTAGTGCGGAGACATGGTGACGATGGGGAGACTTCTCTATGACCTCCTCTGAATTTTCATACTTCCAAACACACCCCATCCTCAATTTATCACTGTTAACCATAATCAGTTATCTGAGAGTGGGTGACATTTTGTCAATGGAACACTACCTCTCTCCCTGCTCAGGATCTTTTACCATCCATGCTCTGTGTTATTTGTCTAGACTAGTACACAGTGCTCATTCTTCAGATAAAACCCTCACTTTCTCATTCGTACCAAAACCAGTTTGCCCAAAACATACTCAGCTCCAGCTAAAGTGGCAGTTTCGTATCTGTGCTTCATGTCACCAACAATATCTGGATACATCCCAAGACTGTCCAACAATACCCACCTGTAAGGACATAGTGGATAAACAGACTCTCAAAATGATGCCATTTCAGGAAGGTCTTGCACAGCAGTGAGCCGTGCTAAGCCTGGGTCTCATGCTTCCTCGTGGGAATTTGTGAAAGAGGTCTCTCTGCCTATGGAATAGCTATTTTCAGAGCTAGAAACTCCGAGTATTCAAGCATGATTCAGTTTCCTCCATGGTCTCTTCAACCAAATGCATGTGCTGAGTTAGAAAACAGGCGTAGAGTTATAAGAAGAATAAAGGAAGTTCCAGAAGTACTTTGAGTCCTTTGAAATGGCTGAAATATTTTTGCAAGTGTTTTTTGGATTGGAGAATCCAGAAACAGGCTTTTCCAACCTCCTCTCCACTTACTTGTCAGCTGCTCACATACTTCAAAGAAAAAGCCACCATTGTGTTTCTGAATCATGTACAAACGACACATGAAACTTTTCTGTTTTAGAAGTCTTTGTATGGCATCATGTTCTGGAGTCCAGTGAACTTGGATGAATGATGGTAAGAAGGGGATATTTTCATAAACCCTTTCAATCAAGGAAGTGCCACTAAATCAAAGTGAGTGAGCAGAAGCTCCGCAGGCCCCATTTGACTGTGAACTCAGACACACCAAGCATAGCAGACTCTATAGTTTGGGAAAAATATTGTTCTCTGACAGATTGAGTCAAAAAGCCAATATATCCCAAAACTGTAGAACTGATCAATATTATTTTGTTCCTCTTAAAACTGCATCCACTGAGCTATGAGTTGGGAACATATATATATGTATAACTGACTCACTCTGTTATAAAGCAGAAACTAACACACCATTGTAAAGCAATTATACCCCAATAAAGATGTTAAAAAAAAAAAATTAAGAGAAAAAAAAATATGTCACGTGTAGATTTAACAATGTGTCAAACAGAATTTTTCTGAATTCTGTTAAGGACATTGTTACTTAAATACATTCTCCAATACCACCTTATTTATAGAACTACCCCAAATCCACCCAGAACTCATTGCCAGGAAAAGGTTTTCTTCCTAGTGACCTGATTAAATTCAAGCATTTAATTGAATGTATTTTACTTATTATTAGTTCTGTGAGGGGTTTAAGATGTCACTTAAAAAAAAAAAAGGTTCTGTGATTAAATACACTTGGGAAATCCTGGGATAAATACAGTTAATCCTGATGTAACTGAGAAGCAACTTTGAGCCTTCTGATGTACATGGGAAGGTCCAATGGAAAGCAAAAGTTTCCCCCCAATTATTTGACAAACAGAACGCTTCTTATTGCAAAACATTTTTCTGGTTTAGAGTTATGTGAAATGTTCTTGGGGAAGTGAGATATAATAAGCATTGTTTTTCCCTCTTCGCTTTGGCCACCCTAAAGCTCATGTAATTGTTATGGTAAACATCAAGTTTGTAATGCTGATCTCTCCGCAAAGCTGGGAAGGAAAGTCGTGCAGCGGGAAGAACGAGGATACCGTCACGCACTTCCTGATTGCTTGGGAAGATTTGGTACTTACAATGTCTACAACACAGACTTCTTTGAGAACATGAAGTTGCAAGTATAACATCATACATATAATATCCATTCAGAGACTAGCCACTAGTTACATTTCATCCAATGTTACTTCTTTTAGTCCATATAAACATTTACAAAACATTCTAGATGTGAATTCAAAGCTATTTCAAATTCATATCAGGAAATTGGAGGTGGCTAAACAGATGATGAAAATATACAAGATATTCAAGCAGCTTCAAATAAGAAATAGTATTGGGACTATTTTTCCAATTAGGTTTTGCCATTTTCTAGAAAATTTGCAGGTGGTAAAAGCAATGATAGTTTTTATTCCAGAAAGAATTCAAGCCTGAATGTATTATTAAGTCTATGCATTTGTGTTCAGAACACAGAAACTTCAAATCTCTAGCTTAAAAACTTAGAGTTTTATTTTTAGTGTAAGGTCAGCTTAAACGTCATGGTTAATTTCATCCCTTCCTACCTTCCTTCAATAATCTCTGTGATGTGTCTCTCCATTGCTTTCATCGTGGAATCCCAGGATTCCTCAGTGTGGTGGCCAGCCCAGCATGACGATCTCTTGTCTGATTTACGTCATCTCCAGCCACTTGTCCTCCACATTCTTGGTTCTCTCCACACTACACACCTTCACGTCTCTGTTCACATTAGCACCCACACCATCTTCTCTGTCCATTTGCCATCTTAAGACAACCACCAACATCAGCTTTCTTTCTGAAGATCTCCCCTCTTTCACCCTCCCTTGCTCCAAGTGGGAAATCACTTTCTTATTTATCCTCCCTGAGCTTCACCCTTGCCTGTGTGTTTGCTCTCGTCACATGGTAGCAGCACTGCTGGCTGACACCAACTTCTCCCTTTCGAAACAAGCCATCTTTGGAGGCTGAGGCCAAGTTGTCTTTGTTTTGCTCTCCTCTGTACCAAGCATAGGACTTAATGTGTAACAGGTGCTCAATGAATATGCTTTTTTAAACCCTTCTCTTTTTATTTTTAGTTATTTTTTATTGAGGTATAATTGACATTTAATGATTATAATATAATATTAGTTTCAGGAGTACAATATAATGATTCAATATTTGTAGATATTGTAAAATGATCACCATAGTTAAGTCCAGCTAACATCCATTACCTCATATGGTTAAAAAAATGTTGTTTTTTGGGCTTCCCTGGTGGCGCACTGGTTGAGAGTCCGCCTGCCGATGCAGACGACACGGGTTCATGCCCCGGTCCGGGAAGATCCCACATGCCACAGAGCGGCTAAGCCATGGCCGCTGGAGCCTGTGCTCCGCAATGGGAGAGGCCACAACAGTGAGAGGCCCGTGTACCGGAAAAAAAAAAAAAAGAAAAGAAAAATAAACAAATAAAAATGGGCAAAAAAATAGATCAAATACTCACCAAAGAAGATATTCAGGTGGTAAATAAGCACATGAAAATGATGATTGGTATCATGAGTCTCTAAGGAAATGTAAAGAAAAATCACAAGTACAAACCTATCAGAATGGCTAAATTTGAAAAGACTGACTCTAACAAGTGTTAGTAATAATTTGGGGACCCTGGAACTCTAGTACACTGCTGGTGGAAATGTAAACTGGTGCTATCACTTTGGAAAACAGTGGTAGTTTCCTATAAAGTTATATATACACCAACTGCATCACAAGTCTTCGTCCTTGTAGCTGTTTACCCAAGGAAATGAAAGCATCCATCCATACAAAGACATGTCCATGAATGTTCAGAACAGCTCTATTTGTAATGGTCAAAAATTGGAAACAAACGGTTTTCCACAAGTGAATGGGTAAACAAATTGGGTTGTATCCATACAGTAGAATACTCAGCAATAAAAATAAACGATCTCTGATACAAGCTGTATGGATGAGTCTCAAAATAATTATGATGAGTGAAAGAAGCAAGACAAAAAGAATAAATGTTGTATGGTTACATTTATATAAAATTCCAGAAATTTCAAATTACTCTATAGGGAGGAGAAAGCAGATTCATGCTTGTCTGGGGATAAATGGGGGTGGTGGAGGGCAAGTTGGAGGAATTATAACAAGGATGAGGAAATGTTTAGGGGGGAAGGATATGTTCAGTATCTTGACTGTGTTATTGGTTTCATGGGTGTATACTTATCTCAAAGGTTATCAAATAGTACCCTTTAATTATGTGCAGTTAATTTTTTAATATATGTCATGACTAAATTAGCATACCAAAGTCAGCTAATATAGATATAATTCATTCTTTACTTGTCATATAATATTCCAGTGCATGCATGTTTTATAGTTTCTCTAAGTACTTCCTTGCTGATGTGTTTTTTGCTATTACAACCAATGATTACATACATATATATTCAATTTATTCAATGATTTCATGTTATATACATGAATAATAGCTATATAGATGCTTCATATTTATAGTATATATAAAGCACTATTTACACAACAGGGATTTTAATTCTGAGGAGTAGCTCCTAAGATGAATACATTATATGTGGTTTTTTTTTAATTTCAGTGATGTGATATATCATGTTTCCAAAAGACTCTTACCACCCACCCCTCTGCAGTAATCTAAAAGGATATACTTTTTTTTTTTTTTTGCGGTACGCGGGCCTCTCACTGTTGTGTCCTCTCCCGTTGCGGAGCACAGGCTCCGGACGCGCAGGCTCAGCAGCCATGGCTCATGGGCCCAGCCGCTCTGCGGCATATGGGGATCTTCCCGGACCGGGACACAGACCCATGTCCCCTGCATCGGCAGGCGGACTCTCAACCACTGCGCCACCAGGGAAGCCCTAAAAGGATATACTTTTAATCTATACTCTGAAAACACTTCAGAAATAGTTTGCCAGCCAGAAAGGTATAAAACAACATCTTCCATCACACTTGTCCCTTTCTTTTTAAGTGTAGTGTTAGAACCTTGCTTACAAGATGTTTTTTTTTTTAACACCTTTATTGGAGTAAAATTGCTTTACAATGGTGTGTTAGTTGCTGCTGTATAACCTAGTGAATCAGCTATACGTATACATATATCCCCATATCTCCTCCCTCTTGCGTCTCCCACCCTCCCACCCTCCCTACCGCACCCCTCTAGGTGGTCACAAAGCACCCAGCTGATCTCCCCGTGCTATGTGGCTGCTTCCCACTAGCTATCTATTTTACATTTGTTAGTGTATATATGTCCATGCCACTCTCCCACTTCGTCCCAGCTTCCCCTTCCCCTTCCTCGTGTCCTCAAGTCCATTCTCTATACAAGATGTTCTCTTAATCCTAGATGTTATTTGCTCTCCTTGCCTTTGTTATCTTTCTGACCCTGACCCCAAGGCATTATCCTAGTGCAGACACACAGTGATCTTCCCTGAGTTTCTGTATAAATTTTTATTTTTCTCTTCTTCAGTCCCTTCTGTTCCTAAAGCCTTTACTACCACAGATCACTCAGGACAGATTCTGAGATGTTCTGCATTCCAAAAAGAAGCCGAATGGTTTTCCCTTTACCTTGAAATTATGCTGACTCAAAAAAATGGGCCATATGCTGAAGCTTCTGATATCAAATTCCATCGAGCAAAGGTCAGGATTGTACCCACCTTTAGCTCATGCAGTTGCCAAAAGTATTATTCACCTTACTTTGGGTTCCAAAAGGGATTCAAACATGTAATGAAAGCAGCTTGAACAAGTTGGAACTCCTCATGTTAAGCAATGTTTGAGCGTGCCATTTCTCAACAGCTAAGTTAATATCCTCTTGCCCAGAAAAAAAACTTTCCACTGATCCAAAATACCAATGGAGATTCAGCTTTCTCATTATCATAGAGTAAATTGGTGCAAGTTTAAACGAGGTATAAAGCACATGCGTTTGCCAGCTATATTTTCATCTTTGCATAATAAATCTGAATTGCTGGGATTGGGGATATTAGCTATAAACCATGCTATTTCTTAAGAGTGTTAAAAGCTTGTAAAATGCAGGGAGAATTTCAGTTGAAATTGTCAATACTACTTCTAAGACCCTGACTTGTTATTATGTCAGTGACAGACCATGGGTCTAGTCTGGTTACCATTTTTCAGGAGTACTTTGTAAAACTGTAACAGGGTTTCTGATGATCATTTGAGAATCTACGCTATTGAGAAAAGGGGTTATTTATAATTAAATGCTGGATTTCTTAGCCTGCTTTTACATAGCAAACTGAAAATGTTGATAGAAACAAGATCAATGAGGTGGTTTTCTTCAAAAGCATTCAAATGAACTTATTTACAAAACAGAAACAGACTGACAGACATAGAAAACAAACGTATGGTTACCAAAGGGGAAAGCAGGGGAGGGATAAATTAAGAGTTTGGGATTAACAGATACACATTACTATATACACAACAGATAAACAACAAGGACCTATTGTATAGTGCAGGGAACTAAATTCAATATCTTGTATAATAGAAAAGAATCTGAAAAAAATATATATATATAATTTATATGTATAAAACTGAAAAGCTTTGCTGTACACCTGAAACTAATAAAACATGGTAAATCAACTATACTTCAATTTTTAAAAAAAGCATTTGACTTTATGGTTTTGTAGAAAAGAGAACTGGGTTCATGTTCATTGCCACTCAGGGGCGGAAGCTTTAAGAGCTGTTGCATGATTTGGAATCATTTATTTTTCCTGTAATCTCCTGGAGGTAACAGACATGGACATTTCCTCCTCACCTGAATCACTGCGTGCCCAGGGGAGAGAAATCTTCCCTCATTCACAACAGGCATGAAACAGGAGCAAGAAATAAACCTTTACTTTGTAACCCACTGGGAGTGTTTTGGTATATGTAGCATAGCCTGTCTCATGCCGACTGATACTTCTATTTACATAAGCCAGTGCCTTAAAAGTTCTTAGACTCAACTTAATTTATTAAGTTGAATCCTATAAAATTGCTGATTTTAAGTGAAAAGAACGCAAAGAAGAACATACATATTTTTATGTCTAAAATAATTTAGTAATGATTTTGCATTGCTTTCTTTTAATTAACATTCTGAAATGAATATTTCTTATGTTACTATTAACCTTTTCATAGATCTTAGCGATTTCATATGTCTCTTGTAGATGTAATCAGTGTACCCAAATGTTATCTGTAAGGCTGCATTTGTCTCATTTTTCATGACAATTTATTTTATAATGACCATCTTTGGGAATATAGCATTGCTACTATTTTGGATTATGTATTAGGACATAAAAATTTTGAGAAACATAATGGGTAAAATATGTAAGTATTTAGAAGGCATTTGATGCACATTGAAAAATTAAGTCCCAGAAAACATTACTAATGAGAACGTATAGTCCTGCCATGTTTTTTCTGACCCATGTCATCTGGCTATAACGATTCCAACACCTTACCTGGCACACCTTAGTCAGAACTGGGTGGCTTGAGGAGGGGTCCACACTCTGTGTCACTTTTCCCTTGGTATGAGCAGAGCCCAGTAACCTCTTAGTCTCAACCCCCAACCAGAATCAACAAGGCAGACCAGGCTGTGGGAGGTGGACCCAGATGGCACTCCACTTCCCATGTCCTTTCTTCTGGTGTCAGCAGTGTCCAGAGGAGGTGGGCCCACACCCCTGCTCAAAGGAAGCGAGGTGGTACAAGTCGATGCCCCACTTGCACTTAGCTCTCCACCAGCAGAGTCAGGGTGGAGCCAGATATCTGTCCTCATCTGTAATGAGGCAGTGTGCTCAGTGCCCCACTTTGCCCCAGGGTGTTGGCAGGGCCCATAGGGAAACTGAGCATACACACCAGCCTGGCCTTCATGCTCCACCTCACGCCTCAACATGGGGGTTTCTGCTAAGACAGGGAAATTAAATTGGATCCAGTATTAAAAAAAAAAAAAAAAAAAAAGACCAGGATATAACTGAGGGTTACTTGTCATGTGAAGAATCAAAAAATCAGAATATAAATGAGTAAAGACACCAGTACAAAGATGAATCGGATGTTAGAATTATCTGTTAAGAATCTTAAAGTAGTCAAAATCAAACACTCTAGCAAGTAATTTTAAATTATTTTGAAACTAATAAATAGAAAATTTCAACAAATAAATAGAAATCCTAAGAAAGAAAGAATCAAATTCAATTACAGAACTGAAAAATAAAATCACAGAAGTAAAAAAAAATTTCTAAATGAGCTCAGTAGTAGATTAGAAATGACAGAGGATTGGAAGCAGTGAACTTGTAGACAGATCAACAGATTTACTCAATATGAACTACAAAGAAAAATAGGCTGAAAAAAAGAAGCTAACATTTATATGATTGGAGTCCCAGAAGAGAATACTGAAAAGGTATTCAAAGAAATAATGGCTGAAAACTCCCAAATTTGATGAAAGAATAAAACTTAAAGATTCAAGAGGCTGAGTGAAATTAACAGAAAAAATCCAAAGAATTCCATGCGAAGAGACATGATAATTAAATGTCTGACAACTAAAGACAAAGAAAAAAATCTTGAAAGCAACCAAAGTGAAGGGCACCAACTTGAATGATAGCGGATTTCTCATCTGAATCCTTGGAGGACAGAAGGATGTGGTACATTTTTCAAGCACTGAAATACATAAACTACCAATTGCCCATTGTAATTCCTGTAAAAATGTCCTGTAGAAATGAAGAGGAAATAAAAACATTTTTAGACACAGAAAAATTGAGAAAACTTTCCGCTAGCAAGCTATCCTCAAAGAATAGCTGAGGGAAGATCTTTAAACATAGAGGATATGATAACAAAAGAAGGTCTGGAACTTTGGGAAGGAAAGAAGAACGTTAGAATGTACAAATTAAAGGTAAATGTAATAGAGTGTCCTACCTCTCATGAGTTTCTTAAATCATGTTCAGTGGTTGAAGCAAAATTTATAGCATAAGAATCAGAAATGTATAGAACTCTTGGATGAAAAAATAGCAAGTATATATTTGACCATCACAGTAAATCAACAGTATCAAATTAATATTTATAGCACACTTTACACAATGATAACAACATATATTTATATATTTTTCCAAGTACTGCTGGAACATTTACCAACACAGACCATAAAATGGCCCATGAAACAAACCTTGTAGAATTTAGAAAAATTGAAATCCCGAAGAGCATACTTTCTGACCTTAAGGAAATTAAACTAAATATCAACAACATAAAGATAATAGGAAAAACTGCCGATAACTGAAAATTAAATAACAGACTTCTAAATAATTCACGAATCAAATAGAAAGTTAAAAAAATAGAAAATATTTTTGAACTTAATGGAATTTTTATTAAAAAATCAAAATCTGTGGAACGCAGCTAAAGCAGTGGTGAGTAGGAAATTTACAGCAAAAAATTGTTACATTAGAAAAAAAGAAAGGTCATAAACAGTAATCTAAGTTCTTATCTCAAGACACTACAAAAATAAAAGCAAAAATCAATCCAAAGCAAGCAGAAAGATGGAAATGATAAAGATTAAAGCAGAAATCAATGAAATTTAAAACAAGAAAACAGTAGATCATAAAACAAAAACCTAGTTCTTTGAAAAATATTCGAAACTTGATAAACCTCTAGCAAAACTGACAAACATAAAAGAGAGAAAGTACAAATCACAACATCCAGAATGAAAAAGGGAATATCACTACAGAACCTGAAGCCATTAAAAGACTAAAAGGAATACTGGAGACAATTTTACACTTATAAGTTCAACATTTAGAGTGATGGACCAATTTCTCAAAAGCCATAAAGTACCAAAACTTAAACAAAGTTAGACAAACTGAGACATTCTAGAGCCATTTATGAAATTAAAAATTTAATCATAAAGCCCTCAAGAAAAGAAATCTCCAGGTGCAGATGCTTTCACTTTAAGATTCTACAGAACATTTAAAGAAGAATTAACCCCAGTTTTACACAACCTCTTGCAGAAAATGAAAGAGTAGAGAACCCATTTCATGAGTCCAGTATTACCTTAATACAAAGACCAGAAAAAGACAGTAGGAAAAAAAAAGAAGTATAGACCAATATCTATCATGAAGTAATGTGCAAAAATTCTCAAAAAATACTAGCAAATCAATTCTAGCAATTTATAAAAGATATTTTACGCCATGACCTACCATGACCAAGTAGGATTTATTGCAGATATTCAAGGCTGGTTCAACATTCTAAATAAAAAAAAATCAAATTAATTTATGCAGAAAGTGACTTTGACAAACTACAACACTCACTCATGATAAAAACTCTCAAAAAGTAGGAATAGAGAAAAAAAATCTCTTAATATTATAAACAGCCTATTCTAAGTGGTTTTATCTACAGCTAACATAATATTAATGGTCCATTTCCTCCTCCTGAAAACTGAAAACAAAGAAGAATGTTCTCACCACTGTTGTTCAGCACAGCACTGGAAATTCTAGCTCCCGAAATAAGGAAAAAAAAGAAATAAAAGGTATACAGAGTGGAAAGATAGGAATAAACTGTCCTTGTTGACATATGACATGGTTTTCTATGTAGAAAATTCTGAGTAAACAAAAACAAAGAAAAAAAAAAAAACACCAAACACCTCCTGTATCTAATAAGCATGTTCATCAAGGTTATAATTACAAGATCACATGCAAAAATCAATTGCATTTCTATATATTAACAATGAATATGTAGAAACTGAAGTTTAAAACACAGTGACATTTATAATATTGAAAAATAAAATAAAAAGTTATAACAGGTATATACTTCTACAGTAGCTGTCTGCTGCAAATTACAAAATTTTGGTGAAAGAAATCAAAGTCTTTCATAAATTGACAGACTGTGAAATGAATAAAGGTAAACCTCATTCCAAATAGAGTTGGGAAGCCCTGAAGGAGGAGCTTTCACACACATGCCTTCTGTTGCAGCTTACTTTACACACCCCAGGAGAAAGAAGGGAGATTTTCTCCTTGTCCCATATCCACTTAACCAATGAGAAACCACAACTCAGCCAATGAGAAACCCACACAATCCCAAACTCCTGCTCTCCTCCAATGAACTTTCATTCAAAATAGCCTCGCCCAACTTCCTCCTTGTCTCTAGAAAAGAATGCTGCTCTCCTTTGTTTTCCAGACTTGCCTATGGTTCTCCATAGTTTGTCTCAAATGGCAATTCCTCCATTATTCCTGAATAAATTCGATTCTGCTGGCTAAACTGCTTACCCTTTTTGTTTTAAAGGTTGACAAGACATATTGTGTTCATGAATTGGAAGACTCAAAATAGAAAGTATGTAAAATATCCCCCAATTTTATACAGGTTTATCAAAAGTCTTAATAAAATTCTCAAAAATATTTTTTGTAAGCAAGGTTATTTTGAAATTTATATGCAAAGGCAAAAAAACTAGAAGGGCTAAAACAATTTTGACAATGAGTAAAATCAGAGGACCACCAGATTCTAAGACTATTATATAGTCACCCAGTGCTTACAAGGATTATGGGGATTTAGCTGTGCTACTGATGGAGGGATAGACACATAGACCAATGGAACAGAATAGAGAATTCAGAAATAGACTGACACAAATATGCCCCACTGGTTTTTGACAAAGGTATAAAAGCAATACAATGGATAATTAAAAAAATGGTTTTGGAGCCACTGCACATTTATAGGCCAAAAATATAACAATAATCTCAACATCTCAAAACTTATGCAAAAATTAATTCAAAATAAATCACACACTTAAATATAAAATGTAAAACTATAGTTTTTTTGGAAAAATAATATAGGAGAAAATTTTCAGGATCCAGGGCTATGCAAATAATTCTTAGATGTGAAATAAACGGCACAACATATTAAAAGGGAAATTGATAAACTGAACCTTGTCAGAAAGGAAATCTTTTGTTTCATGAATGACCTTGTTTAGAGAATAAAAATAGCAAATTACAGAGTGGGAAAATATATGGTAAAGCACATATCTAATAAGGGACTTGTATCTAGAATATATAAAGAACATTCAACACTCAGTAGTAAAGAAAAACAAACAATACAATTAGAAAATGGTCCAAAAACATGAAGACATATTTCACCAAAGAGGATGTACAGATGGCAAACAAGTTCATTAAAAGATGTTCAGCATCATTAACCATTAGGGAAATGGTAATTAAAACCACAATAAGATACCACTTCACACGTATCAGAACAGTTAAAATTAAAAATAGTGACAATACCAAATGCTGGTGAGAATGTAAAATGGAACAGCCACTCTGGAAAACAATATGGCAGCTTCTTAAACAGTAACTAAACATGCAATATGACTGCACTCAACCAGCAATTGCACTCTGGGCATTCATCACAGAAAAATGAAAACTTATGTTCTCACAGAAACTTCTATATGAATGTTCATTGCAGTTTTATTGGAAAGAGCCCCACACTGGAAACAGTTAAGATGTCCTTCAACAAGTCAATGTGCAGACAGGCTGTGGTACAACCATGCTGAGGAGCACAACTCAGTGATAAAAGGACTGAATTTTGATACATGCAACAACATGAGAGACTCTCTAGGGAATTAAGCTGAGTGAAAAAAGATAGTTCCAAAATGTCACATAGTGTACAACTCTATTTACATTACATTATTGAAATAACAAAATTATAGAGATGGAGTAGGTTTGCCAGGCATGTAGGTGGAAACCACACTAGTGAGGTGAGTGTGTTATACAAAGGGCCACATGAGGGATCTTGTGGTGATAAAATGTTTGTATCTTGGCTGTTTAAATGTCAAAATCCTGGTTGTGTTGTTTCACTATAATTTTTCAAGATGCTCTTACTGGGGAAAACCTGATAAAGTATATATGGTATTTCTCTGTATTGCAACTGCAGGTGAATCTATTATTTTCTCAAAATAAAAGGCTTAATTAAGAAGTAATACATTGTTAATCTGAAAAAAAGTGATAGGCAATATACAACACACAATACAATAAAGAAAAATAATAGCAATATATTGAATATTTTCAGATTTAGAATCAGACCATTTGTCAATGCAAAACAAAGAAACAGCAAAATTTGCATGCAAGCGAAATGGTAGTATACATAAAGCTGGATTCTGATATGTGAAGGCTACAAATTATAAACCCTGAGCAATACAAAAAAGTAAGATTGTAACTAGGCAGCCAATTGAGGACGTAAAATGGAATACTAAAAAATACTCAAGCTAAAAAGAGGAAAAGAGGAGAACAAAAGGCAGAAAACAAATAACAAACATAAACACAAACCCAAGTATAGTTGACTCTTGAACAACATGGGTTTGAACTGCAAGTGTCCATTTGTATATGGATCTTTTTCAATAGTAAATACTACAGTAGTACACAATCCATGGTTGGTGGCATCCAAGGATGTTGAACGGTGGAAACAGAGGAACTGCAAATGAGGAGGAACAGCGTATATACAGGGCTGACTATAAGTCATATGCAGATTTTCAACTGCTGCAGAGGGTTAGCAGTCCTAAACCCTGTGTTGTTCAAGCGTCAACCATATATAATTAATTAAATGTAAAAGGCATAATCACTCTAATTAAAATACAAAAACTGAATAAAAACACTAAGTATCCCAGCAATCCCACTACTGGGCATATACCCTGAGAAAACCATAATTCAAAAAGAGTCATGTACCAAAATGTTCATTGCAGCTGTATTTACAATAGCCAGGACATGGAAGCAACCTAAGTGTCCATCCACAGATGAATGGATAAAGAAGATGTGGCACATATATACAATGGAATATTACTCAGCCATAAAAAGAAACAAAATTGAGTTATTTGTAGTGAGGTGGATGGACCTAGAGTCTGTCATACAGAGTGAAGTAAGTCAGAAAGAGAAAGACAAATACCATATGCTAACACATATATATGGAATTTAAGAAAAAAGAAATGTCATGAAGAACCTAGGGGTAAGACAGGAGTAAAGACATAGACCTACTAGAGAATGGACTTGAGGATATGGGGAGGGGGAAGGGTAAGCTGTGACAAAGTGAGAGAGAGGCATGGACATATATACACTACCAAACGTAAGGTAGATAGCTAGTGGGAAGCAGCCGCATAGCACAGGGAGATCAGCTCGGTGCTTTGTGACCGCCTGGAGGGGTGGGATAGGGAGGGTGGGAGGGAGGGAGATGCAAGAGGGAAGAGATATGGGAACATATGTATATGTATAACTGATTCACTTTGTAATAAAGCAGAAAGTAACACAGCATTGTAAAGCAATTATACTCCAATAAAGATGTAAAAAAAAAAAAAAAAACCACTAAGTGACATATAGATAGGGTAAAGAAAAGATAGGGATAGGGGAAAAGATATACCACAGAGGCATACTTTGGAGATGTTGTGGATTCAGTTCCAGACCACTGCAATAAAGCATATATCACAATAAAGTGAGTTACATGAATTTTTAGGTTTCCCAGTAAATATAAAAGCTACCGTTAACACTATAATGTGGTCTATTAAGTGTGCAATAACATTATGTCAAAAAAACTATGTACATACCTTCATTAAGAACTACTTTATTGCTAATAAAAATGCTAACCATCATCTGAGCCTTCAGCAGTCATAATCTTTTTGCTGTTGTAGGATTTGAAGTATTATAAAAACTACCAAAATGTGACACAGAGACACAAAGTGAGCAAATGCTGTTGGAAGAATGATTCCAAAGACTTGCTTGAGGCAGGGTTTTCACAACCTTCAGTATGTAAAAATACCAAATTATTCATGAAGTGCAACAAAGTAAAGCACCATAAAACAAGGTAAGCCCATATATGCAAAACCTGGAGTTAATTAATATCCGTGCAGACGTGAGTAAATATAGTGTTATTTGTCATAATGAGGGAAATGACACAATAAGTGGTCAATTTAGCAAGAAGACATAATTCTAAATAAATAAATAATTCTAAATAAATAAATCTGATAAAGAAGTTTTACTATACATGAAATATAAACGGATGAAAATAGAAAGAATAGACTAATTTAAAATTTAGTTTGGAGATTTCAAAAGTCATCTCTTAGCAATTGATAGAATAATCACACAAACAAAAAAATCAGCAAGGATATCATATTGTAAGACCTAAAATTTCAAGTGTTGCTTCAGCATCTTGGAGCTTCACAGGGCTCCAGACACCTAAACATGAGCTCCCCTGCTCTCTCCAGATATGTTCCCCCAACCCAGCAGGAAAGTCTTTCCACCCGCTCGTTCCCCTATAAACTGGACCAGCTGCTCCCCACCTGGTCTTCAACCTACTGGGTTTACCCTACTGCCAGGCTGCAAAATTATCCAAACAAGTCAGCTATAGGAATCAAGGGTCATTCCACCCTCCTGCTACCACAGAGCCTGCATTCCAAAGCCCCTGGCTGTTCATTCTCTTGCAGAGTACAACCCCACGTGGCCCTACATGGTGTGCGGTGCCCTCCTCTCCAGATGTGAGAATATGTCACTAATAACTCAGGGCTCACCTCATTTGTCTGGTGTTGGTGTCATGTGTTCAGACTTCTGGTGTTGGTGTCACGTGTTCAGACTTCTGGTACCACTTAGGGCAGAGTATCCCTTCTTCACCAACCGCATAAATAAGTGATCAGAACAGAAATAGATGACTTCAACAATGCCACTAATGAATTTGACTTAGTTGACATCTATGGAACTTCACTCAGCAACAGGAGACACATTCTCTTCAAGTGCCTGTGAAACATTTACTAAAATAGACAATAGTCTGGTCTTTAAAATAAATCACCATAAATTTAAAAGAATTCAAATCATACAGAGTATATTTGTCAATCACACAATAATTAATTAGAAATAAATAACAGAAAGAGACCTGGAAAATCCTCAAATAGGTAGAAATTAATAAACAATGTTAGTCAAAGCAGAAAATCACAATCAAAATTAGAAGATATTTTTAAATGGATGAAAATTCTTTAAAAAGATTATGGAATACATCTTAAACAGTTCTCTTAAAATGTATAATTTTAAATACTTAATTACAAAAAAAGGCAGGTATAAAATTAATGGTCTCTTTCTACAAAAATAGTTCTTATAATCTCTGATAAATATTCTGGCTTAAAACTTAGAAATCAGCTGTAGGGTAAGAATGAAATCACTAATGATTTCTGTTACTTTGCATTCTGTTATGAAATAACACACAGAAACGTTGAAATAAAGATTAGAAAGTGTCACAGCTTAAAGATGAAAGGAACTACAAGATGAGATACTTCATATCTATTAATATTGTCAGATTTTAATTTATATTTTAAAGTAAGAGAGTATAATTTATATTTGCACACCCTACTGCTCGGCTTACACAATAGCAAATAAGTTGTCTATTAAAAATGAGTGTGTGTATCCCAGACTTATGTCAGGCACAGAATGTGTTTCTTTTAATATCTTTTTACTTACATGAGTGGCAGTATATTTTTATTTACTCAGACATATAGAAATTATGTTTTACTGTAACTTCCAGTTTAACAAAACTTGAATTATGTTACAGACAGAGATAAACGCTTATTTATGGGCTCCTCATTCAGTTCTCATGGGAAGCCTGCAAGACAAAATCATAAACGTGAGCTCATCACTCTTATGAAGCAGATAAATGTGCTCAGATAAGATGATAAATGTCCCGAGTCCTCACTGTAAACTCAAAGTGAACTGTGCCTGAACTTGGGAAGGTTCGCATTCCCACCCCTGCCTTGCCTTCTATTTCTCTATGCTCTGACTTCCTGGTTGGAGCCTCGGGTCAGCAGGCCAGAGTAATCTATCCCAGAACACTGTCCTCCTAGTCTTTGAGCCAACGTGGAACATGAAAATCGCTTAGCTGGGTTTTATTACAGTTTTATGAGGTTTCACCTGACACGCCATTGGATGAGTTTAAAAAATTGTACACACAAAAGTCTTTGAGTGTTGATAGGTAAAGTACTAAATCTTGGTGATGCCAGGTCTCCAATATTTAAGTTTCCTGAAGATAATTTATGTGGCTAAGCATGGCACTTAGGCTTCGGTGGTGGAGCCTCAAGAAGCCCTTCCAGCCACATCTTGGGCTATACTTCCACCTGCCAAGCTGTCTAATCACACCACAGGTATCTGCCCTGTCCCTGACACATGACTGAAGAACTTTCACACACACATTAGTGAGTCATCTTTTGTCTGTGCTGAAAATATTCTTCTCTGTGCTTCTGCCCTGTAGTGCTTCATGGTCCAGCTTCTTCACATCCTGTCTTGATGGGAAGTCTGGGGTGGATGTGTTTGACGGTGCCTAGATCGTTTACCATTCTCTCTGGTGGCCAGAAAGGTGAGGATGTACTTGGCTTATGCAGGATGAACATGTGAGCAGAGGAGGCAGGTCAACTTAGGGGATAATTGGGGTTCTGTGGGGAGAGAAGCTTAGGAAGAGTGAGAGTAAAATAGATTAGGCCCAGAAATGATAAGCCAGTCTCACGTGGCAAGTGAGGAGAGGTGACCTACCCTGATTCTTGGCTTATGGGATAGGGGCAGATGGAAAGGCCATTCACTGACTCAGGAGGGCTCGACTTCCTGAGTCACAGTGGTGTAAGTGTGAGTACAGACGAAGGGGAATGACCTGCCATGCAACAGGCCCAGTTTTTTTTGTTTGTATCCTTTGTCCAGGGGAGATGGATAACAGAGAAATCAGACATACTGAGCTGGAGACCAAGACAATGATCTGAACTTGAGAAAGGACAGGGGAGTGGTGGATTTACAGGAAATAGTCGAAGCTCTCAGGGGAGGAGGACAGAGGATCTCAGGCGTGGAGTCCCCTCTTACTCTTCGAAAAGTAAACTACACATTGTCCTCTGCATTTTTTCTTTTGTTTTCTTTGGTTATTTTTCAGAGGAATCCATTAATAATAATTCGTAGCTAATAATTATGTAGAACTCATTGTTCTAAATGTGTGTCAACTCATTTAATTCACACAAAACCCTAGGAGTTAGGCGTTTTTTTGTTTTTTTTTTTTTTTACTGCTCTCAATTTTATTTTATTTTGAATTTTACTGTACTTATTTATCTTTTATACAGCAGGTTCTTATTAGTTATCTATTTTATACATATTAGTGTCTACATGGTAATCCCAATCTCCCAATTCATCTCACCGCCACCCTTCCCCCGGCTTTCCCCCCTTGGTGTCCATATGTTTGTTCTCTACATCTGTGTCTCTATTTCTGCCTTGCAAACCAGTTCATCTGTACCATTTTTCTAGATTCCACATATATGCATTAATATCCAATATTTGTTGTTCTCTTTCTGACTTACTTCACTCTGTATGACAGTCTCTAGGTCCATCCACGTCTCTACAAATGACCCAATTTTGTTCCTTTTTATGGCTGAGTAATATTCCATTGTATATAGGTACCACAACTTCTTTACCTATTCATCTGTTGATGGGCATTTAGGTTGTTTTCATGACCTGGCCATTGTAAATATTGCTGCAATGAACATTGGGGTACATGTGTCTTTTTGAATTATGGTTTTCTCAGGGTATATGCCCAGTAGTGGGATTGCTGGGTCATATGGTAGTTCTATTTTTAGTTTTTTAAGTAACCTCTGTACTATTTTTTGTTTTATTTTGTTTTTTATGCCCATCCATTTTACACAAGAGGAAATTGAGGTGGTGCAGAGATTAAAGCCTAAGATCACACAAAAAGCGTTAGATCCAGGATTCTAACCTGAACTTCTTGGCCCCAAATCCAGGTACCTAGCTACCACATGAAGTGTCTCTTCCCAGATTTTTTCGAGTTTCACCATCCTGTCCTAGGACACTTAACCAGTACGGGGCTATGGAAGGGGATGCATCTGCTACCACAACCCAGCTCTATGAGGCCAGCTTATCCTCCTGAAAGGATATTCTATTTAAAAAACCCAGCTAAACAGAAACCAGAACAACAATGTGTTTCTATTTGCTACCATGTGAATCCACATTCCTTCTTGTTCTGATAATCTGATCCCAAATTATTTTGCACTTTATTTCCATGGATCACCCCTAGAACCTGCCCTTCCCTTGAAAGGAGCCATGTATTTACCTACTTTCTCCTTTCACGCAGAATGTTGTATTCTTTTCTTATATCTCTCTATACACAAGCCCACACTTTGGAAAAGTAACTAAATTTAAAATATATTTCCTTAGCCCCTTACCTACACTCAAGTTCTCCCTCTTCTGAGTTTCCATTGCCCTTTGATTTTTCTCTCAAGCTAATTATTTTGATCTATGACAGATAGATAGCTAGATAGGTAGATAGATAAATAAATGATAGATAGATAGATAGATAGATAGATAGATAGATAGATAGATAGATACACTGTTGAAAGCAACTTGAAAAGAGCCAGAATAAATTTATCTTTCTTTTCTTGGTCTCCAGTAGCTTTTGTCATAGGGAATTATACTGGGAGGGGCTCAAATACGACTGATTGGAAATATCTCAGGTGTGGAGGAGAGAGGACAGTACAGGGAGCCTTTGGCTGTCTCAGAGGTGTGGCTATGAAAGCTTCAGACTCTGAACTTGGTTAGTTGGGTGAAGTGAGCCAGTGCAGATCCTCATAGTGTCTTTCAGCCAAACCCCAGTTTTCTTAGGTATCTAATGAGGCAGGAATG
>NW_006771596.1:2483898-2488711 GCF_000442215.2 Lipotes vexillifer
GGAATGCAGAGCATGACGCTGGGGGCAATTATATACCTTTTCCCACTTCCAAAGCAGTTGCTTATCAGCATTTAATGATTTACACTAAGCCATCGTTGGCCTAATTGAGACAAAACACATCTAGTCTGGTGCGCCCAGGCCCATGACAAAAGAGATGACAGCCTCTGCCTGCATGACCTGGCATACTTCATGTGAGTAATTGCATCCCCTTTTCATCCTGTGTTTTCTCCCCAGATGAATTATGAGATCACTGACATTTCGTTTTATCAGATATGTGTCATTTCTTTATCATCTTCAAAAATATTTAAATCCATTATTAGAATTTAAAGAACGCCCATCTAAAAGTTAAATGCCTGTTAATAACTAGATATTGTGCAAAAAAGGAAAAGTAAACATTCCTGAGCTAGGTCCCTACTCAGAGTTTGCGTGCAAAGTCAAGCATGCAGTGTAAATTCAGCAGTTTGGACAGGAAGTGTGAGGACACCTCAGAGGTTGAACCTGTAACATAAAACATGTGCAGGTAAGTGTAAATAGCAAGCAAATTCCTCAGCATGTGAAAAGTTTCAAAAGAGAGTGTATAAAGTCCATATATGTATACATATTCTTTAAAGACAGAGACTTAATTGCTGGACATAATTTACAGCCCATGTGTTTTAGTCTTGCAGCTTATAGATGAAGAAACCAGTCCCAGGAAGAATAAGGAATCATCTATGATCACATGGGGAGTTAGCATCAAGTTTAGAACTTCATCCTGAGCATTCTGGCCTGTTTAGTGTGAACTGTATCTGTGGGTCTCAATTCTCTATTTATTACATCTATAAATCACCTTTTCAAAGAATATGCTCGTAGCATTATAAAAATGCTCCCCTCCTTGCCTTTTTAAGAGAAAGACATGCATGTTTTGGCAGGCATACTGCTCTAGATTTACTATTTATAACAGGCTTACCAGCAGCAATTCTTGGCTTTTGAGAGAGCACAGAACTCTGACTATCTAATGAGACACTGGATCCTCTTAGAAACATAAGCATTCACATACACACTCAGCAATTCCTATGATTCCAGGGGAGAGACAAGCATTTCAAGAAACTTAGGAAGTTGTCTCCTTGTCAGTGTTCTTCTAAATGATTGCCATCTTAACTGAGCACAAGAAACGGAGACGCAACGAAAAAAATATCTGGAACACAGGAGCTGAGTAAATGAACAAGAAAAGATTAGTTCAGTGCTAGATTGTGTATCTAAAAACCGCACAAATTTTGCAAAATTTGAGAAACAGATCATTTGAGTGTTTAGAAGGCTCCATCAAAGCATTCTTTTAATTTGGTCCAGCCTTGCAGGATGCTTCCTAGTTATCTGTTTCTAATATTACAGGGGAATGTGTCCCTGTAACAGAAGGCTTATTGGCCTGATATTTGGGATCTCTAATTAGGATGCATTTCTTCAGAGAGTATAGCATTGTAGCCTCGATAGCATGTGAATCTTTACTTTTAAACACATGGAAATACAAGTGCATGGGTGCTCTCCGTGCTTCTTTCTGTGAAATCCTGTGTTTTAAGATGTAGCGGTCATCCTCCCTACTCATGATTTATTTATTCTCTCTTGAAGCTTGGACCTGCTTGGATGTGTGGCATTTCAGTACTTCCAACCCCTGGCCCATGCTTTTTTCCTGGGATAAGGGCAAAATCCTTGCTCCTCTGTAGGACCATGAAGACACGCCTGCCTGATTAACAGCTTGCAGGCTCTCTGTTGCTTACCACGGTACCCTACGCTTTCAGGCCTGGGCTCACTGTTCCGTTTTCCTTGCAGGTCTCTCTTCGCATCCTGGGAGCCACAAGCAAGGTTTTGCAGGCCTTTCCATGAGGGCTGGGCGTGACATCAACCCTCTCCCTACCAGCTGTTAAAATTGGCAGTGTTTCTTAAATTCTCAAAGCCTTTGCATCATCTAAAATTTTACAGTATGTGCCTCACAGGAGTATTGCAAAGACTAAAGGAAATAACACACCCAAAGCTGCTGACACAGGTCTCAGCCCATACTGATGCTCATAGCCCTATGAGCATTATTAAAATATCAGCACCACTCTACTGTAACTACTGTCACTTCTGCTATGCCTTCTACTACTAGGAAGAATGCCACTTGCTTCTTTTTACTGGTGACATCCTGCAGGCCTCATGGCCTAGATCACAGTTTACCTCTTTCATGAGGACAAGACTGTGTGGACCTTCCGACAGAGTGAATCCAATCTCTGCTACAGAATTGACTCTGTGGTAAATAACTGGGTATATGTTTGTCCCCTACCTGGGCTGTAAGCAGATTGAGCAAAGAGAAACTATCATTCACCCCTGCATCCCCAGCATACAGCACAATTCCTGTTATGTGATCTTTACCAAATTGAAGGAGCTGCTCAGTATGTTTTCTCCAAAGCTGTCACCTCTCTGAGATCTTTGCTCACAGCCCTATTATGGAACAGACAAATTGATAAGGAACTGAGGAGGGAGAACTGGGTGAACTGGATAGCTAGGATCTGCTTCCTTGAAAAGAGCCATCCATACCATTTTGGGATAGTGAAGTGATGGATGGGGCCCTAGTCCCCTTGCCTCAGGAATGTGGAAGGACCTTTAGAAAATTAAGACAAAATATGGTGGAGAAAGAGTATGTGGTTTCCTAATGAGTGGACAATGTCCCTCCGTTGACCTCCTGCTGGGCAGTCTTCCATGAAGGAGGTGACTGAATGCCCGAGAGAGAGGTTGTTTGCTCTGTCATCACAAAACAGTAGCAGCTGCTGACCCCATTAGGATCATCACAGGGCTGTGGGCAGCCCAGAATAGCGCAGGTGGGTTATGCACATGTCTCTGGCCCAGGGGAGAAGCCCTGAGGGTTGCATGGGACCGGGTAGGGATGGGGGGACAACCTCAGTCCGTGGAGCAGTGGCTTCCTGGGCACAGCCCCAGCACACAAACCTCCCCCAGCCAGGCTGGCCGGCTGGCCCACAGGTCTTTGTTTCATTCCTGTTGGGTGTTGGCTCCTTTCCACAGGCACTCTCACTACTCAGCTCTAGACCACGGGAAGCTACGGCCGATCGGGGTCACTATGACGAGGGGCAGAACTCATAAGAACCTGCTGTATAAAAAAATAAGTAAAATAAAATTCAAAAAAACAGAATTTCTCGGGTGATACTGAACTCACCTGCAGGACATGATTGTTGGAAGCAAGGTGCACTGACTCATACCTGGAGGAAGAGGCAGTGAGGGTGGGATGGGGCTCAGTAACCGCTGATGGGCCCTGAAGGGTAGGTGGAGCTTTAGGGTACCTACTCGGGGCAGGGGGTTCGTGTGTGGGTTTGGGTGAGGGGGTGACTGTGGCCAGCGTACCTGGGAAGTAACACTGCAGAGTGAGGGGCAGGGCCTGGGCCCCCAAGTGGCGGCTGCCATTGTTTCAACAGACCTGTCCCTTTGAGTTTATCGGTTACTTATCTCACACTCGAGAGCGCACAAGGTGAACCAGCCCGTGTTTACTTCTTGTTTGCTCAGGAGCGTAATGTGAAGAACTGAAGACAGGGCTCCTCTGGGGGCTCAGAAGGCTTGCTTGTCATCCTGTGTTCAGCCCTTTATTGAGCAGCAACTTACAACAAGGACTCTAAGTAATCTTACAAGAAGGCCTCACTTTTCCTTCTCTGCTGTGCACCCTCCCTCTGCAGTGGACACGAGAGCCAGTGGGACAATTTAACTCAGCACATCTTAGGAGCACCTCTTGTGGGTGGGACCTGAAGAAGGAATCACAATACAGGTTCCCAATTGTGCTGACACCAAAGGGAGGAAGAGAGTAGAACAAGGCAGGCCCAGGTCCGGGGGTCTGGGAGGATGGTGGGCTGTGCAGGCTTCTGGAACAGGGACACCAGCAGGGGATGGGCCGCTGGGACACCCAGGTGGGGGGACGAAAATGATGCTTCATCCCATGCCCATCACTGGGGGCTAACTCAGTTCAAGCATGACCTGCTGCTGAACATCATGATGGAGATAGGAGTGTGGTTTAGAAACTGCGTTCTGGGGAACCCCGAGGTTCCCTGGAGAATCACCAGGGATACTTTGGGAGAGAGATGTGTGGTCTTCCCTTGCATCTGTAGCTCTTTTATCTATTTATCTTTTATCTGCTTTGATCTGAAGCAAAGGATTCACCTGCAAATTTTTCTAGGATCTTCCATTTGCCATCTCTGTGTCTGAGGGTAGTCATCTAGGCTAGTAGGATCTCTGTTCATTTTCACATGAATGAAGTCGTAGGCATTGTCCCATTTATGCTGTGAGGTTAAAGGCGATGGGCTAGATGAAGCACGTGGAATCTAATAGAAGCTCAGTAAATGTTAGCTCTTCCCTTGTTAACTTCGGGTGGACCCACCATGGTTGGACTATACCTTCAGATCAGGTAGGCTTGACCCCATGGAGCTTCTGGGGCCATGGGCTTTTAAGCTCACCTTGCTCTTTTCTCTTTAAAATCACCTGTCTCTTGCCTTTTGCTCTCATGACCCCTTTGTTGGGAAGTGGCCCTGGTATGCTGCTGTGACTGATGCATTGTGGATCTCCTTGTCCTAAGGGGAGGATGCTTACAAGGCAAGGGTCTTCAGGGAAAGCCAGTGCAGGGTGCTGGGCCACATGTAGGCATAGGGTACAGAGGCTGGTGTGGGCCCAGCCTGGTGACAAGTGCCACCACCAGAGCACCTCACCACCTGGCAGTCCTTTTGGATGGCACTGGGTCCAGAAATGTCTGTGCGGAGGCCTGTAAACAAGAATGGAAATGCTGAAAAGAGGCATTGCTGCTGGATTT
>NW_006771596.1:2488782-2509819 GCF_000442215.2 Lipotes vexillifer
TGCTGGATTTCCTGTACTCCCTCCTTCTAGCAGACCCAAGAGAGGCGGAGAAATGCCTCGGGTCGTCTAGAAATGCCTCGGGTCGTCTGGCACTCAGGGCGTCTGACCCAGCGAGGACAGAAAGTGCAGACGGGCAGCACACAGCTGACGAATGGAATTTCTGCGGGGTGTGGAGGGGTGAGTCTCCCAGGTGCTCTTCCTCTGGCTTAGGCTGATTTAAATTATTGAATAAGTCAACATTTATTTTATGAGAATCAATGCATTCATCCTAGTTTCTTAATCATCTGGCAGTTTTTTTAGAAAGCTTACAAAATGAAGAGAATAGAGAGAAAATGTTCAGGTCTGGTAACCAATCACAAGAAAACAAAAATCTGAAATGAAAATATTGAATCATCTAATCTATGGTTTTTTTCTCCCAAGGCAAGAAATACTAGATAGATAGATGATAGATAGATAGATAGATAGATAGATAGATAGATAGAAAGATAGATGATAGAGATATTCTTACTCCTTTCACATCTTGCTTTATTAAGTGAGACCAGAGCTAATAATTGCTTCCCTACTACTGAGACTCTACACTTAGTGTCCTGAGAATTAGAGGGTTTTCACACTGGCTGGTGGCAATGGAGTATCCTTTCCCCATGTGAGCCCGGCCTGAGCACTTAGTTTCCTCACATGTGAGGGCTGATTTAGCTATGACTTGTGGGGACACCCATGCTGGTCCCAGAGTTCTCTCTTTCAGGGCATCTCTCTCCTCTCTGAGACTTGCTCTGAAAACCCCAGCTGCCTGAGACTCCTTGAACCCCCAGCTCCATCTTCATCTCAGAAAGACCCCGAGTCCGCCCTGGTTGCTCTTCCTATGCTGTGGCCCGGAAATTTTCGGGGGCAACTGCAGGGACCACCTCATCAATTCTCCCTTTCTCAGGGGTCAACGTCTCTTTTGCCTTATGTCCAAAGTCTTGAAAACCACTGTTGCATACATTTTATTTACTTTTTAAAAGCATTTCAGGTGGAAGCATAAATCTGGTTCCTGTCACTGCCCATCGGTTAGAATCAGTGGTCCTGGGTCCCGTGCCAATGTGAGCTTAAACATTGCTGCTGCATCCACTTCTAAGTCTGAATTCCTGTGCCAGTGTCAGAAGGTTCATGCATGTAGATTCAGAGCACAGCACTGAATCAACTGTATCAATAAATCCATTTATTTATTCAACCCATCTTTACTGGATGGGTCCTGCACTAGAGTCTGAAATAATTAGTGGTAAAGAAAGGGCTCTGGTGTCCACCGCCCTGGAGCTGAAGTTGATGGTCTGCTTGGTAGCTTGGATGACCTGTGAACAAATACAACACCCAGATGGATGCACATTTACACACTGGATGCCTTATATCCTGAACAATGACTAAGATCTATGCAAGGACACAAAAGCAGGTGGAGCATGAGATCAGACAGATGCTCAGGAAGGTCCAGGACAAGGTGACAGAAAGATGGGCACCGAGGCTCGGAGTGGCCAGCAGGGCCAGCAGTGGGAGGAAGAATCTAGGGAGGGGAAACACGTGTGATTTACATAGCAGGATAAGGCTAGGACACTCCGAGGGCCTGAACAAGGCCTGCGTGGGTGGAGGGGGGGAGGGGGGAGGAAGTGGCCAAGCACGTGGGAGGGGGTCAAGGCTTCCCCACCAGAGTGAAAGGTTGGGAGTTTGGATTTCAATCCGGGTGGGAGGTATGGGAGACGGGTGAGGAGTTTAAATCTGGGTAATGATGGTGTGGATTTATATTCCAAATCCTGACCCTGGATGTCTCGCTGACTGGGCTGCAGATGAAACAAGAGCGGCAGGGAGGGATCAGGAGACCACGGTGGTCGTTTAAGCCAAGGATGGTGGGACGGTGGTCACTTCTGCTGTGGAGGTGACCTTGGGGGTGGAAGGGAGTGACACTTAGGTTCTTCCCAAAGATCTCACTTTCCTTGTGGCTCACTCAACATTCGTTTTGTAACATTCATTTTAAAATGTTTTCCTTCAGGAATAAAGCCAGCATTTCTTACAAACTGAATCATAGACTAATAGGATCACTGTGAGGGATCATAAGCAATGACCCATAATAATGATCCATTCCGATAGAGAACCTCTAAGTCATATACCTAATAGGGAAAAGTGGCACAAAGCCCCAACAGAATTATATGACTCATAAAATGATTCATCAACTCTTTATTTAGTACTTACTGTGATGACACCATATGAAAAGTCTCATAGAAGAGTTTTGAGTGAAGGGTGTGGGAAACACAGGGTGGCAGTGGTGAGAGCTCTGTGGGACGAGGTCTCCAGGGGGCTGTTGAGAGGAAAGCGTATGCTCTTCTGATCAAAGACCAAGAACACTGAAGCCAAGAGCACAGTCTGTGGAGAGAGGCAGGCAGATGGGAAACCTGAGAAGAACATCCTGGGGTCAGGTAGTCAGGGCAGCAGTGAGGACTCAGGTGAGTCAGCATTCCAGGTAAAGGGGCAGGGAGTAGCCAGCACCCGGGCCAGGTGAAGCTTTCAGTGCCTCTCCATTTTGAAGCAGGCTGCATCTAAGGGACTAGGGTGGGGCAGTTGAGAAAGACTTTTCAGAGTCCTTAACAAACCAGGACAGAAAAACCATGTCTCTCAGCCACAGGACACTGAATACTCATGGCGATAAACAAATAGATGAGTCGCAATAACATTTGCATAGAACTTCATAGCTATTTACAGAAGCACGTTTGACTCTATTATTCCATCTGATCCAAACAAGCCCAAATAAACCCGTTCTCAAGGCCAAACGTTCCCATTTACAGTGAGGAAGGAAAGCCTATGTCATCTGTGGGATCTGGTACAAAATGGAAATGTGGGTCCCCTTGTTCTTAAATTATTAAGGACTTCAAGAGGATGACAGCAGAGCATTGAACCAAGTGTGGAGCCCTCTGAGCGAGGGACCCAGTGTGATCACAGGTCTTGTGCCTGTGAAGCTGGGCCTGATACTCAGACTTCAGCCTCAATCCATTAACTGCAAACCTCCTGCTTCTTTCAGTTCTGGTTGGGCGGGCTACCACCGGGACATTCGTACTGAAAGATGCTGGGTCAATAAAGGGAAAACAGCTGACAATGGACAGTAGCTCAGCAGTGTCCCTACAGGCCAGAGCTTGGATCCTTTATCTGGAACTCAGAGGCTTCCTGAATATACAGCAAATCATTATTGTTTGGCTCAACAGTTATGCCAAGAGATGTACTCACATTCCCTATATTTACTGAAACCCCATTATTTTCATAAGTAAGACATAGCCATACCTAACAGGGCACCCCTCCTGCTTCCTCATAAAGTCAGCTCCAATTTTCTAACCAATTTGCAAAATTAGGGATTTACAAAGTATGGTTTCAAGATCAAGAATGTTCTTATCATGGTCTGAATAAGTTATGTTTGAGATATGGCTTAGTTTACTCAATATCCTGCAACTTACTAGCTGAGGTTATAAGACCAGCATTCCATCTAGATTTCAGGAAATGAGCCATCTCAAGTGCAAATAGGGAAATGCTCAGAGGCTTCTCAGCTCTGTGAGGGGTTGGGAAGGCTCTTTCAACTGAGCATTTTTCAGATGATGTTAATTTACTCCTGGTTCCAAAACAGTGTCTTCCCTGAAATGCAGCCCACTGAATGGATTCAGTGGGTTCTCACATCCCTTGTCTAAGTTCATGGTCTTTTCAAAAATCAAATAATACCCTAAACAGAGACATCTGATGCCTTCCTTTGAGGATGGAATGGACTCCATACTTTTGTCTGTGCCTTTCGAGGCCACAATAAGCTGGCCCCAACTTTTGCATCACCACATCCCTACACATGCTCTGACTGCCCCAGCCTGGCTCAGAGTGTCCCTGGGACCTGCCTCCCATGTGTCTGCAACGCTGACTTTTACCAACATCCTTTCCCACCTGTGCTGGGATCCTGCCATGACTCTCTCCACCCTCTCATACGCGTTACTTGTGTATCCATCTCTCCAGCTTTCCTTTTGCTCATTTATCCATCCACACAGCTATTCATCAAATCTGTGGGAATGTCTTTTTTTTTTTAAATGTCATTGCAATGTTTTAGATGCCTAAGAACAGGAAGTCTCCTAAGACATAATCTCAGGGGCTGTGGGGACGTGCATGGCTGAGTGGAGCGGTGTCCAAGGGTGAGGTGTAGGCTTCCAGTTGGAAAAAAATTCACTGGGACTCAGGGGGTGGGCTGATGAAGGGCCCGGGAGCCAGGGCCCAAGATGACAACTCAAGACAAACAGGAGGGGCTGCCTGATGAGCGTGTGAGGGCTTCTGAGCAGCAGTACTGAAAAAAAAAAAAACAAAATAAAATTCACATTTGGGGGAACTCCAGGCTGTTTAGCACCCCTGCACCCTGGAGTGTGATAGGTGAACAACAAGATCTGCACGGAGGGCTGAGCAGACCGGGAGCCTGCAAGGTCTTGCGTGAGGTGCCAAGGTATTTGAGCGTGACACTGACCTTCATGGTGGCTGGTGCAGGGTTTAAGTAGATCCTCTAGGGCAGAATGGAGAATGAACTTTTCAAGGATGGTTACCATAATCTGAATAAGACATTGACTTTTGAACAAAGTTCACACCTGCAGAGGCGATGGGAAAATGTGTGTACATTTGAGAGAATAAAGGAGATAAAATCTGCAGGGTCAGGTGATTGCAGAGAGAGATGGAAAGGTGTTGAGGATGACCCCAGCGACTCCATCTTGACCCACGTGGTTCAATGTGGTTTAGTTTTTTTTAAATTGCAATGGTTTAGATGCCTAAGAACAGGAAGTCTCCTAAGACATAATCTCAGGGGCTGTGGGGACGTGCATGGCTGAGTGGAGCGGTGTCCAAGGGTGAGGTGTAGGCTTCCAGTTGGAAAAAAATTCACTGGGACTCAGGGGGTGGGCTGATGAAGGGCCCGGGAGCCAGGGCCCAAGATGACAACTCAAGACAAACAGGAGGGGCTGCCTGATGAGCGTGTGAGGGCTTCTGAGCAGCAGTACTGAAAAAAAAAAAAACAAAATAAAATTCACATTTGGGGGAACTCCAGGCTGTTTAGCACCCCTGCACCCTGGAGTGTGATAGGTGAACAACAAGATCTGCACGGAGGGCTGAGCAGACCGGGAGCCTGCAAGGTCTTGCGTGAGGTGCCAAGGTATTTGAGCGTGACACTGACCTTCATGGTGGCTGGTGCAGGGTTTAAGTAGATCCTCTAGGGCAGAATGGAGAATGAACTTTTCAAGGATGGTTACCATAATCTGAATAAGACATTGACTTTTGAACAAAGTTCACACCTGCAGAGGCGATGGGAAAATGTGTGTACATTTGAGAGAATAAAGGAGATAAAATCTGCAGGGTCAGGTGATTGCAGAGAGAGATGGAAAGGTGTTGAGGATGACCCCAGCGACTCCATCTTGACCCACGTGGTTCAATGTGGTTTAGTTCACTGAGATGGGGAACCCAGGGGTGAAACCATTTAAGGGAAAATAATGAGTTCCGTCTTCCACATGTTGCAATGAAGGGGTTTGCTGATCTCCAGGAGGAAATGCCAAATAAGTGGTTGAGTGTCTGGGTCCAGGGGCCAAAAGAAAGGAAGACATGTAGCCCGGGATGACAAAGATATAAATTATATTCCCACGTGCCTAGCACTGTCCTACAACTTACACACCAGTGTTAAGCTAGTTAGCCCTCGTTGCAAGGTTTTTGAAGGAATAACCTTTTAAAAACGGGGAAATCCTGGCACATGGAGGTTAAATCACCTGTGAATATCCCCCAACTGGAAAGAGGTGGAGCTGGAATGGAAGCCCTGGCAGCCTAGTTCCAGAGTCTGCAACCACTTCTAACCGTCAGGCTATACTGCCCTTCAGAGATGGTAGGTATGTGCTTGCCCCGCAGGAGGTGCTCAGTGAAGAGTTAGAGTGAGTGAATCAATGAACGCAGTTAACGAGAAGAAATGAGGTCCTCTTGCAAACCCAGCTCTGCTGTCCTAACCAAAGTGCCTCCCTGTCTGGTCCAGGATGCTTCCGAGTTGATTTACAGAGAAGTGTCTCTACTGAGCATACAGTTAAGTTGTGACCAGGTGCCAGCAGGGGCGGATAAAGCGTGGGTTGACTCTTGGGCCAGGACACTGAGTCACCGGTGCCAAGGTAGGATGACAAAGGTGGAAAATGAAAACACGTCCATTTAAATATAAATTTCACAAACAGCTTTGTCAAGTTCTACAAAAAGGAGACTGCTGTGCTCTGATGGGTTCCACATATTTATACAGTAGTTTGGAAAGTGCCTCCAGACCAAAGTCTGGGCGGTTGTGGGACTTTTACCTCCTGGGTTTCCTTTCTCTCATGGATTACAGTTCTGTGGTACCTGTCATCAAAATGTTATATCTGATGCTTTGTATATTTTGTTTAATTTTAGAGTGGTGTAAAGCCAGATGGTTAATCCAGTGCCAGCGACTCAGTCATGGCTGGAAGCAGAAATATTAGCTAGAATTTTAATCTAGACTTCTACACTAAATGTTGGAGAATGTTACATGGTCAATGTGACCATTCTTATTTTCCAATTATAACAGTGAAGAAATGTAGATTAGAACACAGGATTTAATACTGTGTAAACAGGTAAAAACAGAAGCTTAAAAAAATCAAGTGAACTTTTTAGTTAAATAAATTGATAATGTTTTGCAAGAAGAGAAAGAGAGAGAGAGAGCAGGGCCATGATGTATGGGCTATGCACACAGAGCCTCGCAGCCAGGGGATGACCCTGAAGCCAGGATGTAGTGGCAGGGTGACCTCTTGAAAATCACTTCATTTTTCTGAGCTTCAGTTTCTTTACTCTGTAAAGCAGAGCCAACTATATGGGTCTTGCAGTGCTGAGAGAGGATCCAAACCCAAGGCCCTAAACAAAGGTGCTGCCGTGAAAGAACCTAACAATATCTATCAATATATGGTAACATTTTTACTATCATTTTCAGAAAGGTCAGAGGAGAACCCGGAACTATGAAGGGGTAGTGACAAAGGTGACCACTCCTTAAAAATTATGCAATGTGGGGATAGATCAAATTAACCATCAAATCAAAAGCCCAGGGGCCAAGTGTCCACAGGGCAAACAAAATGAGCAGAGTCTGAGGCAAATCTGAGACAGAGCCTGGCAGTGGGAGGTCAAGGGCATTTTCAGTAGGGGTATTTGTTAGGCAAGCTTGATCCTTTGTGCTTTACCCCACTCCGTGTCTCCATAGCACTCTGACCTTGGTGCTTCATGACCCATGACCACCTGTGAAATCAGCATTTCAGAAAGAGTTCATTTATCTCAATTTTTTCCCTTTTACATTTTCTCTGGGTGGTGGAAGGTGAGAGAAACTCACATTGAACCCCTTGAAGCCAAAATTGTTCTAGAAGATAAATTGCAAGGACCTCAGCAACAACAGCTGGTATGCTGAGCTACCGCGACAAGTAGATACCCAGATGAGTACTTATGGTAACACGCATGCAGGTCGTGGAACTGCTGCAGACAGGCGGGAATTCCACGTCCCCTAAGGTTCCCAGTGCCTCCCATCCTTCTGCCTGAGACAGAACCTGAGGTGTAGGCCCAACAAAATTTATTCCTCATGAACTCTCTTCCAACTGATTGGAATTCAAGCAGTAGTTCTGTGATTCAAAGTCAAAGAATTTCTGGTCTGAAAGGGCCAGGGGTAGAGGGTATAGAACTTGCTACTCAAAGTACTGATAAAGAGTCTTCTCAGAATCATAAGCCAGGACCAAAGCTCACGCTCAGATTCGACTTCAGTGCCCTCCCTTCTCCTGAATTCCACCACCTTCTCACACGCACACACTCCAGGGGTGGTTATAGTTGTTATCTCTTTCTAAAGAGGTTAAAAATGAAATTGAATGAAAGTAAAATCATTTTTTGCTAATTTTGGGCGAATCTGGTCATGTTTGAAGTTTGCCTTTGTGTTGATTTAAATAGTGACTTTAAAGGCCTCATTGAATCAGTGTCACAGATATAGGTAGTGCATTGCTCAATGTCCTAAAAAAATGATCCTCAGAAATGTGCGTGTTAACAAGGAAATCACAAGGCAAACCAGAGCTCCTGGCAGACTTATATTGCAAAACTTAGGGATAGTTTGTGAAGGCAAAAGATGACGGATGGAGTGTCAACTGACCATGTAATGCTGTGTGTAACCATGAAGGAAACAGGATTAAGGAAAACAGACAAGCAGACAGATGGAATCAAGTCAACAGGCAGATTCTACACAGTGGAAAACAGAATGCCTCCAGGACAAGCAGTGCCCATCTGGTATCTTTATATGGAGTGGCAAACTGTCACAGGAAATATCTTAGATGTTCTGAGAATGCAAGTGAGGATTATGAGGTTTTGCTTTGACAAGTAACATGATGGATTTCAGGACTGGAAATCCTGCTGACACATAGAGGAGGGAAAATGACCATATTTACCAGCAAATATTAAATATCTCTGATACCATCTTACTTTTCCCTTGATAGAATAAATATGTTTGCTCTCCATGGAGGGGACAGGGTGGGGAGCTCCAGGAACTGGAATATTATGTGAGAATCTAGATCCACCTTGAGAAACACTGCGGGCTCCGTCTGCATGAACCTCATCCGATTTGCACTGAGAGAACAAAGGAGATGCAGGAGAAGCGGTGGGGAGGCATTCGTGAGGCCCGCAAGGGAGTTCTCAGGATACCAGGTCTAGGAGCTCCACCAAGAAAGGAAATAACGACATGGCCTAACTTAGGGGCTTTGCTGACCCTTTCCAGAGGGAATTTATCCCAAGTCCTTCGAGGGGACTGTAAGAAGATGAAAGTGTATCACCAGTGAAAAGAAAGTGAGTTCTGTCCACGTTCCTCACCAGAGAGAGACGCACAGAAGCTCTCTGGCAGCAGCATGAGGAAAGGCAAGAGAAGGGGTCCCAGCAAGGGAGGGTGCTCAACCTCACATCACCCCACAACCAGCTCAGATGACGAGGAACGCAGCACATCAGCAACACGGGAGACGCCTTTTGTTCCAGGACCCTGTCTGGAGCCCGAAGCTTTGGCTCTCGTGGCTCACAGTGATTATGTCCATTGCAACATTCACCAAACCAGATTGAAATCACTCAGTTGGGCTTAATGAATCCTGTTGGGATGAGAGTTTAGCTTACTACTTTTAAAAAAATCTCAGCAAAATACTATGTACAAAGCAGCTGCTGTGGAAATGTTTGTGGAATTAAGGAATAATGTATAGACTTACACTCTGTGTTTATGTTTTAATCCCTTTTGTCTTCATCTGTCTACATCCCATCAACCTTGGAAGGTTGGCACTCAGCACCCGGGCAGCCCCAAAGCATCACATCTGTTACATCTCATTGCCATTCACTGTGGCTGTGTCTGTTCCATGCACTGATTCCTGAGCTGCCTAAAGCCTGGCAGGCTTCTTATTGCCTTTGTATCCTGGTGCATAGCCCAGCGTGATGCACAAGTCAGATACTCAGCAAACAGGGCAAGCTAGACCTAAGGAGCTCAGGGAACGCGAATGCTGTTCCATTACGATATGAGAAATGTGGGGTAAGCCACTTGGATACACAAAGGGACATACGCAGGAGCATGATTTGGCAGGCAGGGTGCCTGCTGTCCAAGGTCAATACCACACTGGTTCTCAAAGTGGGGTCCCCAGACCCCAGCATCATCTGCGAACTTGTTAGAAATGCAAATTGTCAGGCCCTATTCCAGACCTACTGAATCAGAAACTCTGGGGTGGGACCCAGCCTTCTGTGTTTTAACAAGCCCTCAAGTGAGTCTGATGCTTGCTCAAGTTCAAGAATCACTGATTGAAGGAACTCTGCAACAAGCATTCATTCAATTCCCTGATATTTAATTAGAATCCAATGAACGCCAGTTGATACAGAGAGATTTTATCGTCATCAAGGGTCCTAAAATCACACAGAGCAGAAAGCCACAGGTTGAAATAATTAATCTTAAACAAAACAAGGCTTTCCGGGCTAACATATAGCTTGGGTGGTCAGAGAAGATAAAATGGAAGGCGTTGATTTGGGTTGGTCCTGGCAGACATCTAGGAATATGTTTTATTATTTATGGAGTTGAACTTGGCTTACTAGGTGTCAATTTTCTTTCCCAAGATTATAGATATTCTTGGCATAATGGACTGTCTCTCATTTATATGTATATCCTCAGTTTTGAGCACAGTACTAGTCAGAGTAAATTGAGTTTAGGTGAATGCATAAATGCATGCATGAATGAATGAAAGATTGAGTGAATGAATTAGTTCAGAAACAAATAATTCCTGGCAGAGAGGTTGACAGTAACAAAAGTGAAAGTCAGGCCAAATCTAGTTCAAATATGAAAATGTAAAGAGTGTACTACGGCTGCAAAATGGGAGTCACTAGTAGAAAATGAGGACAGAAAACCAATCAGGGACAAGGCTATCGTGGGATTGGAATATATAACCAAGGAATCTGGACCTTGTTTTAGTTCCAGAGGCGTACTTTAAGCTTATTCTAGAGGGCTATGACCTAATTATGTATTTTATTCAACTGGTGAAAATTCAACTTGAAAACAACTTCAGTTAGTGAAACGTTTCTCCCCAGGGCATGAATGCGTTGTGAGGTGGGGGGCGGTGTGGGAGCTGAGGAACTAGAGACAACCCGTTACACACTGGGGCTGGGTCTGTGTGACCCAAGCAGCGTGACTCCAACACGATTGCTGAAATTTACAGCAATCAGGCAACACGACCTCTGGTGAGGGCTGATTGCTCCACGAGAAAGTGTGAAAACACAAAACGGTAAAATGATAGAATAACTGTCCAAGACGCACATGGTCACACCCTATAAAATGGTCACGAGGCAAGGATGGCTCTCAGAGATAAAGGGGCTTGGAAAGTTCACGAGTTTTGGAAGCAGCATTAGGTTGGCAGTTCTTCTGTGTCCTGCACTATCGAAACACTGGCAGAAATGGTTTGTATTTATGTAGTCTAATTTTGGAGAGGAAAATCAATCAGAACGCATCCAGTAGATGTCATCATGAATGGTTTTAGTACTGGCATCTAGGAAAAACCCCTAGTACCTCAAGGTTGATTTTATTTCACCTCTTTCCCCAGCAATTCTGGCCTTTGAGGATTATGCTGGAAAGGATGGATTTAATTAATTAAGTTTACCTGGGGAGAGGGTGGATGGGTTTTGTGTGTACACAGGATAAGCCTGCAATCACTGATACTGAGATTTCTCTTCCAGACACGTGGTCAGATTGCGGTTCTAAGGTTACGTGAGATGGTGGCCCCATGTCTTGCTTTGATGAAAGAAATGTAAGAAGCAGTGATATATGTCACTTCTGGGTTCTCTCTTCTCTGCTGCACAAACAGTGACACACCCATGGTAGGGGTGGGGAGAGACCTGCTGTTTGCATTTCTGAGTGAGAATGATGTGGCGCAAGCCCCCAGCTGATTTGAGATACAATGTAGTATAAGAAGAAAAGCACCTTCATTGTTCCAACCCACTGAGATTTGGGCATTGTTTATTCCTACAGCAAAACTTAGCCCTTTCTGACTAATACAGTAATTCACTTTTGTGTTTTGAAAGTAGAGGAGATTTCGTTGAAGGCATGAAGGGAAACAGATTGATAAAATAATATTAGAGTTCTGAAAATCGAATAGAATAAAGAAAAGAGATGAGAAAACCAAATCTCAGTGTTTTGGGGTATAAATAGATTGAATTTATCAGAAAGAGCGTCTAGTGAAAAATTAAATAAATAATAATATTGACATAAAAAGTTCACATGTTAAATGTAAGTGAGAGTTGGTAAGATGACTAAGTTGGATGAGCCCCAAACTATGCAGGACCCCATATTCCAATATAGGAATTTAAGACACAGTTGACTCTCATTATTCATGGCAGTTACGTTCTATTAAAGTCTCCCTGAACACTGAATCAATGAATATGGAGCCATTGCGGCTGGAGAAATACAGCGTTAGTTTCCTGCAAGTTTCTGGTCGCAACATGTTCATCAGCAGATTAAAATACAACCTTGTTTTATTTGTGTTTCTGTCTAAACACCCGTTATTGGACATATATTGTGGGTTCATTAACATTGAACTCCTGACCAATGGCACTATAACGCATGCCTGAACAAGGCTCATCTAACACATGAAACTTCTCCATAAGTTACATCACGGCCTCTTGCTCTGGGGAGCCCTAGGGATTGCCTCAGCATTGCACTTGGGGGACTTTTGAAACAGAAAAGTTGCCAGTGAAAAGTACAAAAATGTGAAAGACATGGAACTGAATACACTCACTTACAGTATGAGCTGGAATAAGAACCCAGAGCATCACGTGCAGACAGAAGGTCTCTGGTCTCAGCCTTATGTTGGGAGCTTCGTACTGACAGGGGCCAGGGAGACACAGAAAGCACCAGGAGAAGGGCAAATTCAGCTCCGGGTGTGTTCACGGGGCAGGGGGGGCTCTGCTGCTTTTCCAGACTTCTGTACCCTAAAACCTGGGTAAGATTTCTCCCCCCGAATGCCTCCAATTGTGAAATCCATTCCCTTTAGGATCTGTGTTCTTAGCAAAGGCTGGCGGGAACCTGCCCACCTTCCCACTGTACAGAGACCTGAACAGACCAACTTGCTTGGAAGTTATCATTTGAAAATGTAGGCAACGCTTTTGCTGAAAAGCAAGGAGACACCATCAAAACTTGCACTTTTGTCTTAGAAAACATAACTGCAGGAATATAAATTTGTGATGTGCATGCAAAATAACACTTGACATATATGAAATATGAAGGAAATACTGTCCTGAAGCTAAATTTGTGGTATTTATTTTAAGAATCAACTGCTCAGTGAATGCATAAACAAACAAAAGTCAAGCCTACCTCACAGTACAGGGTGGGTGAAAGATGTCACCCACTCCCAGGAAATGTCCCCCTTGGGTTCCTTGGACTCTTTGCAAGGTCCCACCCTCAGTCACCCTTAGCATGTTGAAATAAGCCCATCTGGCCATTTATTTATTTATTTAGACTCTATTATGTCCTATATGTTATTAATGAAAGTGATTTAAAATACAGAACAACAAATAGAAAAATAAAACCAAATATTAATAGTTTTGTCTTAGAACTCGGGTAATTTTTCCACTTAAAAATTCTAAATTCCAATTCATAAATATTTTTTATCTTTATACCAAAAACGTTAGTATAAAAGGCTTGCAGAGGGGCATCTTGTCCATAAGGTCCTTACTCTTTGTCCAACCCTGCATCATTTCAGGAAAATAATTCACACTGTTTAGATCCGCGCAGAAAGTTTGGCAAAGTACAACTTAATACCGTGTTTTGAAGGTGATTAGGAGCTCATACACGTGAAATGCTTATTCTTTTAAGGCTCAAAACCCAATGCCCGGTGACATTTGCAAAAAAGGCTCTGCTGTCCCTTCTCCAATTTTACCCAGCGTTTGGCAACTTCTCCCGCAGGTAGACAAGGCACAGCGTGAGTGGTCAGTAGACTGCCGAGAGTGGC
This sequence comes from Lipotes vexillifer, assembly GCF_000442215.2. Lineage (NCBI taxonomy): Eukaryota > Metazoa > Chordata > Mammalia > Artiodactyla > Lipotidae > Lipotes > Lipotes vexillifer. Next base: position 2,502,315 of record NW_006771596.1, read on the forward strand.
CAATACTCTTAGAATCAGGTAGAAACATTAGCTGACTTTCAAGTAACACGCATGTAAAGGGCTTAGTCTGCAAACCAGAGACCGAGGCCCATGGTGGGGACAGGAGGAGAGGTGTGGAATGTGTTTGGTTCCTGGAGAAGCAGCCCCTGCCCAGCATGCTCCTGCACTCCGGTTGGTGCCTTTATTCTCTTTTCCTCAAAACCCCTTTGCCTGTTTCCTGGTTAAAGGTGTCTCTGGAGGGAAGGCCCCTCTGCTTCTCCTTGGTCTCCTATGGCTTCACACAGTCTGGCCCGTGGAACCACTGGGTACATGATGCACTAATGCAATGATGATGCTAACGTTTAACATTTGCGAATCCTTAACATGCACCGGGTGTTTGCCAGGCACTAAGACATTTTGCTCTTCTGAAAACCTTGCAGGAAGGTCCTATTACGGTCACCATTTTAAAGAGGAGAAAAAGAGGGCTTTTGAAGGTTAGAGGGCTGGCCCAAGGTTACAGACAGGGCTGCTGTGAGGACACTGTCCCAGCCGGTCTGAAGGTTTCTGCAGGGAGAACTCGTACGGGGGGCACCTCCCCTGGTGATTCTCAACTGATCCCCAGTCTAGGCCTCCTGCACGACCCCAGCGGGAGGAATTTCCTGGGGTGAAGGGGGCCCAGGGTGGCTCTTCCTCTGCAGGCTGGTTTCCGAGAACCATGTTGATTATTGCGACACACAGGGCTGGAAGCACAGGAGAGCAGAGCTTCCCCAGACCAGGTGCAGGGAGCGTGCTGTGTCTCTGACTCTGCAGGTCTGGGCTGGGCCTGGGAATGTGCACTCCTCGCAGGCCCTAAGGATGCCCACACTGCTGCTCCAGGGTCACTTCAAGAGCCACTGGACTCTTCCCCATATGCCAGGTGCCCACCACCTCTTGAGATACCATCCAGGTTTATCCTCCAGAGAGGATAGTCCTAAGCCCAGCAGTGCAGTGGCCAGTCTTCCCATCTGGTGGATCCTCTGGACACGGTACATTTTTAGCAGCGTCCGTTCACTCCGGCTGTCAATAACACAGGCCTGGGGTCCCAGACAATTCCCTGTATACAAGACCTGCTCCCACCCCAGTCCTGTCTCTGGATCTATGCCATACCAGGTAAGGGAACATAGTTGAGAAACCCAGGGAAAAATCAGAAGTTTGTCTCAGGATCTTGGCCTACCTGCCTGTTTCACCCTCCCTCACCCCTCCCACGCCTGGCTTGGTCTGACTACTGCAAGGTAGCCAGGCACAGCCTGCAGATGGATACCCTTGCGGGAATGCTTGCTCTGGGGAATGCCTTATACCCTCCTCTCAGCCCAAATACCATTCCTTCCTGGCTCCTCCAGGCCAGCAGCTGCAGCTTGGGAAAGCTTAGGGGAGCTCTCACCTCTGGGGCTTTTGACTGTTCCCATTACTGCATCACTCATGGGTCCATGTGCTCTTGAAAATAGTAACTGGGTTATATCTGTGAATCTTTAACACAGAAATAATCCTAGTAGACCTTCTATAAATATTTATTGAATTAACATTTTCCATGTTCCTCATTATAAAGAAAAACACGTGTGATAAATAGCTTTAAACATTCAGTGTTTTCCTCCTAAGCAATTGGTGTGTGTCTCGCCAGTGGATAAAGAGTCATGAATGGCATTTTGTTCTCATTTTTGCTGTACTTATCAGGGATCTGAAAGTCACATTCCGTATTTTATTTCTGAAGTGTCCATTTCCGAAATACGTGTCAGGCAGCTTCCCCTTGTCAGGCAGTTTCTCTCTTTTATTCATATGTCATTGCCAACATAGATAGGCAGGGTGTTAATAATAATTACAACTAATGCTGCTCTGTTTGGGGTAGCAATTTGTACTTTACAACGTGTGTTTACATTAACTACCTTATTTTATCTCCGTGGTGGTACAGCCAGATGTCTATGAACACTATGCTGAGTTACAGATTAGAAAACAGAGACAAAGAGACCCCAAGTGGATTCCAAAAGGAAAGGGGCATGGCTTCCAACCGAGTCCTTCTATTCCAAATTCAAGGTCACATTTTAATCAGACTCCTTTGGAAGCAAATGGCCAGTTGCATGCTGTTTCTAGAAGGAGATGTTGGGGAGTATAATCTACTATAGCTTTCTTAAAACTTTCTGCCACAAACGTATTTATATACAGCAAGGTGGCCTCAGAGTGGGTGCTCAAATTCATCATTCCCAAATGTGAGCAAGAGTGAGGGTTAACCTCAAAGTTCAAAAGCCCTCCTGTAAAGTCAAAATGACGCCAAATCTATCAAACTTCTCCAGAGATAAACACCATTCTTTCTACTGTTTTTCTGTTTCTTCTCTGGCCCTCTTTGTATGTTTTCTTCACTGCTGCTTTAGGTTTTCTGGGACAGATAAAGCTCTCAATAAATATTCGTTGAGCAAATGAATGGAATGCAAACCAGCATATTTCATGGATTCACTAGTATGCCTCAGTCTGTAACCCTATTTCCCGACCTTCGATGGGCAGTTTGCACTTTGCAGTGGGCATTGAGATCGGGCTCATCAATGTGATCTACTGCTCTCTGTAGGCTGTGGACCATCTGGAGCCACGGAGGGCTTGCAGGAGGCCGATGGGCTGGCACTGAGGGCGGTGGAGGAGTCCCTTGTCCCTGGCCTTGGTTCCCTGTTTCAACATCCCCAGCTGGCAGCACAGCATCTTAATGGGAAACATGACCAGGTCCAGCTGTCCTGGTGCCTGTGCTAAGCCTGAACAGAGCATGAGGCATATCCATAACTGGAATGGGATTAAAGATTCTCAGAATGAAACTCCTCTGGGAACGGCTTCTTGAACCCACTGGCATCTGGACATGGGGCTTTGTGGCATGACTCTCCCAATTTTCCTAACCCCCCACCGCCCCAGTCCTGGACCATTGCCCACCAAGCTGACGGCCAGCTTCACTTAGAGACACGCCTCTTCCATCCTGTGAGCAGAGTGGCTTTAGTTCTGACCTTCTTGCCCTGACCTCACCCTGCACTTCAGTTAGGACCTGCTTCTCCTGACTTCTGGTGTCGGGGAGCAGATTCCTGCCCACTCCTGGCCTTGCATATCTTCCCTGTCCGGAACCACAGCTTCCTTCCTGGATTGTGAAGAGTGTTTCTTCTATGGCTTCAGCCTTCCTGAGAAATCATCCCAGCCCATACTGCCTGGCTTCCAGGAACCCCTAATAAAGTGTTTCTCCTAAGATGCTGCCCTGCCTAACAAGCAGGGCCCAGACAGATGGTTACCTGTAGGTGGGCCATTTCAAAGGAGATAGATAGAAAATGGAGGTATGTGTCAGGAAACTCTGAGAGAAAGTTCTTCAATGAGGCATGAAGCAAAAACAAACAAACAAGCAGCAAGGCATGATGGCTAAATACATGTTGAGCCAGGTTCCAACAACAAGAAATAATTGGAAGAGTGCCCTGTCTGGTCCCCACACCGCACCGTGCATCACTTACCTCCATGGTGACATTCACCCATTACTCTATGTCGTAATGGTCTACGTATTGATTGGCATTCCCTCACTGGACCGAGGGTTTTAAAGGCAAAATCTCTGTCTTGATTCTTTGTTATGTCTATATAAGTTCAGTCTAATATGTCTATATTGTGTCTATATCAGTGTGTTCCTGGCACACGGCGGATTCTCAAAAGAGTGACTGAATGAAGAGAAGGGAGGGCAATGAAAGAAATTAACCAGTGGTCACATTGGCTGCTTGCAGCCAGCTCTCTCCAGCCGCTCCTTTGTGGGGATATTTCTCACATCATTACTTACGTATTTCTGTCCAATGAATAAAAATTACTTCCAGGGTAGAGAACATAAAGATGGGAGGAGGAAACGAACACTGGTTCTAACCCTTGTCTTCTGAGTGTGGGTCTTTAGAGAGACTGAAACAGTGTGGGAGGCTCTGAGGCTACAGGTTTATCTCGGGGCACCACTTGCCCCTCAAACCCCTGCAGGGACCCAAGGAGCCTCCTTTTTCTTACAGTGAGTCCTCGTCTTTATGGTTCTGTCCCTGTTCATTCTGGTAACACAGGTTTACCACTACAGCATCATGCAAGGCATGTGGCACAGGTGGTCTGTCTGGATGGCATGAAGCACTACCTGGTTTGAAGTGACAGTTCAAGGAGGTGCTGGTTCTTCTTTTTTGTAATTGGAGTAGAGTTGCTTTACAACGTTGTGTTAGTTTCAGGTGTACAGCAAAGTGATTCAGTTTTACATATCTATTCTTTTTCAGATTCTTTTCCATTATAGGTTATTACAAGATATTGAATGTAGTCCCCTGTGCTCTACAGTAGGACCTTGTTGTTTATCTATTTTATATATAGTCGTGTGTATCTGTTAGTCTCAAACTCCTAATTTATCCCTCCTTGCCTTTTCCCTTTGGTAACCATAAGTTTGTTTTCTAAGTCTGTGAGTCTGTTTCTATTTTGTTAATAGGTTCATTTGTATCATTTCTTTTTTTTTTTAGATTCCACATATAAGTGATATCATATGATATTTGTCTTTCTCTGTCTAACGGATTTCACTTAGTGTGATAACTTCTAGGTCCATCCATGTTGCTGCAAATGATGTTATTTCATTCTTTTTTATGGCTGGATAATAGTCCATTGCATATATGTACCACAAGGAGGCGCTAGTTCTTGTTTCCCCTCAGCCTTTTCTTCCCCTTCTCTGTAACCGGCTGATGTGGATGGAGTCCACCTTCTGCCAGACAATGCTTTCTGGACATCCTTTGTGTTTCCCTCACTTGCTGAAGTCTCGGCATGGCTTTTTTAAAAACTCAAATTCCCAAGTTTGGGAGTTATCCTGGGTCAGCTTTGTTTAGAAACCCAGCAAGCCTTGCAAGTGGGCCCTGGACTTGCCATGAGACTCTGAATTTGGAGAGGAAAGTTTACATTGACTTTAAAAAATGGCAATAACCAATATCCCCAAAAGTGTCCAAGTAATTCAAAATCTTTGTAGGTGCCCTAGTATGACATCATCTCAACAGTGTTCCAATTTGGGAAGTAAACTCATAAAGACATATGTTTGTCCCTGATTTGTGTTTTTCTGTCCTGTAGACAGAAGGGGATCTTTGCATGGAGGGGAAGTGTTAGAATTTTGTACTTAGCAAGAAAATGAAAATATGACATTTGTTTTTCACACTGTTTACTTAGTCTAGTGAGATAAATACTAGATAAGTTATATAAATACACCTCTTTTTGATATTTTATAGACAGATTATGACCAATTTATTATTCCTTTAAACACATGATGATTGGACTGCTTTCTACATGTCAGACACTGTTCAAAGTGCTGGAGATACAACAAAAAACCACTCCAGCAAGACCAGACTTCTTAGAGTTTAGATTCCAATGGCCAAGGCAGTAGATAAAGGGTAAATACACCCAGAAACAAAAATATTTAAAATTTTAACTGTGATAGAATTTGGAGGTAGACTTGACAGGATTACAGATGATTTAGGTATAGGGGTTAAAAAAAGTATTCAAAGATGTCTCCTTGGTTTCCACCTTGAACAATAGTGGTGCCATTTTCCAAGGAGCAGGAATTTTATTTAGTGAGGGGTAATACCAAGAAGTTCATCTGGGGTACTTAAGGCTGGTCATTTAATAATTCAATGATAAATACATCAATGATGATGACTGAAGGTCCTAGATGTTCATGTATTTAACCTTTATCATCATGGTAACAACATCTATTATTTGTACAACACTTCGCTCATTTGCTCAGCTAATATGCACTGTTTTTGGCCAGGCGCCTGGCCCAAAGAGGAAATGCTAGAGCACTGTGTAGAACCCAAGCACAGTTCAAAGGGATTCCACAAATGTCCATCCCATCCTTCCTCGTAACAGCCCTGGAACATAGGCATTATTATCTTCACGTTTCAGACAAGAGAACAGAGCCTCAAAGAGGGTTTGGTTGTTTCTTTCTATATAATTAACAAATGCTAATACATCAAAGCTAAGTGCAAAGGAATCTCCTCGGCCTGTCCAAGAGGTGACCACACAGTGACTCACCCTATGGTGGAGTCCTTGGGCTTGGCCACTCAGAGGTCACTCTTGTGCAAGATGAGTTCTCTACCTCAGGGACGGTAGAGGTACATCACAAAGCTATTCCGGGGAATTAGGACCTAGGTGTTAATATGATCAGGTGACAAAATAATAGGATGCATATAAAAGTATTTATAAACTATAAAGTACCATAAAAATATAAGGGAATGATTATTGGGGGTTTGCAACAAAGAATAGAGACATTCTCTGAGAACAGACAGTATTTTCAAATAGTCAATGTGGCCTTTCCTTTCAAACAGAAAAGCTTTTTTTGATTGTTTCTTTTCATGGGAAAACCACATAACCTTTCTAAAACAACTCTGAAACATCCTGAAACATTTCAGTTGTACAGTCATGAACCGTGCACAGGAAAGATTTGGTCATACTCTCTGCTGATACTGTGAGTTGATGCCAGAGGTATATCATAAACTCATGCACACACGCCAGGCTACCCCACTTAACCTTCTGAAATTTCTGAGGCTTCAGAGGAAGCCACCAGAGAGCCTCCTTGGGGGAGCCTTGCCCTTTCACAATGCTCTTTCCAAGGAGAAATTGTCTCCACTCACTGGAATCCTACCTGTGATCACTTGAGAGTCATGAATATTTCTGCCATACCTTCCCTTCCTGAAATGAAATCCATGCTACTGAGCCTGGCATCAGAACTCACTTAATCTTACACAAGTTTAGAAGGAACCAGCAGATAACACAGATAGCAAGTGGGTGGACGGCACAGGTGGTAGGGGAATGATAACCAGGTGTCTTGTTTTGCTTTCTAAAGTAATAACACTTAGAACTTGAAACATTTGGAAAAATACTCTTCCTACCCTTGGTATCTCCCTGAGTTCCCTTTTAATTCTGCAATCTCCAGCACGAGTGTGTTGGTCAAAAAGGCTGTGATAGAGCATTCATGCCAGAAAAAATAAGGAAAATAGGAGGTTGGCCACCCAGGCAGGGGGGTTTCTAAGTTGCCCACTTAAGATGACAGTACTAAGTTATAGTTAGATTAGCAATAATTATTTCAGGATGCCAGGAGCTCAGGATGAGCCTGTTTCCTCAACTGCAAAACAGAGACAATAGCCTCTACCTTACAAGTTTTCTGTGAAAGTTAAATAAGGAAAGAAAAATGAAATCATCACAGTGGCCTGCAAGAGTAGGCACTAAGGGGAATTAATATCATTCTGTATTATTACCACTGTTATTATTATTATTGCTGCTGCTGTTGTTATTGTTTTCTGGGAGGCCCAAACTCTTTTTTCCTATTCACCTAATTTTAGCTCCACCAAGCATTACATGGGAAATGGATATTTGCATGAAGGAAAGAGAAATGGAAACTAGATAGGACAAAAACTCAACCCATAGTAAAAGTTCCCAAGGGCCAGGCCAATGTACCTCAGGCTAATTTCATACTTATTTATAACTCACATTCCTGC
>NW_006771596.1:2510258-2549881 GCF_000442215.2 Lipotes vexillifer
TTCCTGCTTCTTTCCTGGCTCCATGTACTTCTCATTTGGAAACAGAGTTGCTGGATGAGGCTTAATTCCACAGGGAAAATACCTTGATTCCAAACAACTCCAATTTCAGCCCTCGTGTTTTTTTTTTTTTCTTCCAGCCCTTGTGTTTTTTTAAAGAAAGTTTTAAATAATAATATAATTCTTCAGGAGAGAAGACAGGAAAGTTTTACCCATGAAATAGTCATGGGGATTTGTCTAGTTTTAATGACCTAGAGAAAGTATTGTGTTTTTATTCAAACTGAGAACATTCAAGTCAGATTTAACAGATGACAACATGTGTTGTCTTAAAATACATCAACATGCTTGACACAATGTACATTCACAAGCAATATATTTTGAATAATAACTAAATAATATCCAAAATCATTGCCTTTTTTCTGTCTCCTAATAATTAGGTTTTATATAAATTGAAAATCGACATGGGAACTTCTTGGAGCAGTAATACCATATGTTGTATTTCTAGGGTTTTGTTTGTTTGTTGAGTTAAAAAACAGTTCTTTTTCTTGTAAATTCAAATCCATTTATATTTCAAAGGAAATCCAATCCATATGTTTCTTATTTATTTACACTTACTGTAATTCATCAAAGCACTATTTAATAAGCTATTTAATGTCCAAAGAGTCTTCATCAAAAGATTTTTTTTTTAAGCCTTTCATCTTCTGTACCAGGAAGCTTTGCTTTTCTTTGAAACAAGGTTCTGAGTTTGGAAAAATGTGACCTTCCATTCATATTCTGAAATGTTACTAGGCATGTAAATTAAGTAAAGAGAAGTGTAGACTTGAACAATGCTTTGGTGAATTTAACGGGTTCCTCCTAAAACTGGGGTCAATTCAATCCCCCAATCTCCTTAAAATTAGTGGCTGAGGAGGTATTTTGGGGGGGGGGTAAAGAGGAGGATAGTGACATCTGCTTTTATTCAACAATTTCTTAAAAATATTAAGCAAATACTGTGCATCAGATATTATCCAATATGTGTGAAAAATTACTTTGCTTTGTTTTTAATATAAAAGATTATCAAAAAGCATCATCTCAATTACTGGGAAATATTCTGCCTCTGTATGTCTGTGGATGTGTGTGTGTGGTGTGTGTGTGTGTGTGTGTGTGTATGCATTGTGTACATGCCTGCGTGTGTATGCATGTATGTATATGTGTGTGTGTGATATAGTGTTAAATTTCACAGTGTATATGCCTTGGATCAGACAGAGAAAGGCATTTCAGGATAACAAAACCCCACACTCAGTTTTTTCATAAGTGCTTTATCAATTCCTCCCATAGAAATTAAGCCTAGGTTTTTTTTCATTTCTTTAATAAAATCTGGTTACCATCCTACGTTCTAGGCCTTGTGCTGGGCGTATCCCGCCTGTTATCACTGATCCACACAGGAACCCAGCGAGGGAATGGCCTGGTCAGATGGCTTCTTGGGGTAGACGAGGATGTGCGTAGCCTGGGGCCCACATTCTTTCTACTGCCACCCGGGGCTCAGGTAAATGAGCACCCACTGTAGATGCAGTGTCAGTAATTTTGTAATAAAACTGATGTCCAAATTCACTGATGCCCTTCTGGAGCCCCCTGCCCATGTCACGTTCCCTTTAGGCTTCATCCTACTGCCTGTGCCACAAGGACCCGTGCATAAATTCTCATCAGAGCGTCAGGCTGCAGGGAAGAGAGGATGAGGGGAGGTAGGAACAAATATTCCTCCCTGATGACGTGTGCAATTGTTTCACCTTCTTGAATGTGGGAATACGAATTTGGGGCCACAGTTGTTGAAATATTCATATCATGTGACCTAGTGGAACTACTCCTAGGAAACTAACAAAAATTCAGCAGATGCTGAAAGGTATACATATGAAGATTTTCGTTGCAGGATTTTACTTGTTTGTTTATGAGATGTTTCTTTTTGTGCGTGTGGTAAGACCACTTCCTCTAAGGTGTATCCTCTTCACAAGGTTTTTTTTTCCTTTGTTCTTTTTAAAAAAATTTTAATTTTATACTGGAGTATGGTTGATTTGTAATGTGTTAGTTTCAGGTGTACAGCAAAGTGATTTAGTTATGCATATACCTATTCTTTTTCAGATTCTTTTCCTATATAGGTTATTATAGAGTATTGAGTAGAGTTCCCTGTGCTATACAGTAGGCCCTTATTGATTATCTATTTTATATAAAGTAGTGTGTATAGGTTAATCCCAACCTCCTAATTTATTCCCTCATCCCCCCTTTCCCCTTTGGTAACCATAAGTTTGTTTTCTAAGTCTGTGAGTCTGTTTTCATTTTGTAAATAAGTTCATTTGTATCATTCTTTTTAGTAAGTGATATCATGTGATATTTGTCTTTCTCTGTCTGACTTACTTCACTTAGTATGATTTTAGTGCACAGTGCAGTTGGTTAATTAGAGGCACAATGCTGTCCAGCAGATATCCAGTACTAATTCACCTTGCATAGCTGAAACTCTATACCTGACAAATGACAACTCTCCATTTCCCCCTCCCCCAGCCCCTGGCAACCACCATTCTACACTTTATTTCTACGGTTTGACTATTTTTAGATTCCTCATATAAGTGAAATCATGTAGTGCTTGCCCTTCTGGGTCTGACATATTTCACATACATAATGTCCTCCAAGTCTGCCCATGTTGTTGCAGATGGAAGGATTGCCTTCTTGTTTAAGGCTGGATCATATTCCATTGTATACCTCACATTGTCAATGAACATTTAGATGTTTCCACACCTTGTCTATTGTGAATAGTGTTGCAATGAACGTGAAAGTGAAGATAACTCTTTGAGATTCTGATTTCAGTTACTTTGGATATACACTTGAAGGTGGGATTGCTGGGGCATAATGTCTTGCGTTCTGTTTTTAATTTTTTGAGGCACCTTCATGCTTTCTTTCACAGTATCTGTATCAATTTATATCCCTGCCGACAGTATACAAGGGTTCTATTTTCTCTACATCCTAAAATAAGAAAAATAAATGTATCTCTAACATAATGTGAAATGCCAGGCATAGCCACAAGCTGGACTATTAAATATATGAAAAGTAGAAAATATGAAACTATGTAAACATTTAACTACTAAAAGAACATTTAAAATAACATATATAATTTAAAATACATAGATATTTGTGGGCAAAGTAATATGTCGGTAATATTTTTTTCTATTAAGAGGCCATATAATGAGTAGTTTCTGAATTTCTTAAGGTTAACCAATTACTTCAATAAAAAAATTAATGTTTTCACAAATACTTAATAGGAAATAAATGTTACATTATAATAAATTTCCTGGCTCAGTAAAATATTTCAAGTAATGCCACAATTTGGGTAATTTATCCTTGGAATGCTAGATATCTTTTTTTCTGATGATGATTTCTCCTTTGTGGCTTTTACAGGATTACGGACACAACTAGCACTAACATAATGAGAAAATATGGTTTTCTTCAAAACAAAGTATTAATAATAATTTAATACATTTGTGTTTATCTTTATATATAAAGACTTCCAATATAAACACATATTTCAGAAAGAAAGAAAAGACTTCTGAGATTAAAAACATGGAAGTGCTCATAACAGTAAATTTTATGAACATTTCACAACTCATTTTACACACAACCCAGTTTTCTGAATGTTGGCTCTCGGGCCATGGAGGGCTGGTGGCAGAAAGTGGGAGTGTGGCCTGAGGGGTGGGCTGTCTCTCTCTAACTCACTAGTGAGCTGTCTTCAGTTTATTCTAGATCTTGAAATCTCACTGTACCTTTTTCTCTCCATTAGTGAGAAATCTATCCTCAAAAGCTAAGAGGAAGTCTTTGAAATTTAACAATATGAGACTAATTGTCTTTTTAAAAGTCACATAGCAAAATTATTTACTTGGGTAATGTGAGCAGAATTAAATGAACAGCAAAGTCTAACTAGATTTTCCTCTTTCCTGGACTAGTTAAGGCTATGTTAGACTAAGTTAGCACAAAGATACATGAGTCTACCAAAGAACTTCAAACCAGAGATGCAAACATGACATAGGAAAATCAGATGGTACTCGTAACTATGGAATCATTTTCAATGGAAATAAGAATTTCTGATTTCTAGCTTATTGTTATTATGGTTGTTTTGCTTTAAATATACAGCATACCGGTTTCATTCATCCATATCTCACAGGCCCTATGGGTACTTCAAAATAAAACAGATTGTTAGTAAGCTGTCCTATAATTATAAATATAAAATTATTTTCTTTTTTACTTTTGCCTTTCTGTGTTTCTCTCCACTGGTCACCAGCTTCATGAAACTCTGCAGGAAGGCAGCTTGAAGCACATCTGGGAGTTCATTGTGTCTTATATTTTACACCTTGTGGATTTACTTTGCTTCCTACTGAAATATGACTCAATACTTATTTCACTGAAGGTCTGCAGAGAAGTAATAACCCCAGATGTGTAGAGGAGATGCCCCTATTTCACCCCACACCTGAATTTTAGTTCGGTAAGATACCATTGGTTATTTTCCCTGGGCGCTCTTGAGATAGTAATCACATCGTGTGGCATTTGCTTTTACGGATGAGAAGTCTCATCTCATTTTGAACACCATCATTTTCCCACAAGTTTTCCTTCCCTCTGGAAGATTTGGAGTTTTTCTCATTGTTTTTGACTGTGCCAAGTCCCACTCTAGGGTGTCTAGGTGTGGATATGATCTTGTTTAATCTCCTAGGATTCAGTGTGATCCTTTGAGAAATGTTTTCTTTACTTATACAAAATTCTCATTGAAAATGTGCATCCCTAGTTATCTTTAACTTCTCCATCTGCATTTCCTATCAGATATGCATTGCCCCTTCTCATTCTTTCTACTGTGGAAGTAAGCATTAGGTTGAACTGTACAAATCTGTCCAGATGTTCACCAGGCTTGAATAAGACACACAGGAAAATCCAGCGGAAAATTTAGCAAGAAGAAATATTTCTCCCAAACCAACGCTCTGTCCTAACAACCCCCTTCTCTGAGTGACTGTTGCTTTCCTACTCACGGAGGAATGTCATTCTCTCAAATCATGGAAGTCTGGCTGTTTGAAATCCTATCAGTAAGAATGAAACTCCTTCTTGTCTGGAGGGTATAAGTCATGTTGACACATAGAAGCCATCTCAATCCCCAGCCCTGGTGCAGGGCTTCAGCTAAGGGGCTTCTGATCATCACATTCGTCTCTCTCCTTTGCAGCTTCCAAGGCAGCAGGGCCCTGGGTCCACTTTGTAGTGCAGACCTGATGCTGAGTGCTTGGAAAGGAGCCCTGATCTGCTTTAAGCCTACCCTACATCCTTCAAACTTCACCTAAGCCCCAGGTTCCCACAAATCCTGTAACAGCTCTATGCTGGTCTTTGTTTGGTGGGAAATCACACACTCCCTCAAGTGTGTAGCCTCCCTCACTGCCTGATAATACTAATACCAGGTACACCATTTATCAGGTAATAAATGAACCAGATTTTGTTGGACTGCTGGTTTGCCTTTGGTTGAGTTTCATGATTGGGCTGGGCTACCACTAGGTGTTCAGTTCCCCTTTCTCCTATGTATTCATTCTCCAATTAACTTCAATTTACTATTAATTTTTCTCTATTTTACCTTATTATGAAATACGCACACAATATATATAATATATAAACCATATATAATACATATAAACTACACATCCCCATTTAAATATTAATAAACAGACACCAATATACCACCTGTTGAGCTTAATAGCAGAACCAGTGTTTATGTTAGATTTACGTTCTTTAATTTTATATAATTAAGTCAATAAGTCTTTTTCCTTATTAATTACCATTTTTATGTCTTGTCTTGAAAAAAAAAAAAAGACATTTTTTATGTCTTCTTTTTCCTCCTGAAAGTCATAAAAGAATTTCCCTATGTTTTCTTCTAAAAGTTTTAAAGCTGTAGCATCCTTATTTAAGAATTTAATCTATTAAGAAATAATTTTTTTGAAGCAGTAGACAGAATTCTCCAGTATCACCATGTTCCTCATTCCAATTCCCTCCTAGTTTGAATGTCACTTCTGTCACATATTTATTTTCAAAATATGCTTGGGTCTCTTTGCCAACTATTCTGTTCTATGGGTATATTTGTTCTATCCTTATGCTTTTAACATGAACCTTAATATTTGAGAAGACAATTCTTCACTTCTAATATTAATTAGGAGTTCATAAAATAATTAGAATCAACTCATCTGGTTCTACAAAACATCTTTTTGGGAATTTGATTGGGATACCTTGAATCCATAAGTCACTGTGGAAATGTGCCTACCTTCCAACACTGGATCTTCATGAAAACCTGTGTCCCTCCTTTTACCTAGGTTTCCCTTACTTTCTTTCAATAAATTATAATTTTATACATATAGGTTTGCTAGTTTTTGATGTCCATCCTTTTAAGTATTAAGTGTAGCTATAATAAATAATATTTTCAAAAATTATATTTTGTAATACTTTTGTTTACTCTTTTGAGACAAGCACATGGATTTTCTCCTTTATTCTTGTAAAAGCATGGATTCTATTGATGTGTTTTCTAAAAGTGAAGCAACTTTGCAACTCTAGAATAATTCCAACTTTCTTAAGATGTAACATCTGTTAATACATTGCTGGATTTGGCTTACTAATATTTCACTTAAAATTTTTGCATATGTTTTCTACCTATTTAAGCTATTTTTGTGTTTTATCAGTCTTTAAAACACCAAAACTTTGTACACATGATTCAGTAACACCGAGGTCTCTGACACACATTAAGTAAAAGGATTACCAGAACTTCTATTCAATATGTTTTGCTTCCACAGTTTTGAATGAGATAGACTTAACTGCTTGATCACCTGATTTTTTTTTTAATCTAAAATGTGTGAGCCCATGAAAGTGAGCTTCAGTATGTGCATCAGTCCTTTCTCAAAATTCAGCAAAATTTCAGAATATTTAAGGAATTTATTTTGTGACAGTTCTGTTACTACATACTGTTAATCTTCTTCACTACAATAGTTTCATTATTTTACTTTCAAACTTTCTTTGTTTTCTTTGCTTCCTCCCCACACCTTTTTAAAATAAAGACTATCTTTTTCTTCAACTAGAAAATTTGAGTCATTTACATTTATTGGGAATACAGTTATATTTAAGTTTACATTTACGTTTACCTTGTTACTTTGTTTTTCTTCCTTGTATACATTCTTCAAAATTTTCACTTTCCTTACTTTCTATCTACTAATTTTGAAAGTTGTTTTTTTTCTGTTTGCATACACTAGACATTTTAATATGCATGATTAACTTAACAAAGTCTAATTAGAGAATATTTTTATCATTTCCCAAAACAATACAAGGCCTTCTGATACTTAATTGCAATTATCCCTCTCTTGATTTATGGCTTACACTAGACTAGTGTTTTAGATTCATGTTATTTCCTAACTAACTCTACAGATTATAAACTATCATAAATATTGTGATTTTAGGTAGTCAACATTTATTTAGCATATCTAGTCAATATTTTTAATAATGATAAAATAATAATTATAAAATAGTATTGTTATAAAATATTATAAATAATGATATAAATTATGAATTTAATATAAGTAATAAATATTTACTGTATTACATTCTAGTTTTTACTTTTATGCATAATTGCATGCTTGTAATTTTTTCTCCATCCCTTCTTGCATCTTAGATGTTTCTTCTGTCATAATTTACTTTCTTCTTGAACACATATGTTTTAAAAATTCTCCTTGAAAAAGCATATTGGTAATAAACTTCAGGGCTCTGAAAATAACTTTATTTCTAACGACAGTTCCATTGGCTCTATAGTTTTAGATTTTTAATTATTTTCTCTCAACACTTTGAAGATATTTTCACAGTCTTCTGGTAGCTGTGAAGAAGTCAGCTGTCAGTGTATATTTTGTGTATACATAACCTCTCTTCTTTTCTCCTTGGCTTTTTGTAAGATCATCTTTGAGATCATCTTTGTCTTTTTTTTTTTTTTCAGTTTCACTTTAATATGTCTAGTCTTTGAGAACCTGATTCTGCTTTTCTTTTTCTTTTTTAAAAAAATTCTGCTGTCACTTAGGATTGCTTGTTACCTCATTTGCTTTGAATCTTTTAAATTTTCAATTTGGGAACTCATTTTCATTGACCTTTTATTGGTGGCAGTCAAGGCCCGTTACCTGTGTGCCTCTAGAGAGCATTTGCATGTACTCCTACAGGTGTCAGGACTTTGGATAAGGACAAGGTACATTCTCAGCTGGTGGTGGTTGGGGGAGGGGGGTGTCGTTTGCTTGAGGAAACCAGATAGCATAAATTTTCTTGCCCTTAACATAGGTGAGGACAGGTTTTACCTTATAAATTCTAAGTGAAGATTTGTTTATGTTTTCTCTTCTAGTCAAAGGCAAGACTGGGAAGTCCACTTGGTACTCCACCCGTCAGCACTGACTTTCTATCTTGCAGACTCACTGAGCACAGTGCTGGTTTTCTGTTGGATTATCTTCTCTCACTACCCTCCTTGCACAGGCTCCGGTCACTCTGCTCTGGTCCCAGGGTCCACTGAAACCAAAACTCAGGGTCACCAGTGGTCATAAATACTTCCCTGGAAACAGCCAGTGTCCAGGCACATGCTTCTCTCTTGGACCCACTTTCTTGTCCTTTGGGGCTTCTGAGAATGTCTCTTGTCCTGAAGGCTCACCTGCGCATTTGTTTTTCCATCTCAACTATCACTTTCAGATGTTCCATGCTTGAGGTTTTAGGGGCAACATCAAGTTTGCAATATTGTCAGAAAGAGAAATTTAAATTCCTTGTTCAGATGTATCCAACAAAATCATAAAATAATCATGTCAATTGAGATTGAAGGCGTTTTTAAAATTATAATCTTCCTTTCTAACATAATTTTAATCTTTAGTTGAGCGTGCGCACACACACACACACACACACACACACACACACAGCCCCCCCGGGGGTGAAATCCTCTGGGAATGCTGACAGAAGTTCGGGAAGCCCTGCTCTCCCACTGGAGAAAATTCACAATTGACTCTCTTAGGACTTAGATTCCAAGGTGTGCTACACAGCATTTTTTAAACTTATAGGACTGGGTGCCATACACTTTCTAGAGATAAAAGGTAAGATTTCAGAGTAGAATTTTTCATCATAATTAATTAAAATAAATTCTAAATCCCCCTCCCATCTCTTAGCTCTTACGGTTTAAAAACGTTTCCTTTCAATTTCTTTGAAACATCCCTGAGGAAATAGATGAAAAAGAGAAAACCTTCCAGAAACAAGCCAAAAGAATCAGCAGTGTTGGGTAAGTGCTTGCTGTTGGACCAGCTATTTTGCCTGATCTCTGACACCCACTTTAGTTTATGATGCCAGGGTCCAATCTCCTGAAATGTCACTGTGTTTTCTCTAAGTCTGTAAAAGTCAAGTCCAAACATTGCATTTTAGAGTGGATAAAGTTATGTAACATACAAGCGCTCATGTTGAAATGTGTTTTTTTTTTTCAGTTGTAGATATCTTTAATATTATTATTACGATTTCTAATGCAGTAACTTCACTAAATCACTTAGGGTATTTGAAACGAGTTACACACCCCTCCCCCCTCCCCAACACTCTGTTCCAATTCCAGGTCAGATCAGGGTGAGAAATAAAACATAACTCTTCTCTTTCCTAGTCATGCTTTGTTTGTATGCCAGACACAGAAAAGAGAAGTACTCCAATTGAGGAGGTCATGTTTTCAACCTTCTTGGAATTATAAACATATCATATTCCCGTAAGAGAATTACTAACAAGGCTTAGAAAAATGTCTCTAAAATGTGGCTGCCAGGGCCACTCATTCACCCATTGGCCACAAAGGCCCTGAAGGTCACAGCAGCGGGACCCGAGGCCCTCCAGGTAGACAGCTGACCCCCACTCAAGCCCGGGTCCATGCCAACGGGCAAGAGAACATTGGCCCTGCAACTTTCTGATTCAGATACAGCATTCACGGCAGCCAGAAGAGTTGTTAGTAATTGTAAAGAAATAACATGAAAACTCTTGAATTTCAAGTGAAGAAGAGAGAGGATGGAGTAGCGAAATAAGCACTGGCTCTGGGGGAGGCATCCAATTTCCTATGGAAGTGGTTTCTGCCCCATCAGTTGACGCGTGATTCAGGGAATGGCATATTTTCTCTTGGGCTTCATTTCCTATCTGTCTGAAATTAAGAGGTTGTGCTGGTTACTAATATGGCACCTTCAGGCTCTATCATATTATGATGTAAATTTAAAAACGAAACAAAACTGAAAATGTAGAGACGTAGCCCATGGACACCAGTGATAGAGATTCTTCTTCAGATATGTGGAGGAGCTGAGCCTGACAGGTCCAGACTGGGTGGAGCAGCAAGACACTCAGACAGACTTTATTCATGCTGGCACTTTCCTCCTCATCCATAAACCCAGCAGGTGAACCCTAAGAAGACTTTGGCCAGCTGGATTCACATAACCCAAATCCAAACAGGTTACTACACTCTGTAGTCAGCCAGCACTGCACTTTACATTTTCTCTTTCATGAGCAACAAATGTGAATTCAGTGTTGATGGTTCCAAAGCTCTGCTGCTTCTGGGGACTCTTTTAATCCCCCTCCCTCAACTTCCGTCTTTCTTGGGAATGTTAAATGTGTTTCCGAAATACAGTGAGCTCTCCAAACATGGTTGACCAGGAAGGGAGTGACAAGGGGGTGGTGACCCAGCCTGTCAACACGGCAGCAGACCGTGGAAATCATTCTTCCTATGACACTGCTTTTTTATTTAAGAACATAGATCTCCAGAGAAGAGAAGTGATGAGCCCAGAGTCTTTCATGGTGCACAAAGGAAAATGCCATGCAGAAACTCAAAGCAAACATTCATCACAGTGTCTACACCGTGATGGGACTACACAGCTCTTTCAGAACTCATAACTGGAGACCCACATGCAACAAATAATAATTTCACTACATTATGAGAAGCATTAGGCCACAGTTGTGTATACACAGTTGATAGAATATAAGGATGAACCATGGCTGCTGCAGATGATCAGCAAAGTGGTCGTCTAGGCAGAGAAGACAGAGAAAGTGAGGGGAGAGGAGAAGAAAGGAGGGGAGGGTGCGGGGGAAGGGAAGGAGGAGGGAGAGGAGAAGGGAGGGAAATGGAGGGCAGAGGAGGGGAGAGATCCATTGTATGTGAATGGAACACTGTAAACTCATGGAGACCTACAAGAAAGGGCATGTTGATGAAAGAGTTGGTGAGTCTGAGAAGTAAGTTGCATGCAGTGAGGTAGACCCATTTGCAGGATCATCTGAGAGGAGGTTAGGAAGGGCTTTGAATGGCAGGAAAAGGAGTAGACGGGCTCACGTTGGTAATGGGCAGCCCTGGCAATGTTTTAACCAACAGCAGATATTTTATAAGGAAAGACCCCTCTCAGACACCAGCAGAGAGGTGAGCTGGGGAGAGGAGAGGCAGAAGGTGTGGAGACAGAGGCTGCTGCAAACACTACTAAATGAAGACAGATGCAGAGGGCGTGTGACCTGAGCCCCCAGGGTCAGAGCCACTTGGAGCCCTGGGGTGCACTGCTCTGCCATCTCCTAGCCATCAACTCAGACTAATCTAACAGTGAATGTCAGTTTGGCCTGTGCAGAAAATGACTCTGTATTGAGATATCTGGGAACTTACAGGCAGAAATAAGAGAAGAGCTGCTCTTGGAGCATCACACTTGAGTTGCAAACCCAACTGTAAACAAAGCCAGCAGCTGATTCAAATATAAAAATGCATTTAGTTGTGTCCTGCATGTGGGCAACACAGTGGGGAAAAGAGCCTTGGAACTGAACAAGATTGAGTTTGAATAAAAGCTGGCTGTGAGATTTGGGGCAAATTTCCCCATGTATAAAGTGAGATTATAAATAAAGCCCATCTGAATTTGCAAGGATTAAATTAATATCACAATTCATGTACAGGGCTTCCCCAAGTGCCTGGCACCTGGTAGGCTCCCACAAAACACCCGTGCCCTTGTTCTTCCATTCTTCACTCTGATGTTCTCCCAGACCTGGTCTCCTTCAGGAGTCTCAGTACAGATCCCCTTTCAGTGCCTGAATTCATCTCCCACTGGTAATCTGCTCTCTCCACCTCTTGATTCAGGTGGCACCTCTGCATTGTTCACATCTCCACTTGGAGTCAGCTCTTCTGAGAAGCTGTCCAAGATGGTCCCATCTTAATCCAGTACCCTCCTGTCCTTCTCTACAGCAACATCCTGTTTTCTTCCCTTGATAACTCTTAGGATAATGTATACGTTTACATTTATCTGTTTTATTTCTCAGTTATGCATATTCCTACCATGAATATGGTGATCATATATATATATATATATATATATATATATATGTATATGTATATATGCAGAGAGAAGACGTTTATTTTATGGAACTGGCTTGTGATTGTGGGGATGG
Organism: Lipotes vexillifer; assembly: GCF_000442215.2. Taxonomy (NCBI): domain Eukaryota; kingdom Metazoa; phylum Chordata; class Mammalia; order Artiodactyla; family Lipotidae; genus Lipotes; species Lipotes vexillifer. The sequence continues at coordinate 2,522,718 of NW_006771596.1, forward strand.
GCAAAGTATGCAGGGCAGTCTGGCAGAGTGGAAGCTAGGACAGGTTTCTCTGCTGCAGTCTTGAGATGGAATTCCTTCTTTGGGAAACTTCAGTCTTTGTTCTTAAGACCTTTGACTGAATGGGTGAGGCCCACCCACATTATGGAAGGTAATCTGCTTTACTTAAAGTCAACTGATGGTAAATGTTAATCACGTCTACGAAATACCTCTACAGCCATATCCAGACTGGTGTTTGACCAAGCAGCTGGTCACCATGGCCTGGCCACGTTGACACATGGCATTAACCATCACCTGTGACAGCTGCCAAGCCAGCACATTCCATCATGCCAGCACAGAGCACATGACCCTCAGCCTGCTCATCCAACCCTGTAGGGTCTCTGAGCCCAGAGGTCCCCTTAATGCATCTTGTCTTCTTTTTCCAGACTACATTTGGGTTCTGACTCATACATGGGTGACAAAGCAGGCACCATCCCTGATATTTCCCTAGTGTATAATTTCCCTCCTGTGCAGCATGGAACAGCCAGTCACTTTGCGGTCTGACCGTCAGGAATTGAGCTCCAGTCACTTGTCCAGCTTTGTTTGTGTTTGGAGAAGTTTTGGGTCCCCCCAGAGCCTCGACCTCCTAGCCTGTGAATGGATGTAGCAACGTGGACCCAAGGGCTTGAGTGGGACGCTGCTCATCCTTCTGTTCATGGTCTCGGCTCTCCACTCACATTGGTTGCACTGGACATGCTTGGAGATAGAAATTCAGTCACATCTGGGGGCTTTTATTATGTTTTTTAACATCTTTATTGGAGTATAATTGCTTTACAATGGTGTGTTAGTTTCTGCTGTATCACAAAGTGAATCAGCTATACATATACATATATCCCCATATCTTCTCCCTTTTGGGTCTCCCTCCCTCCCTCCCTCCCTATCCCACCCCTCTAGGTGGTCACAAAGCACCGAGCTGATCTCCCTGTGCTATGTGGCTGCTTCCCACTAGCTAGCTATTTTACATTCGATAGTATATATAAGTCCATGCCACTCTCTCACTTAGTCCCAGCTTACCCTTCCCCTCCCCGTGTCCTCAAGTCCATTCTCTATGTCTGCATCTTTACTCCTGTCCTGGCCTTAGGTTCATCAGAACCTTTTTTTTTTTTTTTCGATATCATATATATGTGTTAACATTTCTTCTCTGTCCAGAGCTGCACTCAGCCACCAGAACAGGTGATGGGGGACCCACATCCCCAGGACGCTGTGAGAAGGTGGAGGCAGGCCTGAGCCCACTGGGAGGGAACTGACCCCTTCAGTGATCTCAGAGACCCCAGACCCACCAGACCTGCTCTGCAGCTGACCCCCTTCTCGGCGAATCCCCCATCTCAAGTTTCTGGGAGACATCTTAGCAGGCCAGTTTCCTCCTCTACCCTCCCAGGCTTTGCTCTAATTAAGAGCATCAGCTGCTACCTCAAGTGTGGGTTAAAAAACAAAAAGAAAAAATAACATTTAAAATGCTACTAAGACAAGAACACAAGATTATTATCACAGCAAACGGAACCTGAACTTTGGCCTTCACTTCTCCTTCATTCTCATAGTAAAAAGGGATTAGTCCTTTTAAGTCAAGTCATTTTTAAAAGAAGACAAGTATCAAAAGTGTATGGCCATGGAAATGTTTGAAGTTTCTAATGTCCTGATAGTTTATAAACTCCAACTCCCACACATCACATAAAAATGATGAGCTAACCCACTTTTAAATGAAAAAAAAAAAGTTTGGAAGAACTGTTTACACCTCTGTTTGCTTGTTGGGAAAGACTTGAGTTTTGAGGAGTGAGAATGCTTGCCAGGCCTGCAGGATTACCTCAGTGGGTCCCTCGGGCCATGCCCTCCCCAAGAGAAGTGACCCGGGAACTGAGGCTCAGAGAGGGGTTCAGATGGACTTTCATTGACCTATTTTTGGTCTCATTTATTCGGTGAACATTTACAGAGCATTTGCTGTATGCCAGAGATTGTGTAAGCCACTGGGGAGACCAGGATAAATACGTTACCAGTTCCACCCCGAGAAATTCACAGATGAAGAGACAGAGTCTGTTTGATTCACAGCTGAGATTGCGGTTGTGTTACCCAAGTGATGACAGAGCCCTGACAGAAATCTCCTGTGAGCACCACAAAGAAAGTTCTCACACAGCTGCAAAAGACCAGCCACTGCTCCCTACAGGAGACAGAAACCTGAGGGTGGAGAACATCCACATTTTCAACAAGATACATTAGGGCAGGGGATATACTGCGTTTCAGGTGAAAGATCATTGAGGGCAATGATGCAAAATAAGAAAATATGATAACTTCAGGAGGGCGTTAAGAGCTCCCCAGGATGGGACATTAATGCTGGAGTTGGGGCAGCAATGGTGAGCTGCAGGCATGAGCGGATGTAAGTTTGTAGACAACCGTATAAACAACTCCACAGAGTTAGAATTTTCCTGCAGGCAATGGGGAACCACTGGCATGGAAGTAAGAGGGACAGACAGAAGTTCATTTTAGAAAGAGACTTTTGGAAGCAGAGAGAACAGATTTGTTAATGGCAGGACCAGAGCCTGAAGCCAGACAGCAGGCTGGAGAGAGAGAAAAGAGGCAGAGTCCCAGCCAGGAAGGAGATGCGGTGAGAGCAGGAGTGTGCAGGGGGTTGAACCTTGCCACTTGGTGGAGGGTGGGCTACTGGATGCTGGGGGAAGTGACTGGGGGCTCAGGGAAATAGGGCTCAGCCATGCCAGCCCAAAGGAATGGCCTCTGGGAATGCAATGCTCTGATTAGTTGGGAGTAAGAATAAGATACCTGTGAAAATACTTGTGGACAACAGCCCAGGAGATCCTGGGGACCATTTCTGGAGTGGCACTGGGTGGTGGGCTTCAGGCTTGTCACTGGCTCTGGGAGTATGTCTCTCCCCACTCCAGAAAAATCCACCAGTCTCCCGGGAATTGCATGGGTGAGATCACACCCTGACATGAGTCAGGATAAGGGAATGTGCCTGGTCCCAAAGCCAGAGGTCTTTTCTGCAAGTTAAACATGACGGGAAGTAGTCTCTGCTCCAGTAAATGAAAAGCCTGGGCAGTGATGAAATGCATCCTCTGCCCCAGTGCACAGGTGTTGGAATTTCATCTCCCTGTGAGGCTGCTGTGGCTCCAAGAGGAAGTTTCCTTTTCTTAATTCACCAGGGACCTGAAGAGCTCCCGCACAAACGGCTGATTCTCATCAACCGAAGGAGGCAAGAATCTACCTACGTTCGTTTCCTATTTGCTGCGATAACAAATTATCTCAAACGGAGGAGTTCAAAGCAATATACATTTATTATCCTACCATTCTGTGAGTCAGAAGGCCAATGTGATATCACTGAGCTAAAATCAAGGCGCTGGCAGGGCTGGTTCCTTCAAGAGATGTATCCATTTTCGTGCTTCTTTCAGCTTCTGAGGCGCCCACATTCCTTGGTTCATGGCCCCTACCTCCATCATCAAAGCGAGCAACGGTGAGCAGAACCCTTCTCATGTCCAGCCACTCTGCCCTCTCTCTTCCACTGTCAAGGCCCTTTGGGATGGCATTTAGGGTCCACCTGGCTATTCCAGGATCATCTCCTCATCTCAGGATCGTTACCTTAATCACATCTGCAGAGTCAAGCAAGAGCCAAATAAGGTTCCATATTCACAGGTTCAGAAATTAGAGGGGACACCTTTGGGGGCTGTTATCACTAGAAAGGTCAGACTCCAGAGTGGACTGCTTTCCTACAGCCGTGTAGTTTTGAGAAGGTGCTCCAGCAAATGTTTCATGTTAAGGGAGAAAAGAAGATTAAATTTTATTAAAAGAAAATCCATTTTCCCAACAGGAAAATTATGTCCCTGTATTCTGAGAGAAAATGGGGTTAGTAGGACCAAACCTCACGATTCGGGTCTCTTCCAGGTGTGGCTTCAACGCACATCCTGGGCTCGACTAGCAAAGCTCTCACGAGAAGCTGGGCAGCCCCCCTTCCCCTCCATCACCTCCTTGGGTGTTGCAGGTAAACCCGCAACATCAGCACCGAGGCTGGAACACAGTGTGTACCCGAGCCAGGGCTGGGCAGGCGCAGACTGGGTGATGCTCCTGTCCGTGGAAACCAGAGAACCCACAGCTGGGAGCTCGGGGGGGGGGGGCCCAAGCTGGGAAGAGGGGGGCTGCCAGAAAAGTTTCAACACCACACAGGAGCGAGGAGACAACCCAGGGAGCTGACGTAGGAGATGAAGTGACCAGAGCCCAAAGAGCCTGAGCTCTGTGCTTGCAAAGGGGAGCTCTGTGCATGAGAGGGTCGCAGATGGGGGCCGTGTGCTGGAAAGGGGAGCACTTGGGTGCTGTCTGCAGGAAAGGAGTGCTGCTGGCAGGACCTGGAGCACGGCAAGGCCCATCTACTGCCGAGGGTGGAGAAGACCCTGCTCTCACCCTCTTCCCATGCATCCCACCGGATACTCCTGGCTGGGAGGCCTTGGGCAGGCCCAGGGCCCGTGAGACAGAGCAGAAACTCCCTGCCTTGAGATGAGGGGCTTGATTGTCTTTTATCCATCCTGCAAACACCTCCAGTCTCCATCTGGCCACCTGACCTGCTGGCCCCGCCGGCTCTAGACATCTCCAGGCAGCAGGTGTGACGGGGCATTTCCGGGGGTGGTCGCCTGACTTGCAAGCCTGGCTCCCCTACTCGACAGAGAGCTGGTTCAGCTACCACCGCCCCTTCAGAGGGGGCTTGAAAGTGAGGATGGCGCACAGCCGAGCCCCAGCCCCCCTAGAGTGGTGATGAGGGGAAGAGAAATAAACGTGCTTTGAGGCTGTTTGTTGCCAAAGCATAACAAAGGCTGTCTCAACTCTTCTGCAAAAAATTACAGCTAAAGCAAGTATTCACATCTGAAATCTCCCCTAGAAGATAAACTTTTTAAGCCAAGGAATTAAAGATACGTTGTATATTCAAGCTCCAGGTGGGATAAGCCCACATGTTACTGCCGTTGGTGCCAATAGTGTGAAAAATTCTACTTTCAAACATTTCTTTAATGGGCATCTGTTACTTTTAGAATAAACCCCAAACAAGTAACATTTTTTTTTTAAAGCTATTACTGATAGTACTTGTCAGGGACTAGACTAAGCACTTTAGATACAATCCTGCCTTTAACCAGAGCTGTGTAAGAAAAGTGGTTTCGTTTTCCCTAAAGCACATAAGAAAAAAAAAATAGTATAAAACCTCACACAAATCCAATAGATGAAAATTCAGATAAATGTATTCATGAACACAGATGTGGCAATAATAGATGAACATACTAGCAAACTGAATTAAACAGTATGTTAAAATACTAATTGCCATCATCAGGTAGGTTTTAACTAAGGAATGAAGAGACCACATTACATTTTTATATTGGTAAACCACTTTTAATAGTTAATTTTGCTAATAAAATAAACTTGAAATAACCAGATATCTAGTTGTGATTAAAAAATTATTAAACGTGGAACGTGATTAGGAATGTCTATCATATAGCAACAGACGGTATGCTTTGCTGTAACATAGTTAAAACTCCTTTATTGTAATCAGAAAATGTTAAGAGCATCCTTATGGCTTTTTAATTTTATTCTGGAAATGCTAGAAAGAGAAACAAGGTTGAAAAAGAAATAAGTGCTGGAAAGGAACAAATAAATATTATCATTTGCAGATTATATGATTATATAATTGTTTACCTAATATACTCAAATAATACCATTAGATTTTTTTTACAGAGTAAGACATAGTGATCAGAATTTTTTTTAAAAAAGGGAAAATAATAGCTTCATTGTATATTTCAGCAGTAATTATGAAGATATTCAAATGGAAACAAAGTGCATTCCTAATTACAGTAACAGATAGATCTGTATTGTGGAACCACATTCAATAGGAAAGTTTAGGGTTCATGTGGGGTAAACAAAGAGCATGTCCAGGGGTTGGAAGACTTAATATTGTAAAGATGAAAATCCTTTCCCAGTTAGTGTTTAACACAGGCCCAATCAGTGGGATCGCTTGGGAGATGGGATGGGGAAAAATTGCCAAGATTATTCTAGTATTTATGTGGAAAATACATAGTATACAATTTCAAAAACATTTATAGTAGCTCTCTACTAGATCCTAAACAACCCTGTTAATATGTAACTATTAGAATTCTGAATGGGAATAGACAGAGATACTTATACAATAGAAGCCAAACTATATATCCTGAGTATAGATGAACTTCACACAGAATGAGGAGAGTTTTAATAATAATCTGGGAAGAGCTGGATAACTAAGCATAAATAAATTAGTTGAGAGATTTATTATCTACCATGTCTCAACAATAAGTTTATTTTAAAAAATCAAAATAATAGCAACTATAAAAATAAAGTTTTAGAAGAAAATAAGGATGGATTTGTATCTGACCTTTTTCTAAATTCTTTATCTTTGTTATTTTTTTGAATTTTATTTTATTTTTTACATAGCAGGTTCTTATTAGTTATCACTTTCTACACATTAGTGTATGTATGTCAATTCCAATCTCCCAATTCATCCCACCATCACCACCCCCATCCCCGCTTTCTCCCCTTGGCATCCATACGTTTGTTCTCTACATCTGTGTCTCTATTTCTGCCTTGCAAACTGGTTTATCTGTACCATTTTTCTAGATTCCACGTATATGCGTTAATATCCAATATTTGTTTTTCTCTTTCTGACTTACTTCACTCTGTATGACAGTCTCTAGGTCCATCCACGTCACTAGGAATGACCCAATTGTATCTGACCTTTGATGGGAAAAAATCTTTCAAATTTAAAAACAACGGAAAATACTCAAAAATAAAATATGCATATGACATACTGAGAAAGAATGCTCAATAGATATTATAGATTAGGCACACATAATACATAAAGATGTCTAAAATATGTAAGATCAGGAATATCTCCCCTGCCCCGACCAGAATGGAGGCATAGAAGAATAAATACAAATGGCTAAAAAATATATATGAATAAGTTAAAAGTCACTGGGAATTAAAAATGAAGTTCACTAGAAATTAAACTCTAACACTGCTAGAAGTACACATTAAAAATTAAATTAATTAGAAATTTTAAATGTAAATTAAGAATGGGATTCTTTTCTTAGCACATCAGAAAAGACTAGCTGATCCAATGCTGATATTAATGAACAGGGCCTGTTATAATCTGAGAAACACACTGGTAGAATGAGCCAAACATCTTAAAAATTATATTCTTTAGGCTTAGTGAATCCGCTTTTTGGTATCTCACCTAAGTAAATAGGAAGAAATCTTTAAACACATCCAGAACCATATCAAAGAGTTGTTTTTAATAATTAAACACTGGAAAATCCAGCAACAGGTTTTCCATTTCTGGGCGGAGGAGATTAGTCTTTCCATGAAAAGGGGCAAACTGACTTGTTTACATTTTATTTTCACGTGACTGTATTATGCTTGCCTTTCAACAACATGGTTCGTTTTGGTGATCTTTGGGTTACCTATGGCCAAAGCCACATCCTTAGCCTTGTACATTCACTAAAATAAAAGTAATAATGGCCACCATTTGTTGAGACCCACATAGCGGGTACTTTGCAAACATCCTATGATTTGATCCTGACTATGATTACTTCTCCCCAACACTCCTGCGACCTGCAGACATCTGCTGGAAGTCTGCGCCTCTCTTCAGCACTTTCTTCCTTCCCTTTCTGTGTCTTCTTCCTTTCAGATGCCTCCTAGTGGCCTCCTCGTGCGGTGCTCTTTGAACTGCTCACACAAAGGACGTGGAGTTTCCATAGTCTGTGCAGGTGAAAGGAGGGAAATAAGAAGAATGGGCCAGTTAGAGACAAGCAGTTTGATGAGACAGAAAGTGAGGAAATGGCGTGTTTAGCGCATTCAGAGAAGGACCTGTTCTCTGAGGCAGAGGAGAATCAAGGCAAGAATTGCAGTGGAGGGCAGTCGGTTCTTGGACCTCAGGTGGGAGGACAGGAAAGTGGTATTTCTAAGAGAACAAGACAAGCAAAAGGTTATCTGGAGACCTGTATAAAGCCCAGATATCTGTTATTTTTCACTAGCACCTACAAAGTCACTAGGATTCCATTTAGCTGTGATTTTAAAAGTGTCCTCTCTTAATTGATTCGGAGTTGTAAGAGTATGTCTAATAATTCATGTCATGCCTTCTACTCTCCAAAAAACCAATAACAACAACAAAAAATCCTGCCTTGGATCATGCCCATGCTCTGCTTCCAGAGGTCCTGAAAATGAACACAGACGGTGAAAGCAAGAGAGAAGATGGCGCCAAGCATGAGCTATCCTTGACGATGTGCCAATTCAAATTTATTTATCCCTGATAATTACAGTAATTTTCACATCACAGCTTTACTTGGCATGTCTATTGTTTCCTTCTGTCTAAAACCCTGATAACACCTTTGAAGATAACCTACTCTACTCATTTTTTCTCAGAGCCCTGAGCTCAGGAGCAAGCTATGCATGCCTCACACACAGTCAAATTGGCTGCCTGAACCATTTACCAAAGGAAAATCACAAACGCATCAGCTCCTCCAGGGCACTGTTTGTGATGGAACTTTTCATCACGCTCACGAAGTCGCAAAACGCAAGTCTAAAGATGGATTTTCCAAGAAAGGAATTATCATTGCAGAAATAATTGTGCCAGAGCCTAGGGGATGAAAGAGCAAAGCTGGAAAGCTTCTGTTCCTTAGCAACCACCTTCTTATTTTATATTTAAATCAAGATTAGATGTTTGCACCTGTAGGTTGACTAGATATTTGCTGAAACAGTGACCCAATGAATTGGACTCTGGCATTCTGGATCCAGCTCAAGATGGATTGATCTCTTCAATTTCTGTAGAGATTACTGGCCTCCCTCTGTTGGAGGCAGGGAGGCTTAAATAAATAATTACACAGTACATGTAAATAAATATAAAACTGCAACTATCCTAAATAACACAAGATTCCAATGTGCTATAAATGTACAATGTGCTATGGCGATATAGAGGGGGAGTAGAAACCCCTAACCCAGAGATACCAGGAGGGAACTCTTCCCTGAAGAAGTGATATTAGATTTTACTAGATTTTTTTTTTTTTGTATTAAAAAAAGGCAGGGCTTTCCTGGTGGCGCAGTGGTTGAGAGTCCACCTGCCGATGCAGGGGACACGGCTTCATGCCCCGGTCCGGAAAAATCCCACATGCCGCAGAGCGGCTGGGCCCGTGACCCATGGCCGCTGAGCCTGCGCGTCCGAGCTTGTGCTCTGCAATGCGAGAGGCCGCAACAGTGAGAGGCCCGCATACCACGAAAAAAAAAAAAAAGGCAGTCCAACACTGATTAGATTGAATTAATTGGTTGATGGTAGGATGGGGAGTAGATTGGAGAGAGTGGTGTCTAAGAAGGAAAGAACCTACATTGGGGTGGGGAGGAAGCAGGGGGCCCACAACAATGGTGAGCCACGTGGCCAGCCCCCAGAACAGAAGGGTTGAGGGGTCTTGTGGGGCATTTGCAGCATGTCTTCTCTGTCTTGAGGGCTGTGAAAAGCTCTCGATATGCTTTCCCAAGGACACTATCGTACGATGATTTGTATTAAAAGTTAACTACAGCCACAAAGAAAATAGATGGAGGGAATGCAGCCTTTGTAGGGAGACTGGGGGTGGGGCTTTAGAGTGAAGGATGTAGACACATTTAGAAGACACATAGGAGTAGAATCTTTAGGATTTGAGAACCGATTTGATGTTCGGTGAGAGGAGGAAGGTGTGAAAGTTTTCCCGGTTGGATGAGTGGACTTGCCTTCAGGGAAATCATGAACAGGTTGGTTTCTATATCACTGTTAGTTGTATTGCAGAGAGGGTGTGTCAGAGCAAGATTTTGAACCCAGTTTTTGATATGTTGAGTGAAGATGATTTTGGATCATCTAAGGCAGTGGTCTGAATTAAAACGTAACTTTGTGACCTGTCTCTTCATCGGGAGTAATTAAAGCTGTGGGATAAGACATGATGGTTAGAAGGACTGAATAAAAAAGGGGAGGACGGCTCAGGAGGATACCGACATTTGGTTGGCATATTAAATTGCCTGAGCTTTCAACAGACATGGAAAATGTCAGCCAGAAAAGTGGATGGGAGAAGGAAACAGGAAAGTAGGGGTCAGGGAAAGGGAAGCTGGTATTTGAGGAAAGAGGTGTGCCCGTGGGTCAAGGATGATAAAGCTTGACAAAGGTTAAATTATGAAAAAAAGAAAAAGTTAAATTGATGTTTGTAAAATTATTATTACAGAGTTTACTGTTGACCTGGAGCTGGGAGTCTTAAACTTGGTGCATGTCTGTGTCACCAAACTTCAACAGTATGCTAACTCGACAGACCTCTTCTCAGAATAATGCCTCTAAATGAATAAAATAAAGTGCAGAACATTACAAAATAAAACAATCATATTGAAATTGAATTTCAGTTGTAAAAATATTTCTAATTGATCTTTGATAGTAACACTTGTACTATTAACATTTTAAATACCATCATGTGAAAGTAATGATAAAGTGATATTTTGAGACTTTTGCAACAACTATAGTGCGATATAAATATATCTCTGACCTATACTTGTGGCGAAAACACAAATGATGCAAATACCTTTGTGTTTGTTACCTATATTCACGACTTAAAGATGTGTTATATTTCAGTAGGAGGTTAATGAAAATAAAGATACAGTTTTCTCCACCAATCATGGGCCCCTCAGATTATTTCCATGGATTCCTAAGGTCTGTGGACCTAAGTAAGATCAAGAACTCCTGCCTTTGAGAGCATCGGTTGTGTGGAGTAATGTTGATAACTGAGAAGAATTGGGATGCAGAAGAGAGAGGGAGCAGAAGATGAGGAAACCGAGTCAGACTAGAAACAGCCCTCGCAGAGGTACAAGTACAAGTATGAGGGAGAAGAGAGATGGGGAGGCTTTGGGGCGGGGTGGTGGTGAAGTGCTTTGCTTTATAATTGGGAGGAAATTTGAGCTTACTTACAAGCTTTAAGAAATGACCTGTTTGGAGTGAAAAGGTAGATGGACAAGCAGTAAGAGATCATGGAATAAGAAGAATATAATAGAATTCTATTAAAAAAAGAGAGATCATGGATACTCTGAAGTTCCTGACAAGACAGAAGAGGTATCTTACTCATAGTAAGATTCACCCTAGACAATATTCCACAAAACGTGTGGAAGAATAAAGCATATAGTTTGCTCCAATATTTATTTATATAGGAATGCTATACATTGTGAAAGGTTATCACAATCCCCTGATGAGGAATTAATCCACTAAAATATATCACATATAAATACTATAGCAATATTCTCTTTTCCAAAAGAAGGCTACAGCCTAAAAAGCTTAGGAGATTTCTGTCCTAAACCTTCTCAACTCTTTCTCCTAACATCAACAATGATAAAATCTGTGTTCAGCCTCAAGTAAAACTGAAGAATAATGACCATCAATATCAAAACCATGCTGCCTAGGTGTGAAACCCCTATAACTTATTTTTTCTTACTTCTCCTAGCTCACTGAAAGGGAGAAGGGATTCCAGAAATATTAAGACACAATAACTGATTAGATGTAGGGTCTGAAGAAGGAATTGTTTAGGATGATCCTTAAACGTCTCCCTTGAATAACTGGGTGAATGTGATTTCTGTCATGGATTAAGGTCACTGACATCCTGATTAGATTTCAATTCTAGAAAAGTCAAACAGGGGGCACAGAACAGATCAGATCTGCAGCTGGGGCTAAGGGAGAGATTTAATACAAAGGGCAGCCTCAGGGAACTTTTAGGGATGATGAACTTGTTCTGCATCTTGACTGTAGTGATGTTTACACGTTTCTATGCAATGGTCAAGATTCATTGTACACCAGACTGTACACCAAAAAGAGTGAATTTTACTATATGTCAGATAAAAAATAAACTACAAAAAATGAGAGAATTGAAGAAGAGGGTTTATGGATGGTAAGAACAAAAGAGGAATATACTCAGAAGGAGAGTAGACACATAGGTCAACTGGAGGAAGGTGAGATTATCGTAGACAAGCAGCAGGCCTTCCTCATAGGTACTAGATGTGAAGCAGCTGTGGGTGGTGACAAAATCTAGGATAGCCTTGGAAACAGGCAATTGAGGAAGAATTGATGAGAAGGTTCTTGGAGGTGAAGATCTCAGGATCTGAGAGACCAAGGTCTGAATAGGTCATCCATATATGTGCTGGAGGCTCCCAGAATGATGGTGGGACTTGTACCAGAGCCAGTATCATTAAGAGAGTGGGCGGGGAGTGACTTTCTGTGAGATAAGCAGTAAGAGGGATTCAAGGCCTGGGCTGTGAGGGGAAGGGAGGTAGTATAGCTGAGAGGCATTCATCTCAAGAATTTTTTATTTTAAGTGCATGAGGTGAAGTCTGAACCCCAACCCACTTTCTGACCCGGAGATATGTGGGATGAAAGGTGAAGCTTCTCCTGAGGGGCTGCAGGAGCATCAGAGTCCTCAAGGGAGAACCACCTTTCAGGTGTGATAAAAGGCTAGAGGAGGGCTATGAGGTGAGAATGAGATCCAGCCGGCATCAGACAGCTGACAGAGTTTTCAGAAAAGGGGGAGCGGTAGGACGTTATGACAGGCAAGTACATGCAGGCGTTTGGGGATTCTGGTGCTGAAAGGACAGAGTGTAGTTTGGACTTTGATGTTGAGAACAGGGTGAGAGCATGCTGTGCTTGTTGTCATAGTCTATCTGAGGAAGGCTCTTCCAGAACCAGGGACTGGGCTTGCCTCACAGGGAATGAGGGTCTCAGAGGGAGTGGAGGTCTTCTACCCCCTGAGAGGATAACTGTAAACACTTTGGGATGCGGATCCTGATGAATTATTTTAAGCACCTGAAATCGCCAGTGAAGATAATTTACAATGTTCATACAAAATGCCTTTGAATTTTTCTCCTCCCATCACTACACCCATTACAGCGAACCTGACTTGAGTCTCCACTGGCCCACCTGGATGGCTGCCCAACCGAATGTTCTCTCCTTTGACCTGTCTCTTGTCTCACAGATGGTTAACTCTGACACTTTATTCAACTCCATCAAGTATAGCTCTGATCACATTTCTCCCCCTAGTTAAATTCCTTTTGATGTCATTTTGAATTTCCAATGTCATGTCTACGTTTCATTACTTAGCAACTCTGTTCATGAAAGAGGACAGAACAAATGAAAGTGGATGATCACATCTAACAGAAGGGCACTCAGGGCACAGGAACAAGATGGCATCCACAACAAATGTGCATTTTGCCTGGTCAGCCTGTGCTTCCAAATGTATGCCAGGAGTTGCTTTGAAAGAGGAGCAAGAATCCCTGCTGATGTTCACTGGCCGCTTTTCATGCTTACGTCAAGGACCCAATCCCTGGTGGAGGCATTTGAATTTACTCTTCCTATTATGAAAGCACATGCATTAACATGGGCTTTTGTGAGAAAGAGCTATCAGTTGAGGCTGGAGTATTCAAGGAAGCCTTATGAAAAAGATTAAGATGCGTCTCAAAATGGGAAATATTTGAACATATGTTTAGAGATAGGGTGGGTATTCTGAAGAAAGGAACTGAAGTGGTCATGAGCACAGTCTTTTTGAGGGAAACCAAGCTGGCAGAGTAAGAAGGGTATAGACAAGTGAGATCCAAAGGCTGACAGAGGATACTTTTCTATCCTTCCCATGCAGATAATAGAGAGCAAATAAATCTTCTGGGAAACGAAGGATGGAAGAGTTGGGTGAGATGAGATCATTTCATAAATTTCTTGGAGGATTAGATTGTTTTAAGAAAGATCCCCATATCTTTTTATCCATCAACTCTAATTAGAGGTCCCTGCCATGTCGTAGACACGTATTGAGGAATCTCTATCAGAGATGTAAGCATGATCGGATTTGGGGTGACTTGGAATCTCCAAACCTTCCCACCCCTCTGTTTTCTCCACTTAATATGGGAATAAGACCCTACCTACTTCTCAGAGTTGCAGTGAGATTGAAAATAAATATATATGCTTGGAGAGCTTTGGATGTGATAAGAGCTAGACATGCGGAAGTTTGTGTTGCTGGCACTGGTCTTAGAAGCTGACTTTGAAGAGCTTGGTGTTATTTTTGGAGCTTATTTCCCAGGACACTGACTTTCCCACCACTCCTACCAGAGTCCTGCTAGACAAGCACAAGAACAGAGGGCCTGGGTTTGGGGGAGGAACATGGCACCTTTGAGGAACTGAGTTTCAAGACTAACCTAAGAGTGACATAATGACATTGGCAGCTCTGGAACAGGTAACAGGAGCCGTTAAGAAGGTCACACTGGTGGCTGTGAGAGAACAGCACATCACAGGAAGGTGTGGAGTGGGAAAGTGTAGACAGCTCTGTTCAGAAGTTTATTTGGCAGGCAAAGAGCTGCGGGGTGTCAGCTGGATATGGTGCCAAGGCAATTTTCCTTACACTGGCGACAGGTTTGAGCATGTTCTCAGATGGGCAGAATCTAGCAGAAAGAAGAGTTTGTGCCCTTGGCTATGGGAGGGCTGTTGGATGGTGCATGGTTTCTTAGAAGGTGACCAAGCCTGAGACTATCGGCTGCACTGCCTTGAAAGGACAGCACTTCATCTCACCCTGGAGCCTCTCTCTGCATCTCAACTCTCATATCCTGCTAAGTGGGCTGTGAATGGCTTTCAGGTCCCTCTGACTGGTGAGCATGAGTCTGCATCAGATGGAGCTGACACATAGGCTAGGCAGTGACAGTCTTCCAGAACCTTCTCCTGGGAGCCTGGGCTGAAGAGATACAACAGAAGGTGCCAGGGGATTCGGAGCACTTGACCACGAAGGGTCAGGGCCTGGACGGCTCTCATGGGGCATCACATGCCCCGAGGTGACGAAGGGGTGGAGACTCCAGGAGATACCCACTGGAGGAAAAGGGGAAGATGCTGAATTGCAGCGTGAAGCCACATGACATCTATGAGCTTAGGTAAGAGATGCAAACATGCTTCAGAACTGTTCTTTGCTGTCGATGGTAGCAATTTGTTAGTAGGAAACAGATACATTTATTTTATTGTGATTTTACAAATTAACCGAGAAAAGCAGAATGGTATATTTGGAAAGAGCACTGATGTCTCTCAGATTTTTATTCAAGCTCCAGCATTTTGCATGGCATTAGTCAAGTCATATCCCCTCCCTGGGCCTTTGTTTTACCATCTGTAAACTGTAAATGAAACAATGCTACACAAGGGCCTCTTCTGCTCCAAAGGGTCATCACCACTGAATGCCAAAGGTAGGGCCAGTGACTGTACGTGGACACGAGGCCAACAGCAGAACTGCTTACCGAGCAGTTAGAGCCATGGGCCTGCAGCTCAGCTAAGCAGCAGGAAGGGACGAGACTCTGGAATCCGTTCTGTTTGGGCTGCTGTAAGAGGAGTCACATTCACTGGGGGCTTCAACAACAGACATTGACTTCTCACAGTTTTGAAGGCTGAAAGTCCAAGGTCAGGGTGCCAGCATGGCCCGGTTCTGGTGAAAATCCTCTTCTGGGTTGCACACGGTTGGCTTCTCACTGTGTCCTCACAGGGCGGAAGGGAGAGGAAAGTCCTGGAACCTCTTCTCTAAGGGCACTAATCACATTCGTGAGGGCTCAGTGTTCATGAGTTAGGGTTTCAACATACAAATTCTGGGGGAATGTGCATGTTCAGAGCATAGCATGTTTAAAACCAAAGGTCAAAGAATAGGTGAGCTGTGCATCTCCGTGTGCTGTGCAGCTGCTTCCCACTAGCTATCTGTTTTACATTTGGTAGTGTGTATATGTCCATGCTACTCTCTCACTTCATCAGCTCCGTGCTTTGTGATCACCTAGAGGGGTGGGATAGGGATGGTAGGAGGGAGACGCAAGAGGGAGGGGATATGGGGACATATGTATGCATATGGCTGATTCACTTTGTTATACAGCAGAAACTAACACAACATTGTAAAGCAATTATACTCCAATAAAGATGTTAAAATATATATATATATTTTTTTCAATTTTAAAAAAAAGAATAGGTGAGCAACACGGAGTGTCAGGTAACAGGCCTTAGGAGATGCCCAATCTTGGGGATATGAGAAGAGTGCCTAACAAAGGCTCTCCCGATGAGGTTTTGGAGGTCAGCAAACTTTTTTTCAAACTTTGATTCATTGTATTGAGCAATGAATATGAACCAAGTACAGCAGAGAAAAAAGCCCTGCTTTTATGGGACTTAGACTCTGGTAGGGGAGACAGACAATCAAAAGATAAATAGGCATCTTTTAAAAAATGTAGATTTTGTCATTATTTAGGTATAGCAAATGCCAACAGACCAGGAGGGACTGCCGTGGGAAAGATAGTTGGTTACTCACAGTTTGTAGGAGGGGGCCACACAGGGAAGCACCAGGGTCGACGTGGGCAAACAGCGTGAGAAGGAAGTCTTTACTGCGGCTTCCGCGGGGAGGAGCAGGCGAGGGACGGCAAGCAGGCTTAGGATTGGCTAGTTTGAGTAACCTGAATGGGATCTGGGGCACAGGGGCTGCCTTTAGTTGTCTGGAACCTGACCCTGGGGTAATTAGGGCAGAGACAGTGGCTTGTGAGAGCCCCATAAATCAGGTGGTGGGGATCTGGCCTGTGCATTGGTTGGTTTGCTTTTCTCCCCTTGGCATCCATACGTTTGTTCTCTACATCTGTGTCTCTATTTCTGCCTTGCAAACTGGTTTATCTGTACCATTTTTCTAGATTCCACGTATATGCGTTAATATCCAATATTTGTTTTTCTCTTTCTGACTTACTTCACTCTGTATGACAGTCTCTAGGTCCATCCACGTCACTAGGAATGACCCAATTGTATCTGACCTTTGATGGGAAAAAATCTTTCAAATTTAAAAACAACGGAAAATACTCAAAAATAAAATATGCATATGACATACTGAGAAAGAATGCTCAATAGATATTATAGATTAGGCACACATAATACATAAAGATGTCTAAAATATGTAAGATCAGGAATATCTCCCCTGCCCCGACCAGAATGGAGGCATAGAAGAATAAATACAAATGGCTAAAAAATATATATGAATAAGTTAAAAGTCACTGGGAATTAAAAATGAAGTTCACTAGAAATTAAACTCTAACACTGCTAGAAGTACACATTAAAAATTAAATTAATTAGAAATTTTAAATGTAAATTAAGAATGGGATTCTTTTCTTAGCACATCAGAAAAGACTAGCTGATCCAATGCTGATATTAATGAACAGGGCCTGTTATAATCTGAGAAACACACTGGTAGAATGAGCCAAACATCTTAAAAATTATATTCTTTAGGCTTAGTGAATCCGCTTTTTGGTATCTCACCTAAGTAAATAGGAAGAAATCTTTAAACACATCCAGAACCATATCAAAGAGTTGTTTTTAATAATTAAACACTGGAAAATCCAGCAACAGGTTTTCCATTTCTGGGCGGAGGAGATTAGTCTTTCCATGAAAAGGGGCAAACTGACTTGTTTACATTTTATTTTCACGTGACTGTATTATGCTTGCCTTTCAACAACATGGTTCGTTTTGGTGATCTTTGGGTTACCTATGGCCAAAGCCACATCCTTAGCCTTGTACATTCACTAAAATAAAAGTAATAATGGCCACCATTTGTTGAGACCCACATAGCGGGTACTTTGCAAACATCCTATGATTTGATCCTGACTATGATTACTTCTCCCCAACACTCCTGCGACCTGCAGACATCTGCTGGAAGTCTGCGCCTCTCTTCAGCACTTTCTTCCTTCCCTTTCTGTGTCTTCTTCCTTTCAGATGCCTCCTAGTGGCCTCCTCGTGCGGTGCTCTTTGAACTGCTCACACAAAGGACGTGGAGTTTCCATAGTCTGTGCAGGTGAAAGGAGGGAAATAAGAAGAATGGGCCAGTTAGAGACAAGCAGTTTGATGAGACAGAAAGTGAGGAAATGGCGTGTTTAGCGCATTCAGAGAAGGACCTGTTCTCTGAGGCAGAGGAGAATCAAGGCAAGAATTGCAGTGGAGGGCAGTCGGTTCTTGGACCTCAGGTGGGAGGACAGGAAAGTGGTATTTCTAAGAGAACAAGACAAGCAAAAGGTTATCTGGAGACCTGTATAAAGCCCAGATATCTGTTATTTTTCACTAGCACCTACAAAGTCACTAGGATTCCATTTAGCTGTGATTTTAAAAGTGTCCTCTCTTAATTGATTCGGAGTTGTAAGAGTATGTCTAATAATTCATGTCATGCCTTCTACTCTCCAAAAAACCAATAACAACAACAAAAAATCCTGCCTTGGATCATGCCCATGCTCTGCTTCCAGAGGTCCTGAAAATGAACACAGACGGTGAAAGCAAGAGAGAAGATGGCGCCAAGCATGAGCTATCCTTGACGATGTGCCAATTCAAATTTATTTATCCCTGATAATTACAGTAATTTTCACATCACAGCTTTACTTGGCATGTCTATTGTTTCCTTCTGTCTAAAACCCTGATAACACCTTTGAAGATAACCTACTCTACTCATTTTTTCTCAGAGCCCTGAGCTCAGGAGCAAGCTATGCATGCCTCACACACAGTCAAATTGGCTGCCTGAACCATTTACCAAAGGAAAATCACAAACGCATCAGCTCCTCCAGGGCACTGTTTGTGATGGAACTTTTCATCACGCTCACGAAGTCGCAAAACGCAAGTCTAAAGATGGATTTTCCAAGAAAGGAATTATCATTGCAGAAATAATTGTGCCAGAGCCTAGGGGATGAAAGAGCAAAGCTGGAAAGCTTCTGTTCCTTAGCAACCACCTTCTTATTTTATATTTAAATCAAGATTAGATGTTTGCACCTGTAGGTTGACTAGATATTTGCTGAAACAGTGACCCAATGAATTGGACTCTGGCATTCTGGATCCAGCTCAAGATGGATTGATCTCTTCAATTTCTGTAGAGATTACTGGCCTCCCTCTGTTGGAGGCAGGGAGGCTTAAATAAATAATTACACAGTACATGTAAATAAATATAAAACTGCAACTATCCTAAATAACACAAGATTCCAATGTGCTATAAATGTACAATGTGCTATGGCGATATAGAGGGGGAGTAGAAACCCCTAACCCAGAGATACCAGGAGGGAACTCTTCCCTGAAGAAGTGATATTAGATTTTACTAGATTTTTTTTTTTTTGTATTAAAAAAAGGCAGGGCTTTCCTGGTGGCGCAGTGGTTGAGAGTCCACCTGCCGATGCAGGGGACACGGCTTCATGCCCCGGTCCGGAAAAATCCCACATGCCGCAGAGCGGCTGGGCCCGTGACCCATGGCCGCTGAGCCTGCGCGTCCGAGCTTGTGCTCTGCAATGCGAGAGGCCGCAACAGTGAGAGGCCCGCATACCACGAAAAAAAAAAAAAAGGCAGTCCAACACTGATTAGATTGAATTAATTGGTTGATGGTAGGATGGGGAGTAGATTGGAGAGAGTGGTGTCTAAGAAGGAAAGAACCTACATTGGGGTGGGGAGGAAGCAGGGGGCCCACAACAATGGTGAGCCACGTGGCCAGCCCCCAGAACAGAAGGGTTGAGGGGTCTTGTGGGGCATTTGCAGCATGTCTTCTCTGTCTTGAGGGCTGTGAAAAGCTCTCGATATGCTTTCCCAAGGACACTATCGTACGATGATTTGTATTAAAAGTTAACTACAGCCACAAAGAAAATAGATGGAGGGAATGCAGCCTTTGTAGGGAGACTGGGGGTGGGGCTTTAGAGTGAAGGATGTAGACACATTTAGAAGACACATAGGAGTAGAATCTTTAGGATTTGAGAACCGATTTGATGTTCGGTGAGAGGAGGAAGGTGTGAAAGTTTTCCCGGTTGGATGAGTGGACTTGCCTTCAGGGAAATCATGAACAGGTTGGTTTCTATATCACTGTTAGTTGTATTGCAGAGAGGGTGTGTCAGAGCAAGATTTTGAACCCAGTTTTTGATATGTTGAGTGAAGATGATTTTGGATCATCTAAGGCAGTGGTCTGAATTAAAACGTAACTTTGTGACCTGTCTCTTCATCGGGAGTAATTAAAGCTGTGGGATAAGACATGATGGTTAGAAGGACTGAATAAAAAAGGGGAGGACGGCTCAGGAGGATACCGACATTTGGTTGGCATATTAAATTGCCTGAGCTTTCAACAGACATGGAAAATGTCAGCCAGAAAAGTGGATGGGAGAAGGAAACAGGAAAGTAGGGGTCAGGGAAAGGGAAGCTGGTATTTGAGGAAAGAGGTGTGCCCGTGGGTCAAGGATGATAAAGCTTGACAAAGGTTAAATTATGAAAAAAAGAAAAAGTTAAATTGATGTTTGTAAAATTATTATTACAGAGTTTACTGTTGACCTGGAGCTGGGAGTCTTAAACTTGGTGCATGTCTGTGTCACCAAACTTCAACAGTATGCTAACTCGACAGACCTCTTCTCAGAATAATGCCTCTAAATGAATAAAATAAAGTGCAGAACATTACAAAATAAAACAATCATATTGAAATTGAATTTCAGTTGTAAAAATATTTCTAATTGATCTTTGATAGTAACACTTGTACTATTAACATTTTAAATACCATCATGTGAAAGTAATGATAAAGTGATATTTTGAGACTTTTGCAACAACTATAGTGCGATATAAATATATCTCTGACCTATACTTGTGGCGAAAACACAAATGATGCAAATACCTTTGTGTTTGTTACCTATATTCACGACTTAAAGATGTGTTATATTTCAGTAGGAGGTTAATGAAAATAAAGATACAGTTTTCTCCACCAATCATGGGCCCCTCAGATTATTTCCATGGATTCCTAAGGTCTGTGGACCTAAGTAAGATCAAGAACTCCTGCCTTTGAGAGCATCGGTTGTGTGGAGTAATGTTGATAACTGAGAAGAATTGGGATGCAGAAGAGAGAGGGAGCAGAAGATGAGGAAACCGAGTCAGACTAGAAACAGCCCTCGCAGAGGTACAAGTACAAGTATGAGGGAGAAGAGAGATGGGGAGGCTTTGGGGCGGGGTGGTGGTGAAGTGCTTTGCTTTATAATTGGGAGGAAATTTGAGCTTACTTACAAGCTTTAAGAAATGACCTGTTTGGAGTGAAAAGGTAGATGGACAAGCAGTAAGAGATCATGGAATAAGAAGAATATAATAGAATTCTATTAAAAAAAGAGAGATCATGGATACTCTGAAGTTCCTGACAAGACAGAAGAGGTATCTTACTCATAGTAAGATTCACCCTAGACAATATTCCACAAAACGTGTGGAAGAATAAAGCATATAGTTTGCTCCAATATTTATTTATATAGGAATGCTATACATTGTGAAAGGTTATCACAATCCCCTGATGAGGAATTAATCCACTAAAATATATCACATATAAATACTATAGCAATATTCTCTTTTCCAAAAGAAGGCTACAGCCTAAAAAGCTTAGGAGTTTTCTGTCCTAAACCTTCTCAACTCTTTCTCCTAACATCAACAATGATAAAATCTGTGTTCAGCCTCAAGTAAAACTGAAGAATAATGACCATCAATATCGAAACCATGCTGCCTAGGTGTGAAACCCCTATAACTTATTTTTTCTTACTTCTCCTAGCTCACTGAAAGGGAGAAGGGATTCCAGAAATATTAAGACACAATAACTGATTAGATGTAGGGTCTGAAGAAGGAATTGTTTAGGATGATCCTTAAACGTCTCCCTTGAATAACTGGGTGAATGTGATTTCTGTCATGGATTAAGGTCACTGACATCCTGATTAGATTTCAATTCTAGAAAAGTCAAACAGGGGGCACAGAACAGATCAGATCTGCAGCTGGGGCTAAGGGAGAGATTTAATACAAAGGGCAGCCTCAGGGAACTTTTAGGGATGATGAACTTGTTCTGCATCTTGACTGTAGTGATGTTTACACGTTTCTATGCAATGGTCAAGATTCATTGTACACCAGACTGTACACCAAAAAGAGTGAATTTTACTATATGTCAGATAAAAAATAAACTACAAAAAATGAGAGAATTGAAGAAGAGGGTTTATGGATGGTAAGAACAAAAGAGGAATATACTCAGAAGGAGAGTAGACACATAGGTCAACTGGAGGAAGGTGAGATTATCGTAGACAAGCAGCAGGCCTTCCTCATAGGTACTAGATGTGAAGCAGCTGTGGGTGGTGACAAAATCTAGGATAGCCTTGGAAACAGGCAATTGAGGAAGAATTGATGAGAAGGTTCTTGGAGGTGAAGATCTCAGGATCTGAGAGACCAAGGTCTGAATAGGTCATCCATATATGTGCTGGAGGCTCCCAGAATGATGGTGGGACTTGTACCAGAGCCAGTATCATTAAGAGAGTGGGCGGGGAGTGACTTTCTGTGAGATAAGCAGTAAGAGGGATTCAAGGCCTGGGCTGTGAGGGGAAGGGAGGTAGTATAGCTGAGAGGCATTCATCTCAAGAATTTTTTATTTTAAGTGCATGAGGTGAAGTCTGAACCCCAACCCACTTTCTGACCCGGAGATATGTGGGATGAAAGGTGAAGCTTCTCCTGAGGGGCTGCAGGAGCATCAGAGTCCTCAAGGGAGAACCACCTTTCAGGTGTGATAAAAGGCTAGAGGAGGGCTATGAGGTGAGAATGAGATCCAGCCGGCATCAGACAGCTGACAGAGTTTTCAGAAAAGGGGGAGCGGTAGGACGTTATGACAGGCAAGTACATGCAGGCGTTTGGGGATTCTGGTGCTGAAAGGACAGAGTGTAGTTTGGACTTTGATGTTGAGAACAGGGTGAGAGCATGCTGTGCTTGTTGTCATAGTCTATCTGAGGAAGGCTCTTCCAGAACCAGGGACTGGGCTTGCCTCACAGGGAATGAGGGTCTCAGAGGGAGTGGAGGTCTTCTACCCCCTGAGAGGATAACTGTAAACACTTTGGGATGCGGATCCTGATGAATTATTTTAAGCACCTGAAATCGCCAGTGAAGATAATTTACAATGTTCATACAAAATGCCTTTGAATTTTTCTCCTCCCATCACTACACCCATTACAGCGAACCTGACTTGAGTCTCCACTGGCCCACCTGGATGGCTGCCCAACCGAATGTTCTCTCCTTTGACCTGTCTCTTGTCTCACAGATGGTTAACTCTGACACTTTATTCAACTCCATCAAGTATAGCTCTGATCACATTTCTCCCCCTAGTTAAATTCCTTTTGATGTCATTTTGAATTTCCAATGTCATGTCTACGTTTCATTACTTAGCAACTCTGTTCATGAAAGAGGACAGAACAAATGAAAGTGGATGATCACATCTAACAGAAGGGCACTCAGGGCACAGGAACAAGATGGCATCCACAACAAATGTGCATTTTGCCTGGTCAGCCTGTGCTTCCAAATGTATGCCAGGAGTTGCTTTGAAAGAGGAGCAAGAATTCCTGCTGATGTTCACTGGCCGCTTTTCATGCTTACGTCAAGGACCCAATCCCTGGTGGAGGCATTTGAATTTACTCTTCCTATTATGAAAGCACATGCATTAACATGGGCTTTTGTGAGAAAGAGCTATCAGTTGAGGCTGGAGTATTCAAGGAAGCCTTATGAAAAAGATTAAGATGCGTCTCAAAATGGGAAATATTTGAACATATGTTTAGAGATAGGGTGGGTATTCTGAAGAAAGGAACTGAAGTGGTCATGAGCACAGTCTTTTTGAGGGAAACCAAGCTGGCAGAGTAAGAAGGGTATAGACAAGTGAGATCCAAAGGCTGACAGAGGATACTTTTCTATCCTTCCCATGCAGATAATAGAGAGCAAATAAATCTTCTGGGAAACGAAGGATGGAAGAGTTGGGTGAGATGAGATCATTTCATAAATTTCTTGGAGTCAAGGACCAATCCCTGGTGGAGGCATTTGAATTTACTCTTCCTATTATGAAAGCACATGCATTAACATGGGCTTTTGTGAGAAAGAGCTATCAGTTGAGGCTGGAGTATTCAAGGAAGCCTTATGAAAAAGATTAAGATGCGTCTCAAAATGGGAAATATTTGAACATATGTTTAGAGATAGGGTGGGTATTCTGAAGAAAGGAACTGAAGTGGTCATGAGCACAGTCTTTTTGAGGGAAACCAAGCTGGCAGAGTAAGAAGGGTATAGACAAGTGAGATCCAAAGGCTGACAGAGGATACTTTTCTATCCTTCCCATGCAGATAATAGAGAGCAAATAAATCTTCTGGGAAACGAAGGATGGAAGAGTTGGGTGAGATGAGATCATTTCATAAATTTCTTGGAGGATTAGATTGTTTTAAGAAAGATCCCCATATCTTTTTATCCATCAACTCTAATTAGAGGTCCCTGCCATGTCGTAGACACGTATTGAGGAATCTCTATCAGAGATGTAAGCATGATCGGATTTGGGGTGACTTGGAATCTCCAAACCTTCCCACCCCTCTGTTTTCTCCACTTAATATGGGAATAAGACCCTACCTACTTCTCAGAGTTGCAGTGAGATTGAAAATAAATATATATGCTTGGAGAGCTTTGGATGTGATAAGAGCTAGACATGCGGAAGTTTGTGTTGCTGGCACTGGTCTTAGAAGCTGACTTTGAAGAGCTTGGTGTTATTTTTGGAGCTTATTTCCCAGGACACTGACTTTCCCACCACTCCTACCAGAGTCCTGCTAGACAAGCACAAGAACAGAGGGCCTGGGTTTGGGGGAGGAACATGGCACCTTTGAGGAACTGAGTTTCAAGACTAACCTAAGAGTGACATAATGACATTGGCAGCTCTGGAACAGGTAACAGGAGCCGTTAAGAAGGTCACACTGGTGGCTGTGAGAGAACAGCACATCACAGGAAGGTGTGGAGTGGGAAAGTGTAGACAGCTCTGTTCAGAAGTTTATTTGGCAGGCAAAGAGCTGCGGGGTGTCAGCTGGATATGGTGCCAAGGCAATTTTCCTTACACTGGCGACAGGTTTGAGCATGTTCTCAGATGGGCAGAATCTAGCAGAAAGAAGAGTTTGTGCCCTTGGCTATGGGAGGGCTGTTGGATGGTGCATGGTTTCTTAGAAGGTGACCAAGCCTGAGACTATCGGCTGCACTGCCTTGAAAGGACAGCACTTCATCTCACCCTGGAGCCTCTCTCTGCATCTCAACTCTCATATCCTGCTAAGTGGGCTGTGAATGGCTTTCAGGTCCCTCTGACTGGTGAGCATGAGTCTGCATCAGATGGAGCTGACACATAGGCTAGGCAGTGACAGTCTTCCAGAACCTTCTCCTGGGAGCCTGGGCTGAAGAGATACAACAGAAGGTGCCAGGGGATTCGGAGCACTTGACCACGAAGGGTCAGGGCCTGGACGGCTCTCATGGGGCATCACATGCCCCGAGGTGACGAAGGGGTGGAGACTCCAGGAGATACCCACTGGAGGAAAAGGGGAAGATGCTGAATTGCAGCGTGAAGCCACATGACATCTATGAGCTTAGGTAAGAGATGCAAACATGCTTCAGAACTGTTCTTTGCTGTCGATGGTAGCAATTTGTTAGTAGGAAACAGATACATTTATTTTATTGTGATTTTACAAATTAACCGAGAAAAGCAGAATGGTATATTTGGAAAGAGCACTGATGTCTCTCAGATTTTTATTCAAGCTCCAGCATTTTGCATGGCATTAGTCAAGTCATATCCCCTCCCTGGGCCTTTGTTTTACCATCTGTAAACTGTAAATGAAACAATGCTACACAAGGGCCTCTTCTGCTCCAAAGGGTCATCACCACTGAATGCCAAAGGTAGGGCCAGTGACTGTACGTGGACACGAGGCCAACAGCAGAACTGCTTACCGAGCAGTTAGAGCCATGGGCCTGCAGCTCAGCTAAGCAGCAGGAAGGGACGAGACTCTGGAATCCGTTCTGTTTGGGCTGCTGTAAGAGGAGTCACATTCACTGGGGGCTTCAACAACAGACATTGACTTCTCACAGTTTTGAAGGCTGAAAGTCCAAGGTCAGGGTGCCAGCATGGCCCGGTTCTGGTGAAAATCCTCTTCTGGGTTGCACATGGCTGCCTTCTCACTGTGTCCTCACAGGGCGGAAGGGAGAGGAAAGTCCTGGAACCTCTTCTCTAAGGGCACTAATCACATTCGTGAGGGCTCAGTGTTCATGAGTTAGGGTTTCAACATACAAATTCTGGGGGAATGTGCATGTTCAGAGCATAGCATGTTTAAAACCAAAGGTCAAAGAATAGGTGAGCTGTGCATCTCCGTGTGCTGTGCAGCTGCTTCCCACTAGCTATCTGTTTTACATTTGGTAGTGTGTATATGTCCATGCTACTCTCTCACTTCATCAGCTCCGTGCTTTGTGATCACCTAGAGGGGTGGGATAGGGATGGTAGGAGGGAGACGCAAGAGGGAGGGGATATGGGGACATATGTATGCATATGGCTGATTCACTTTGTTATACAGCAGAAACTAACACAACATTGTAAAGCAATTATACTCCAATAAAGATGTTAAAATATATATATATATTTTTTTCAATTTTAAAAAAAAGAATAGGTGAGCAACACGGAGTGTCAGGTAACAGGCCTTAGGAGATGCCCAATCTTGGGGATATGAGAAGAGTGCCTAACAAAGGCTCTCCCGATGAGGTTTTGGAGGTCAGCAAACTTTTTTTCAAACTTTGATTCATTGTATTGAGCAATGAATATGAACCAAGTACAGCAGAGAAAAAAGCCCTGCTTTTATGGGACTTAGACTCTGGTAGGGGAGACAGACAATCAAAAGATAAATAGGCATCTTTTAAAAAATGTAGATTTTGTCATTATTTAGGTATAGCAAATGCCAACAGACCAGGAGGGACTGCCGTGGGAAAGATAGTTGGTTACTCACAGTTTGTAGGAGGGGGCCACACAGGGAAGCACCAGGGTCGACGTGGGCAAACAGCGTGAGAAGGAAGTCTTTACTGCGGCTTCCGCGGGGAGGAGCAGGCGAGGGACGGCAAGCAGGCTTAGGATTGGCTAGTTTGAGTAACCTGAATGGGATCTGGGGCACAGGGGCTGCCTTTAGTTGTCTGGAACCTGACCCTGGGGTAATTAGGGCAGAGACAGTGGCTTGTGAGAGCCCCATAAATCAGGTGGTGGGGATCTGGCCTGTGCATTGGTTGGTTTGCTTTT
>NW_006771596.1:2550356-2550953 GCF_000442215.2 Lipotes vexillifer
CCGGACCGGGGCACGAACCCAGGTCCCCTGCATTGGCAGGCAGACTCTCAACCACTGCGCCACCAGGGAAGCCCGGTTGGTTTGCTTTTGAAAAGTATGCTCTTTGGTGAGTTGTCCTGTCTCTAGGACTTCCCTGTCCCTGAGCATGCGGGCAGCGGACAATCTCTTTAGCATCAGCAAAACCCCAGATCAGAAATACAGAAAATAAAAGGCAGGGTTAATACAAAATGTAAGATGTAGTATCTGGCCATATAAAGGTTATAAATAAAATAATGAATCAGGTAAAGGCAAGGCCAGCCTGGGGCAGCTGGTCTAGAAATGGGCATTGGAAACCTTGAGGATGAGAGGCTGGCAAGTGAGACCTGTAGCCACATGAGGAAGGAGCCTCGGGGGGTCTGTGGAGGCAGGGAGGAGGTGGGGAGGCCCGTGTGCTGCCTCTGGAGGCAGTTTTCAGGGAGAGAATTCCCGGGAGCCCGCAGTGCCCTGAGCCACAGACGGTGCTCTCGGGGGTACAAAGGGCCAGTGAGAATTTTCAGCCTAGTGATATATTTTGAAGGTAGACCTGACAGGCCTGCTGGGTGTGTGTGGGTGTAGGGA
>NW_006771596.1:2551471-2704080 GCF_000442215.2 Lipotes vexillifer
AGGGAAAGTTACTTCAGGAGACTGAATAACAAGGGATGTTCAAGAAGAGGAAGGTATTCTATCACTTTAAATGCATCAGGAGATAAGTAGGATCAAAATTAATCAAGTGTCTGTTTAACGCGGTACTTGCACTCCCATGTTCACGGCAGCATTAGTCACAATGGCCAAAAGGCGGACACAACCCAAATGTCCATCAACAGGTGAATGGGTAAACAAAATGGTATATACATAAGATGGAATAGTAGTCAGCCTTAAAAGAGAAGGAAATTCTGACACATGCAACAGCATGGATGGACATTGAGGACGTTATGCTGAATGGAATAAGCCAGTCACATAAAGACAAATGTTGTATGAGTCCACTTATATGAGGTCCCTAGAATAGCCAAATTCATAGAGACAGAAAGTAGAAAGGTGGTCGCCAGGGGCTGGGGAAGGAGGTGGGGAGTTAGGGTTTAATGGGGACGGAGTCTCAGGTTGAGAAGACGAAAAGTTCTGTAGATGGATGGTTGCACAATGGTAGGTAGGTACTTAATGCCACTGAGTTGTTGGCTTAAAATGCTTAAAATGGTAAATATATGTTAGGTGTATTTTACCACAATAAAAAAATAAATCAATTAAAGTCTTACCACGTCACTCTTCTGCTTGGACCTGTGTGTCACTCCTCACTTTCTTGTCATTTCAACCTTCTCAAGCATTGCTTTCAGATGCCCCAGTCCCACCCCAGTCATGGCCTGGCCTCTTGAGCCACGTTCTTAGTGAGGGAGGGGCAACGGCCCACCTGCTCTAGGGGTGTGGGACTGCGTGCTGGGATTTGGAGAGAAGACCTCAAGGTGACACCAGGCCACTGTACTAGGGGGCAGGAAAGTGACAGAAGAGAAGGCATCAGGAGGAGGAAGCATAGAGCCTTTCTAGGAAACCAAACTATATCAAGGTCATGCTTGCCTTTTTTCTTTGAAAAGCTCACATTCCATCACCAGAGTGTGTCATCACAGCAGCACTTATAAAGCCATAATCAAGCCTCACGCACCTTGTGTGCCACCTCCGGAGGCTGCCCCAAGACCTCCTGGTGGTCCTCCATCAACAGAAGCTGGCCCCCTGAGAATCAGATAGGCCCAGATCACCACTGTGCACAAAGCACTCAGGGCATCGGTCCTGGTGAGGACCGAAGAACCACGATAAAAAGGTGATGAGGAAACCGTTCCTGGAAGAGCAGCATAGCCTACAAAGCCCCGGTTAGTTTCCTGCCCTGTTGCTCCTTCTGTTAAGGCAACTGTGCTCTGGCTCCCCCGTGCAGGTGAGCATGCCTTACTTGCAGACCCACAGCCAGCAGCCCCGTGTCCAGGGGCCGGCCGAGGTGGGCAGGGCCGCTCATCGCTGCAGAGCCAGACCTTCATGCGGATTGTCTCTCCCTTCCGACTCTCGGCCAGCCCCACGGGTCACCCTCTGCCCAGCAGTGCAGGTCTCTACACCCGCACAGCAGGGCAGCTCTGCCCAGGCATCTAGAGGACTGGGCAGAGGCCAGAGAGGGAAGCCCACCAGCGTGCATCCTCCTGACCTAAGGAATCTCACGTGATTTTGTAATTGATGTGATTGATTTGTCATTGTGCACATATGAAAGCGTGAAATGCATAGAGTATATAACTGTAATATGTATGTATGAATAGTATGTTAAAAACTATATGTGTGGTATGTGTGTGTGAGGGATGTGTGCACAGTGTGTTGACATAAAACAGCCAGTTATTTTACCAGAAAAGTGGGTTTACTCAGAAACAGCAAAGACGTGCAATTTGGGACATGCAACGAATGGCGAACCACAGGCCAGTCTGGAGAACAAAGGGGAGGAATGTTCTTTTACAGAAGAGAAAGCAGAGTTGGTGGAAGGGGCTGTAATAAACAGAGTCCGTTGGCAATTTCAAGCGTCTCTTCGTTGGCTGAGTTGTGAAGGCTTCTCATTGGCTGGGCTGCTGTTGGGGGAGGAGACATTCTTCCTTCCTCCTGCTGGGTAGTAACACAGCCACTCTCTTCCTGTCTGGTCTGCAGTTGATTCAGCGTGGTGGGTGTGAGCGCTCCCTCTCTGGCCTGCCAACTCCGTTCTAAGTGCGGTTTCCCCTTATTAATTTTCCTAGGTGTGTGTGGTGTGTGTGTGGTGTGTGGTGTGTGCATGCATGTGGTCAGCGGGGTGTCAGAGCCCAGGAAACCCTGCACAGACCCACAGGTCTGCCACTCCCAGCAGCCCCATGGCCCTCCTTTCCCACCCTTGTCTTCATCCGGAGCCCTGGTCCGTCACAGTGTGACCTCATGTGGATGGTGGTGCTGTCCCATAGAAGGACTCTCCCATTTCAGGACTGGGATGGAGACTGGCTGTGGTGGCCAGTCCCCTCAGGCTGCAGGCAACAGGCCCAGCAGGCGAGAGGAGGGACCTCCAGTGGGAAGAA
Organism: Lipotes vexillifer; assembly: GCF_000442215.2. Taxonomy (NCBI): domain Eukaryota; kingdom Metazoa; phylum Chordata; class Mammalia; order Artiodactyla; family Lipotidae; genus Lipotes; species Lipotes vexillifer. The sequence continues at coordinate 2,553,907 of NW_006771596.1, forward strand.
TGCTCGGGAATTGTTCAGTGAGTTCCAGGACACACCTGTGAAGGAGAGGCTCAGGGGTGGCCCCCCGGGGCTCTGTCCTGGTGGTGATGATTCCCAGAGTGTGGTCACCACAGTGCAGGTTCAGGAGGTACCTGGCTTGTTTGTCCTTCTCTCTAAACATTATGTCTAGAGCTTTCCATTCACACTTTACATTTTTTCAAACATTGAAAAGCCTCCAAATCGGATCTTTCTCTATGTCCAGGAGGTAACTTAAAACTCTAGTTTCAGACTGAATTTTACTCTCTTCCCTTTCTTTTGGGCCGTCTGGGCTATTGGGAAGGAATGTCCCTTTTGTTCCTCTTCCCCAGGCTCTCCCTATCAATCTGTCCTTTCTCCCCAAGTTGACAACTAGCCAGATTTTCTCCTTACGTCTGAGAATCAGGCTCTGTCTGCCCATGGGGTGAGTCCGTGCCCTCAGCATGACCTTCATGACCCACTGTGTCCCTCACTGCCCACAGCCCCAGCCTGGATGCATCCCCACATCACATGCCTCCAGCCCCTTGACCCAGGCAGCAAGACACCATCCATCACGCGCCTCTGTCCTTGCCTAGAAGGGCCGTTCTGCTTCCCCTCTTGGCCTGCTCCAGCCTGTTCCTCAACCCGCAGCTCAGAAGCCCACTTCCCCTCCCAACTCTGTTGACATCTGTGCTCATGAAATGGGAACATGAAAAGTGTCAGCGCAGAATGGGTCGGTTCTGCTGTTCCCATTAGATGGAGACCGTTAACTAAATTGTCATTGACTAACTCGATAAAGGGAAGTATTTAAAACAAAGATGGTAACAAATGTGATATAATCCATGAAGCTAGCCAGTAAAATTATCCAGCTTTGCTTGAGAACACAGTTTATTTATTTTTGTGTGCACAGTCTCACTTGTGGATGGACCTTACATACTCCACCACAGGACCTTGGAGATTTAATCACAATTTTGCAGCCATCAATTAATAGTTGATGGATGTGACTACTGTCAGGCGTGCTAAGCCATTGTGTGCTGCATGGTTGGGAAGGTGGTATCATTGTTTTCCTAGAGGATTATTTATTACTCACCAAGGACCTTTCAATGGAGAAGCCTGGGTAGATGCCTCCAGAACTAAGTGATCATATTTGGCCTCCCCAATGGTAGACAGAGGGGCAATTATGTGGAAATGTACAAAGTCTTCTGTGCAGTTTTCTGGCCAATAGCAAGAATTCAGATTCGAGGATCTTCTACAAGAACCATGGTCTGAACCCTTTGAACATTTCAACATCATGAAAGTTAGAAGAGAGAGGGAGGAAGGAGAAAAGAGAAAAGGAGGAAGAGAAAGAGGTGTGGGGACAGGTGTAGGTTAAAGGAAATCAGAGCACAGGATGGACATGATCACTGTGTGATGGCGACTGTGTCTTGCAGCCAAAACCAAATAGACAGGTGACGTCTACAGAGGGCATTCTTGGGACAATTGTGAATTTTGAATATGAGCTATGTACTAGAATATTGCTATTTCAATGTTGGATGTGTTGGGTGTGCTCCTTGTGTGCAGTTACCTTGGAGGGTATCCTTGTTCTTAGAAGTCACACTCTGAAGTATTCATGGGTGAAATGGCACAATGTCAGCAACATATTTCAAATGATTTAGCAAAGAAAAGAATGTGCGTGTGTCCTTTTGTACGTACATTTTACATTTTGCATATTTATATGTATGCATATATATATATAACTTATGAAGAAAGAGATAACACCAATTCAGCATGATGTTAATGGCTGCCAAATTGAGAAGAAAGACATACAGTTGTTCATTCATTGTTCCTGAAGATGTGAATTATTTAAAAAAAGATCAAATTTGGAAATAATAAAATAGAACTAAAAGGGAAGAACAGTCAAGAACTTGGTGTTCACTAGAACTGGTCTAAAATTAAATGCTCCCCATAGGTTGATGTGAGAGCACAGAACAGGGTGTGTGAGATCCAATGTCACTGACGTCTGGTTTCCAGCATCAGGTGGGTGTGCTCAGCTGGACCACCATGATGACTAGACCGCCAGTCCTGAGACTTGATAACACCTCTGCCCCACCATCTGCCCCACCAGAACATTCAGGTGTAACTGTCTGTAGGAGCAGTACCTGTGGGCACTTCGAGGTGAGAGTCTCTGCTTTCTCCAGAAGGGAAGGCATTCACAGGTCAAGCGTCTTCTTTGAATGGTTTGGGCTGAATGCTCACCCTGTTGACAGCTCCTTCCTTGTCCCTCTCCATACACAGGTCTACAAGCATCCCCTGCCCCACACTTGGGTCCAGCACTCCCAGACTAACCAGGACAGGAATGACAGCTATCATGAGGGGCTCCACATGTCCTGAGACCACCTCTTCCTCCTCTGCCCTCATCTGCTTCCTAGATTCTCTGTAGTGGTGAGCATTCATTGCAAACTCCCTTAAACTGAGAGAAGAGTGACAAACTTTGTACAATATATACAAGGTCCTGAATAGACAAGACACAGAACCATGAGGCCTGTTGGCTCCTCTGGAGTGAGCCAGACCTGGAGTCCTGCCCTGGGTCTACCATATGCTGACTGCTCTGTGATTTTGCACAAGGTACATCACCCTCTGGGCCTCTGCTCCATATCTGTAAGTAGAGGATGGAGTCTACCCAGAGCCAGGCAGAGGCCCAGAGAGTCCTGGACCATGACTATTTTAAAGGAAAAAGAAACAGAGAGAAAGGAGAGATAGAAGGAGGAGGAAGAGAAAGGAGAAACAGCTAAAACAGAAATAGGACTCTTCAGAAATAATATTTCAAATGTCTACACTTCTTTTTAATTTTTTTCACAAAAATACAATGCCTGGTTCCAACCATAAGATAATTCAATGATAGGATTTATCAAATATTAACTCATGGAGTCCTGCAGGCCATGTGATCTGATAATGGCTATCATACTTATTAAAACTTTATGATGATCTCCTTTATTTTTATTTTGTTGCCATTTGTCTGTGACTTTGTGTGTAACCAGATTTGAAGATGACCTCAAAGCTTTAGTAGGACATTTGTGAAAGACAGACCTGAGCCGAATGCCCTCCTGCCCTATCGCTGACCTCCTTCCCCTTCTCCACCTGACAGGGCCCCATTGGGTTGCTTGGTTATAATCCTTGAGCAAAAAAATGATGCAAGTAAGGCCCCATCCTGTCCTGTCTTGAGTGCACACTGTTAGTCATGTCCATTCTTACGAATGGATGCATATTGATAATGTTTGCTGCTATCCACAAATATTCATAGCTTCTCTTTACATGTCTTGATTTCTCCTTTGTTCCTGAAGGATATTTTTGCTGGATATAGAAGTCTAGGTTGACATTTCTTTTTTTCTAGCACTTGAAAAATGGAGTGCCACTTTCTTCTGGCATTCATAGGTTCTGATGAGAAATTTCCTACCATTCAAATTATTTTTTCCACTATAAATAAGGTGCCATTACTTTCACTACTTTAAAGATATTTTCTTTGTCTTTAGTTATCAGAAGTTTGACTGTGGTGTGTTCTGGTGTAGTTTTCCTTGGATTTACCCTGTTTATAATTCATCCAACTTCTTTAATTTTCACTTTTTGTATTTTGTCAAATTTGAGAAGTTTTCAGCCATTATTTCTGGCTGGTTACCTATTAGCTCACTAGGCTTTGTTCACATCCTAACCTTGAGGCTGTGATGAAAGGTTGAAGCTTTGCTTCAGTTTCTGCCCAGCATCCTGATTTCCACTGGAATTGAAGCTTTCCTTCACACCCCACTGTAGGGCTATGTTGAGTCAGTTACTGTTGCCCCCCTCAGAGGCCTGGACCAGAACTGGCCAATGTGTGCTGACAACACAGTCACAGGTCAGATGCACAGAGGAGGGAAGAATGCCGTGGTCAATGAGCAATCCCAGGTGTTGGTGGCAGAGGGAGCAAGTTTGGATTTGTCCAGCTGATCTGGATTGCATGCCCTGCTCCATGTGCCTGGATGGAGTCTTTTTACAGAGCCAGAGGACAATGGGGAACAATATTTCCTTCCTCCGCCTCTTGTAACTTCAATTTCATGAATGCAGCAGCTGATCCAACCTTCCTTAACCACTTTGCACCAGCTTTGGTCATGTTTGAGTTCCCTTAGGCTAGATTGTTAGTCACCTCTAAATATCTCCCCAGCCTCAGGAAACTCACAAAAAACCCCACACAAACAAGTGATGACTTGGGAATTTTAAAGCTGGCTTCCTGCTTGTTCTGGCAACAGTATTCTAGGCAACTTGGCAACTCCCACCAGCCTTGGACTTCTTTTCTATAAGATAAGGACTCTGAAAAATAAGCAGAGAGAATTCCTACTTAATTCCAGGGGCTTCCCTGGTGGCACAGTGGTTAAAAACTCGCCTGCCAATACAGGGGACACAGGTTGGAGCCCTGGTCCAGGAAGATCCCACATGCCGTGGAGCAACTAAGCCCGTGCACCACAACTACTGAACCTGCGCTCTAGAGCCCATGAGCCACAACTACTGAGCCCACGCACCACAACTACTGAAGCCCACACATCTAGAGCCCATGCTCTGCAACAAGAGAAGCCACCGCAATGAGAAGCCTGCACACCACAAGGAAGGGTAGCCCCCGCTCGCCACAACTAGAGAAAGCCCACACACAGCAACAAAGACCCAGTGCAGCCAAAAATAAATAAATAAAATAAACTTAAAAAAATAATTCCTACTTAATTCCAAATTCACATGACATGACAGGTATAAAAATGCTATTAAAATTCTAACATATAATACAAATGTTGCCACATTTTTTTCCTTCTCTCAGAATGTCCTGAGTTTCTGAATGGACCCTCCAAGATGTCAACCCTTGGTGTGTTGGGATGACGTTGCCTGCACCCTTAGGCTTCTGGTGTATTCACAGAATATAGCTATGACTTTATAAAGACAATAAAAATATTCTTTGAAAACAATGAATTAACGTTGTAGAATGATTTGTGCAGTTAATTCCTCGTGGCTCTGTCTTCTAAAAGCTGTGATTAAGACATGATGCAATTTTGAGATTAACACCAAACCCTCCATAGCTGCCTTCAATAGTAGAGACGCTTTTCTTGTGACATTGGCTATCCTTCTGTCTATATTTTCTTCTATGTATTGCATCTGTTTTAGCAGAAATTGATACTCTCCTTTACAATGACATCTGGGTTGATTATTGTGAATTCTTGGTTTTCATCTGCATTTGCTCAAAGTTCTGACATCACTATGTTGTCACTGAACATATTTCTCTAGCTCTAAGCTGTCACTGTTCGCAAACTGTCATCATACAGAGCCAAGCAACTCTACAACTGAGAGGGATCCCCTTCTCCCAAGTGCACCCCACAGATACCCGGCAGCTCTGCTCCTGCATCAGGATGCCTGAAACGTCAGGAGGGGTGCATGGAGAACCCTGGTTTTGGCAGGAAGAGAATAATCTCCTTATTCAGTGGTCTCTGAAAGCAAGATTTCTCTTACTTAGAAGACATACCATGTACGCTTTCTTCCTGGGTTTATCAAATATTTCCCTGGGTTCAGTAAAAGCCCCTGGTGTATGCTTTTCAACTGCTTTTCAAGTAATCAGAGAACAAAGAAAGAGCTCTCAGAAACTGGAAATATGATAGTGAAGTGAAAAACTGAGTAGCATGATAGAAAATAACAGAGAGTAGAGAAAAAAAGAAAAAGGAAATTAGAAGGGAGAAAGAAAAGAAAAAAGAAAAGAAAAGAAAACTAGCAGATTATCTGGGAGTTAGCAACATTTGATCAACTAAATTTACAGAGAGAAAAGCAGAGAAAATAATAGGTAAAGTTTTCTTAGAGGAAGAGTGAGGATAAAAATATTTATATTTATCTATTCATTTATTTTATATCAAATAGTACTAACTTTGGATTTCCACAGTACTTTAATATTTTTTTAGACAATAGAGGCTCTCAGTAAACTCTTTAATAAAGTTATGTATTATTACTTAAATTCAAGGAGATAAAAGCTCAGGCTTCCAAACCAGTTAGAGTAATGCCATGTCTCATTTCCTCTTAAGAGTCATAAGCATAGGTAGGTGGGCATGGCCCTACTGCCTGGTAGAACTAGATGCTCTAGGGATCCAGCAATTCATGAGGAAGGAAGGTGAGCTATGCCAGAGAGAAACAAAAGTGGGGTGACCCCTCCACAGTTCACATTATCAAAGATTCAAGCTGGTATTGCCTGGGTCAAACTCCACATCTCTCAACTGGTCTATCCAAACCGCATTTTACACAGCTGCAAAATGGGAGCAGTACTTTCCACCCTATTCTCTCAGGTGTGGAAATTATACATGCTAAGGCTGATGCAGACCTGGAGTGTTGCAAATTGAGTAGGAACTGGACAGAAGAGAAGGGGTTAGAGAGAATTTCAGACATGTGAAGGCACAGACGTGTATTGGTGTTTCACAGGTGACTTTGCTTAAGCCTTTTGGTAATCCTACGACAGAGGTAAAATATACCACAGTGGTAATGAGCACAAATTCTGGAGGTGACTGCTGTAGGCAGGTAAGAATGGGGTGCCCACCCCAGATTAAACTGCAGACCTGTTCTCAGAGACAGGGGTAGACAGCTGAGAGAGAAAGTGAGCAGAAACTGAGGGGAACTAGACCTTCACACAGGCTCAGAGGAAGAGAAAAGCACTTTTTAGAAGGGACAAACGCACTGGGAGGAAACAGAACAAAGCACTCCACTCCTTCCCCACACACCCTCTGTGGAACCTGACTTCTCACTAACTCATGGGGTGTCTGCTGTGAGCCCTGGTGCTCACACTGGAAGTTGACAAGTGCATACCCCCAATCAACATAACCTAGGGACATACTAACCCCATGATACAAATGGACCATCTATGATCACCACACACCCAAGAAAAACAACCACAGGAAAGGAGACTAGGGTGACCCAGTGGAACGCTCACTCCAGAAGAAACAGACGTGCCTCAGGAAGCAGAGGAGAGTGCTGTAGGGAGGCTGAGGAAGATGTATGTTCTGAACAAGATCAGCGGCTTTGATGGAGAACAGAGAGAGTAAGAAAGGGGTCTTAGAAATTATAAAAAGTAGAGTAAAAATAAATGTATACACTGAACAGTCAGTGACCATCTTTGAAGTCTCAGTTGGTTGATTATTGGTAGAATAATATTTTAAAAACTTAACAAAATGAAAAAGAAAGAAAAAGTTGGAGAGAAAAGACAGAAACATTGACTATATATCAGGATTTTAACACACATCCAGGCGACCAGGACAGGGATAATGAAGGAGAGGCAAAATATTGAAAAAGTAATAGAAATAAGTGTCTGGAGGCTAAAGAATAACATGGATGCTTAGGATAAGGTCCTTAAAGCTGTGTGGATGTTTGGGTGAGCTAGAAAAGAACCCCTGTGTATATCCGGAACAAGTTAATGAATGTAAACACAGCAAAAATGTCTGCAAATCTAGAATTGAAAATCAGGCTGCATTCAAAGAAACAGCCATTAGTGTCCTCCTTCCCTAGTACTCAGCTCACCTGATTTAAATCTCAGCCCTCTCCCACTACCACCTTCAGGCCTGAGGGATGAGGGTGGGGTCTTGGCCACTCTTCTGCTCCACTGCCCTCACCCTCCAGGGGTGGGAGGCAGACGACACAGGCTTCCTCATGCTTTTCAGGAGCTTGACTCACCTGCTTTTCAGTAGAGGGAGAGTGTGTGGGAAAAGGACCCCCAAGCCCTGTCACCTCCAGCGTTTGGGGTCCCCTCTTTGTGGGCCAGTTGTGACAGCCACAAAGCTAGCTCTGGAAGGCCCCTCCAGACTAACTAGAATGGGCATACAGGTGTGAGTTCCTGGGGCCCCTGGGTGGGGTTGACTGGGTCAGGGCCATTTTGTCAAAAGACATGGGTTCAATGATCTGTAGCTTTGTAAGATGTGGGCCATTGAGCACCACTCCCCTCCCCATTTCCCCAGCTTTATGCTAGGCCCAGGGTGAGAGGAAAATCCCAATTAAAATTTTCTGTAGAGAAAAGATTAGTAGAGTATTTATGAAGATGATGATGGCATCTTTAGGACTGTGGGTGGTTTTGACAACACCAGGATGCTTCTGTTATCCAAGTAATGGGAATCATTTACCCAAGTCTCCCTGTTTCACAGATTGTTTATTTGGTTTTGTCAGTTCCTCACTGCTGTAACTACATATCTACAACCTCTTATTGTGCAGAGTAAACTTGCAAGGGTGCAAACCTAAGGCAAATTCCTTCAGCTCCAATTGCTCCCTTTCCAGTTGGGCCTGTGACATGTCTTTGTACCCATGTCTCAGGTGACAGCAAGCTCTGCAAGGCTGGTTGCACCCACCCAGAGCCCAGACAGAGGGAGGGCCCTGGGGTCTCTGATCTCAGATCTCAAAAGCTTCAATGTCTCTAGTTTACCTGTGACATCCTCTCCCTCAGGCACTGAAGTGGAGTGTCCCAGACTCTCAGCCCAAGACAAAGCAGGGATGGATGAGACACCAGAAAATAATTCAAAACATCATCTTACAATGACTCTTCCTGACTCTTTATGCCATGATCTATCTGCCTGTATGTTCATTAATATTAACGCAGTCCCAATATTTCTAAACTCATGTATCATAATTTCTATTTAAGGTTTATACTTTAGGGTGTTTGGGGGGGGATTGACTACATTTATGACATATATGAAAAATTTTAATTAATGCCTTTGGGCTAAAAAATAGAGGAAAACATTTCATCAGACAATATTTTCCCATGTGCTAATTCAAAAATCATGGTAATTCTACAGAATGAATTAGTTTTCCTAACTTGAAAATTATGTCTGACAGGTATCAGAGCATTTTTAAAATACATTTAAATACACCAAATTATAGTGTGGTTTTTCACTATGCTACTTATAAATATAATGGGTTTTATTTAACAAGCAGTTAAAATACATTTCCTTGCATGGAAACTCTTTAAATAATTTAGTGTTCAAAATTCTTAAATGAAAATATTATCATAAAACTCCATAAAAACTGTGATATGTTTTTGGGTTGATTTAGTTCTTATTATTTAATTCAACAATTTTAAAAGCTATGGAATCACTGAAAGAATTAAAATAGCACCCTATAATATGCAGCATTTAATATGACTGAAATTTGTTATATTTCCTTTTATAGCTGAGTTTTCACTTCATTACTCACCTGTGTCCTGTAAAACCATAAAAAAATATATATGTACGAATTCTCCTATTTATGATCAGCTAATTTACAAACACCCCACCCATAAGAATGGTCAGCATTTCCTTTGCTGTTTCTATGCACAAGGGGAGATTGTCTTGTTTTCTCTGCAGACCTCCCACCCAGGTCTGGACAGAAATGAAGTTTTGTCCTGTATTCCAGCCAATTTCCTCCATTGACATAAAATTGCATTGTGGGAGCAGACATTTTTTTATCTGACCTGGTACCTTAACCACAGTTGAATGGGCAAAAAGTAAAAACCTGTTCCAAGCTCGACCATTTACCCAATGATTCCTTTAGAGTTTTCCCTAAAATTTTCAAATCTGAAACTGGGGTAAGCAGTAGGGCCTATTGCAGATATCTGGGCTGTGGGAATGATAAATTTTGATGTTGGTGGCTATATCACCCAGGACTTGCCCTAATCTGTAGTACAGGGAAGGGAAAGATGCCACATACAGAGAGAAGGGAAAACAAGAGAGACTCAGTGTTATCTGCATCCCTGGGTCATTGTTCCTGAACCTGGTGGCATCATTGCCATCACACATTTGGGTGCTTCAACACCTACCTGGATTGATGAGATCCTTGGTGTCGCTCTGATGAATTCTCTTTTCCACCTAAGCTGATTTGAGATGAATTTCTGTCACAATCCTCAAAATCTCAATGGGTAGAGAATTGATTGGCTTGAATTCTGGGACTAGACCCTCCAGGTTTGAATCCTAGCTCTACTACTTATAAAATGTGCCACTATAAGCAGTTATCAACATCTCAGCCTCCTCATTGTTAAAAAGGAGAAAAATAATGTTATATCACTTCTTGAGAGCATTAACAAAACCCCAGGAAGAGGGGCTGCATATATTTCATATTTTTAACCATATGCATGCACACATAAAACAAGAAGGAAGGCAAGAATGGTCCTCCTTATGGCAGAATCCAACTCCTAAATTTCAGAGAACTGATAGAGGTAAAAGTCACCACTTTGCACACAACATGGTAATAGCTGAGTCAGACGGGAAGCATCATGGATACAAAAACTAGTGGGAGAAATTTGCATGGTGAACAGGAGAGTTAGGTAGTCTCAAAGCATCTCCTCATAAAGGACCTACTAATCACATTGGTAGACATTCACAGTGCAGAAACTTGGCATAACACAGTCTAACTAAGTGATCAGAGTGAATAGCCCCCATCACAGAACAACCTGATGTGAGGAGCACCTGGCATGATGCTCCCTCCCAGAAGGACACAGCACAACTCCTGTGACATCCCTGACAAAGTACACAGGAATCCGCCAGGAAGAAACAATGGACTGGCCCATTCTATGAAATAAACGTTCTATGAAACAATTGTGCTATCCTCTTCAGAAAGTGTAATATCACCAGAGATACAGAAAGGCTGCAGCATGTTCCAGAATAGAGGAGATTCTTGGTTAGATCCTGGACCAGGAAAATAGCTCCAAAGGAAATTATTGTGGCATTTGTCAAAATTTGAATAAGATCTGTCAATTAAAAAAGTGTTTGTCAACATTAAGTTTCCTGAATTTGATCCTGATACTGTGGCTGTTTAGGAGAATGCCCTTTTCATAACAAGTTCTCACTAAGATATTAAGGAGCCAGTGGCATGATGGCTCCAGGCTGCTCTCAGATAATTTAGACAAAAACAATACACATATACATAAATAAAAATAAATGTGTCAGAGAAAACAAATATCATATGATATCACTTATATTTGAAATCTAAAAAAAAACCAAAAAAACTGTACAAATGACCTACTGCGTAGCACAAGGAACTATATTCAGTGCTTTGTAATAACCTATATGGGAAGAGAATCTGAAAAAGAATAGATGTGTGTACATGTATAACTGAATCACTGTGCTGTATACCTGAAACTAACACAACATTGTAAAACAATTATACTCCAATATAAAATAAAAATTTTTTTAAATACTACCTAGAGATTAAAAAAATAATAAATGTGGAAGAGCTCAGATTAAGATGGCAGAGGAGTAGGACGTGAAGCTCACCTTCTCCCACAAGTACATCAAAAATACATCTACATGTGGAACGACTCTCACAGAACATCTACTGGATGCTGGCAGAAGATCTCAGATTTCCAAAAGTTCAAGAAAATCTCCAGGTAACTGGGTAGAGCAAAAGAAAAAAAGAATCAAAATAAAGAGAGAGAGAGAAAGGAATCGTGATGGGACCTGCACTTCTGGGAGGGAGCTGTGAAAGAGGAAATGTTTCCACACACTGGGAAGTCCCCTCACTGGCAGGGACAGAGGGGGAGCTTCAGAGTCTTGGAGGAGAGCACAGCAACAGGTGTGCTGAGGGCAAAGTGGAAAGAAATCTGCACAGATGGTAGTGCCACCTGGCAGTACCCAGCCTGAGATGCTTGTCTGCTGGTGCAGGCGCGGGCTGGGGGCTGAGGCTCAGGCTTCGGAGGCAGACCCTGGGGAGAGGGCTGTGGCTGGCTGCATGAAGACAGCCTGAGGGGGTTACGCTGTGGTGTACCACGACCCAGAGAGTATAGGAAGAAGCCTGGGCCCACCAGAGAGGCAAGGGACCATCGTTGAGGGATGTGCAAGGAGAGGGGTAAGCCTGCCATAGGAGCTTCTTTCTCCACGTGCTCTCGAGTGGCACAGAACCACTTGTGTGAGCTCCAGGGACAGGCATGAGCAGCCGCTGCCATCTTGGAGTCCAGAGATGGGCACAGTCCTCTGAGCAGGTGCAGGTTGCTGCTGCTGAGGGTCCCACAGCCAGAAGCCCAAAGCTGCCCCCCGCCTCCTGGGAGAGCACACAGGCAAAACCTGTTTGTGAAAGCAATGATAAACACAAGGAACAGCAAAATGATAAACATGAAGATGTAAAAAAGGACATCAAAATCATAAAATGCAGGGAAGGGGGGTAAGAAAGTGCAGATTTATTTTCTTTTTCTTTATTTTTACAATGTGTTTAAGCCTATGACTATCAGTCTAAAGTAAGCAGATATAGGAAGGGGTTAACATGCTTGAAAAACAGAGTAACCACAAATCAAAAACATACAATAGATTCACAAAAAACAAAAAGAAGAGAACACAAGCATAAAATAAAAAAGAAATCATCAAACCACAAAAAAACAAAACAAAACAGGGCTTCCCTGGTGGCACAGTGGTTGAGAGTCCGCCTGCCGATGCAGGGGACACGGGTTCGTGCCCCGGTCTGGGATGATCCCACATGCCGCGGAGCGGCTGGGCCCGTGAGCCATGGCCACTGAGCCTGCGCATCCAGAGCCTGTGCTCTGCAACGAGAGAGGCCACAACAGTGAGAGGCCTGCGTACAGCAAAAAAAAAGAAAAAAAAAACAAGAAAACAAAACAAAACAAAACAAAAAAACAAAAAGAAAGGTGCAAAGAGGAAACATAGAATCAACTGGAAAACAAGGTTTAACATGACAATAAATACATATGTATCAATAATTACCTTAAAAGTCAAGGACTGAATGTTCTAATCAAAAGACATAGAGTGGCAGACTGGGGAAAAACAAACAAACATAAAAGAGCCTACAATATGCTGCTTACAAGAGATGCACCTTAGGGCAAAGGACACACATAGATTGAAAGTGAGGGGATGGAAACAGATATTTCATGCAAACAAAAATGACAAGAAAGCAGGAGTTGCAATATTCATATCAGACAAAATAGACTTTAAAACAACAACCATAAAGAAAGATAAAGAAGGACACTATACAATGGTAAAAGGATCAATAAAAAAGATGGTATTAAACTTGGTAACATATATGCACCTAATAGAGGAGGACCCAAATAAATAAAACAAATAGTAACAGACATAAAGGGAGAAATTGATGGGAATGCAATAATAGTAGGAGACTTTAACACCACACTCATGTCAATGGACAGATATTCCAGGCAGAGAATCAATAAGGCAACAAAGATCCTAAATGACACAAAGCAGGAGGCATAACAGTTTCTGACTTCAGACAATACTACAAAGCTACAGTAATCAAAACAGTGTGGTATTGGTACAAAAACAGACATACGGATCAATGGAAGAGAATAGAGAGTCCAGAAATAAACCCAGACACCTATGGTCATCTAACGAGGCAAGACTATAAAATGGGAAAAATACAGTTTCTTCAGCAAGTGATAAAGTTAGACAGCTGCATATAAATCAATGAAGTTAGAACACACCCTCACACCATGCACAAAAATAAACTCAAAATGGCTTAAAAACTTAAACATAAGACATGACACCATAATACTCCTAGAAGAGAGCATAGACAAAACATTCTCTGACATAAATTGTACCAATGTTTTCTTAGGTCAGTCTCTCAAGGCAATAGAAATAAAATCAAAAATTAACAAATGCAACCTAATCAAACTTACAAGATTTTGCACAGCAAAGGAAAACATAAAAAAACAAAAAGACAACCTACTGAATGGGGGAAAATATTTGAAAATGATGAGACTGACAAGAGCTTAATCTCAAAATATAAAAACAGCTCATACAACTCAACAACAACAAAAAAAATATAACCCAATCAAAAAATGGACAGAAGACCTTAATAGACATTTCTCCAAAGAAGGCATAAAGATGGGCAGTAGGCACATGAAAAGATGCTCAACATCACTAATTATTAGAGAAATGCAAATCAAAACTATAATTAGGTACCACTTCATACTGGTCAGAATGGCCATCATCAAAAAATCTACAAATAACAAATGCTGGAGAGGGTGTGGAGAAAACGGAACCCTCCTACACTGGTGGTGGGAATGTAAGTTGGTGCAGCCACTATGGAGAGCAGTATGGAGGTTCCTCATATATATAAAAATAGAGTTGCCATATGATCCAGCAATCCCACTCCTGGGTAAATACCCAGACAAAACTATAATTCAAAAAGATACATGCACACCTATGTTCACAGCAGTACTATTCACAGTAGCCAAAACAGGGAAACAACCTAAATGTCTATTGACAGATGAATGGATAAAGAAGATGTGGTACATATATACAATGGACTACTACTCAGCCATAAAAAAAAAAATGAAATAAGGCCATTTGCAGCAACATGGATGCAACTGGAGATTATCATACTAAGGGAAGTAAGTCAGAAAGAGAAGACAAGTACCATATGATATCACTTATATGTGGAATCTAAAATATGGCACAAACGAACCTACCTACAAAACAGAAACAGACTCACAGACATAGAGATCAGACTTGTGGTTACCAAGAGGGAGGAGGGGAGGGAGAGGGATGGACTGGGAGTTTGGGGCTGGTAGATGCAAACTATTATGTTTAGAATGGATAACCAGCAAGGTCCTACTGTATACAGGGAACTATATCCAATCTCCTGGGAAAAACCATAATGGAAAATAATATTTTAAAAAAGAATGTGTATATGTGTATAATTGAGTCACTTTGCTGTACAGCAGAGATTGGTACAACATTGCAAATCAATTCTACTTCAACTGAAAAAAAAAGAATAAATGTGTATGTGTGTGGGGAGTCAGTGAAAGACATAGTAAATAGGTCCAAATGTAAACAAACGGCAAATTTGTGTAAAGGGCATGCAGAAGAATTTCATACAACTCTTTCAATTTTTGTGTAATTTTGGAATTACACCAAAATAAAAAGTTACAAAATGTTACTAGGTATTGCATATTGTAATACAGATAGAGAATGAATTAGTAATAAAAATGTGGGAAATTATCAATATAGACATACAGGTGTCCCTTGAACTATTTCTGTAACTTTGCAGCAAACCTGGAATTATTTCAAAGTGACAAAATGACACTTAAAACATGCTCATATTCATGTCTTCATATAATACATATTTCCATGATAAAGTGGTACATGGCGCACCTCTTCTGAATTCAAGGATTTTGCTGTCTGGGCTGGAATGCTTTGGCAAACGTTGCCCACTGTGATAACTCTCTGGGACACTGTCTGATGAGCAGGGACAGCTTTCTTGGAGGTCGTGTCTGAGCTGAAGCTCAGATGTTAGGGAGATGGCAGCCTGGTGAAGAAAGGAGGGGAACCACCCTGCACAGGGGCCAGCATCAAAGGATATTCCAGTTCCTTAGAGCTGCAGGGCAATGTCGAACATCATCTGTGAGCTGTATGTGTATTCAATTAACAGATCTTGAAAAAAATCAAGTTTTGATTGCATAAAAATTAAAATCAGCTTTAAAACTAGCAAGTAATTTTGATAAAGTAAAAACAGATTTAGCAAAACATTGGCAGCAAATATGACATACATGTGATATCTTTATTATTTAAAGAGCTCATGGAAGTTGGAAGAGAAACACCAGACTTCAATAGGTTAAAAAGCATTAAAAAATGCTTTAAAAAGTGCAAATCATAAGGAAACGAACAAGAAAGTATTCTAAATCTATTTATTTTAGAATAAATTCCTTTCTTTGTAAATGCAGAAAGAAAGCCAAGTAGGTACCTCACAAAAGATCACTATTCTTTCAGTAACAAAAGGCAATAGATATGTATC
The DNA here is from genome assembly GCF_000442215.2 of Lipotes vexillifer. Classification (NCBI taxonomy): domain Eukaryota; kingdom Metazoa; phylum Chordata; class Mammalia; order Artiodactyla; family Lipotidae; genus Lipotes; species Lipotes vexillifer. The sequence continues at coordinate 2,569,630 of NW_006771596.1, forward strand.
AATGTATGTAGAAAAAGCAAAGTAATAAAGATGCATTTAGGTAGCTAAAAAACTGGGAGGAATCAATATAATGTTAGTATGGATCACTGTAAGGTAAATTATTATTTTTTATTATAATCATTCTGCTTTTCTATATATCCCTAATTTCAGCCAATGTCATGTATTATATTTAAAATGAGAAAAAAGCAGTGATTGATTTTAAGACCCTGTACTCTTTATTTGCCCCCCCTCTTTTCTTCTATTTTCTTGACCAGCACGATAAGTTACTTTGTAGGAAATGTTGTTACTTATATGAAAGTTAGGGGGTTTTTTGTTTTATTTTTTTGCGGTACGCGGGCCTCTCAGTGTTGTGGCCTCTCCCGTTGCGGAGCACAGGCTCCGGACGCGCATGCTCAGCAGCCATGGCTCACGGGCCCAGTCGCTCCGCGGCACGTGGGATCTTCCCGGACCGGGGCATGAACCTGTGACCCCTGTATCGGCAGGAGGACTCTCAACCACTGCGCCACCAGGGAAGCCCGAAATTTAGGTTTTATATTAGTTTCAGGTGTACAACATTATGATTCGATATTTGTGTATGTTGCAAAATGATCACCATAGTAAATCTAGCTAACATCCATCACCATACATAATTTTTTTTCCTGTGATGAGAGCTTTTAAGATTTACCCTCTTCACAACTTTAAAATAGGCAATACGGTGTTATTAACTATAGTCACCATGCTGTACATTACATCCCCATAAAAATAGCATATATTAACAGAGAGATGTATTTTTGAGCAAATGAAATGTGAAAATTAAGAGTAGGATTTCTTTTAGGATAACAGCTACATAAAATATTTCAGGCTAGATACCTTTATGCTGGATTAGTCCTGCTGGGGTCCTTCAGCCTTTACCTGTGTTTTATCCCCCAGAGCAAAGCTCTCAACCTCTTACTATGGGTGATGTAATCAAGGTTACAGGAAGAAGAGCTCCCTGTTGAGGGAGGGCAGCCCTTGCCCTCTGTGGGCTATGGCTCTGGGTAAAGCAAAGTATCAACTGCTTGGCAAACTGTGGCCTCCTGCTTTCAGGACTGAGGACTTAGGGAACTTCTCTCAGATTTCCTGGCAGGGTTTTGGAGGTGGAGGGAGGGATGTGTCATAGGCCTTGTGCCTCTGAGCCAGCCAGCTCTAATGCAGAATTCTTAAGTGGAGAATCAGGGGGAAAGGGGACTGCATGGGGGGAGCTTTTGTAAATAAAGTTTTATTAAAACATAGCCATGCCCATCCTTTATGTATCATCTATGGCTGTTTTGTGCTAGATCATCAGAGTCAAGTGGTTGTGACAGTGACCTTAAGGCCCACAAAGCCTAAAATATCTACTCTCAGTCCCTTTACAGGAAATGTTCATCAGCCCTGCGCTAGCCAGTCTCCCCAGGGGCCTCTCTTTAACTTGATGTTTTTACCTTTTGTTCTTACTGGAAACTTCTGTTGTTGGTATCAACAACAGAAACAAAAGTGAAGGCTTCTCCAAAGTGTTTGTACCAGCAAGTTTATAACTAGCGGCCAAATTTACCTTGGTAGAAAAGGCTATTACTGACATGAAATTCAGTCCTGAAATTCAGACTAAATCACAAATTTCAGGAAAATTGTACATTTAGCTATTTTAGTATTGCAGCTTTATTTACACAGACATTGAGGGGCCTTCCTGAGAATATGCTGCATACAGGAATCAAGAGCATAATTGCCATGATTCCTACAAAACCAAGTGAAATTTATGGTCAGAGAAAATGTTCTCTCTAGGAAGTCAATATTATGAAACAGGCTGGAGATAACAGCAGCAAGCACCCTGCCAGCTTGCTTGTTTTCTTCTGAGAAAGGTCAAAATGACCTAAGAATTTCCAGATTTCCAAACAACTCCAGAAAATAAAGAACCCCAGAAGAACCCAGGAGGTGGATAAAAGCTACTACCTAGAGAGTAGATGTAGGACAGGGTTCTCTCGGCCTTTGCAGATACCAGCTCTTTACCTTAGGTTTCCTTGTATGTGTCCTGGGTCGCTATGGGGCTTTCTGGGTTTCTAGGGATCTTTTCAGATCAGTGGGCATATTTAACTGTTACCATGACCATTGAGTGATGATGAGTGTCATCCTTCATGACAGAATTCTCCTCCATTAAATCAAAATGCTGCGTATCATTTAGAGACGTGGTAGGTGTGGCCTGAAGATGGGTCAGTGAGCTCTCTTTTTGATATTTAGTAATTCAATCTAGAAAACTTTCAGCTACCTGTAAAAATCACTTGTTCATCAGATGGAAAGGATTTTTTTTCAGTTAAGTATTCTGACTGCAAATATAGAACTACATAGTTGTATGTACTCGCATAGCGCACATTCAATTGCAAAGGAGGTCATCACAGAAAATTATTCTAGGGATTGTACCGTGCTCCATGTGTACAGACAAGAGATGCTGTTCACCTTCATAGTGGAAGGAGCCCTAAAGTGTGAGTCAGAAGGCAACACAGCTCGAGAAATCTACTTCTCTCAGCCTTATATTTGTAATTGATAAAATGGAGACAGTCCCCATTTCACAGGATCATTGTGGGTTTATTAATGTTCATGGAAGTCCCAGTCCATGGTAGACCCTTGTTATTGGCATTGAACAGCTCCATCACTACTCATGTGATAATTCACAAATAATGCCACATGTAAAGCATCATTTCACCTACGAGGGTGCAAAATTAGAACACTTTCTTAATATGCAAATTATATTATCCCACACCTTTAGCTTATGCATAAAGACCGCCCATCAATGGTGTCACCCTTCCATGATAATCTCAAGAACCACACAAATAATTTACTCATTCCAAGAGATTATATCCAGTTAGTATTGCCTCGTGAAAGCTGGAATCACGTTCTCAGCAGGATATCCCTTGGCCTCAAGTTGTGGGCTCTTATACGATCAGGAGGTCCCTCACTCCCTGTCCTGGAAGTCCCAGTGGAATCCATTTGCTTCAGTACATGTCATTCCATGACCAGTTCAGAGCAGTTTACCTACATGAAGGATGAAGAGAGAGGTTTCCCCCATCCATCTCTCTGTATAACATCACTCTCTTTAATCATCACACCAAGTCATTGTGAACCTTCTCTTCAAAAGCAACAGCTCACTAGAGACACATCTCTATCCACTAACTCAGGAAGCCATTTTCCCAAGTTCCAGCTACTCTGGAAGGATGGATCAGAAGTCCCAGTACCAAACACAGGCCACACCCCACACTAGCTCATTTCTTAGAACTTGAGCAGGCACACGACCCTCCTGCTTATTTGTCCCCACTGTGCTGCTCCTCAGGTGATAGATAATGAGCATCCCTGGCCCTTCACTCCTGCTGCATTGCTGGGTTAAGGATCTGGGATTTTACCCCTTCCCCTTCCTGTGCCCTGTGTGGAAATAGCTTTGAGAAATACTCCTTCCCACGGTGCCAACTCACCCAGAATTGTGACCCGAAGATACAGCACTTTTTATCATGATGTAATTGGTGTCCTACAGCACTCAGCACTGGAAGCAGGTAGGTAGTAGAAAGGAAATTGTTTGAAATATACAGATTCAGAGGCTTGTCTGAGGGAAATTCTTTCAACCATCAAATGTATCACGATGAGCAGAAAGTTAAGTTCTCACCAGATCTTAGGAAGCTCTCTCCTGGAAAGGATAGACTCAAGAACGAAGCCTACATGTTTATAAATGCGCTAAGATGATTTTTTTCATTATGATGGTAACTCATACAAAACAGAATTTATCAGAATCCTGTCTATAGGGCACAGACCAACACAGGATGTAGGTCTCTGTTTCAATGTTTCATGATTTATATGCATCTAACAGGTCAAATCTGAAGCATCTTGTCCTGAGGACGTCTGGGAATTTGAGATAAAAGGTCATACAAAATTGCCCCAATATGGTCAAATAGGCTAAAGATGCAAGTATCCCAGTGGCAAAACTTTTGCATTTTCATTATAAATTTAATGCATGTAGTATAAGGGTAATTGGATTATACAACGTTGTTCAATCCTGCAAAAATTATATGCTGCACTTGCACTTCTCCAGTTAATCAGAGTAATCAATTAAAGACTGTTTAAAATCAATTACTGCATAAGAAAACTAATAACTCTGAACTCTTACTACTCAGATGCAAATATACTTGGCAGACATTTTACCATGTTTGACAACAATGCCAAAAATTTATATAACATTGACCACAAGCAGTTGTGCAGCTAAGAGAAACACTTCCAAGCTATCCAGTAATTGAAATCAAATTTTGATCAAACTTTTTAGATAAAAGTCTGAATTGTCATTCTATTCCCTCTGTGGAAAAATAATGCATGTGACTAAGTAGTTAGAGTCTCAAGTAACAATATGGAATAAAGCTATTCTAGGGTTATGTCAGAAGGAATACTATGTTATTTTCTGGACTTTGTGATGTTTGTGGTACTTGTCATCTTTAAAGGTTTTTTTTGTTTGTTTGTTTTTAATTTGTGGTAATTTTACCCTTACCCTACTGAAATATTTGTTTTTGTACTTAACTTTATATTCATAGTTCTACAATCTTTTCCTTCATGATCAGCCTCAAATTGGATGACTTTCAGACCCCAAAGGACCTGACTAGCCCCTCCTCTCAATCCATCTGGGATTGAGGGGGAAGAAATTTTTCCCAGTGAAAATCCATTTTAATATTCTCTAGACACAGTGAAGTGGAATAAAACTTGATTAGAAATTCCTTAGCTGAAACCATAAACAAGACAAAAAGACAACCCTCATAATGGGAGAAAATATTTGCAAATGAAGCAACTAACAAAGGATTAATCTCCAAAATTTACAGCAGCTCATGCAGCTCAATATCCAAAAAACAAACAACCCAATCCAAAATGGGCAGAAGACCTAAAGAGACATATCTCCAAAGAAGATACACAGATTGCCAACAAACCCATGAAAGAATGCTCAACATCACTAATCGGAGAAATGCAAATTGAAGCTACAATGAGGGGCTTCCCTGGTGGCACAGTCGTTGAGAGTCCACCTGCCGATGCAGTGGACACGGGTTCATGCCCTGGTCCGGGAAGATCCCACATGCCGCGGAGTGGCTGGGCCCGTGAGCCATGGCCACTGAGCCTGCGCGTCTGGAGCCTGTGCTCCGCAACGGGAGAGGCCACAACAGTGAGAGGCCCGTGAACCGCAAAAAAACAAAACAAACAAACAAACAAAAAACTACAATGAGGTGTCACCTCACACCAGTCAGAATGGCCACCATCAAAAAATTTACAAACAATAAATGCTGGAGAGGGTGTGGAAAAAAGGGAACCCTCTTGCACTGTTGTTGGGAATGTAAATTGATACAGCCACTATGGAGAACAGTATGGAGGTTCCCTAAAAAACTAAAAGTAAAAATCCCATACAACCCAGCAATCCCACTACTGGGCATATACCCTGAGAAAACCATAATTCAAAAAGAGTCATGTACCACAATGTCCATTGCAGCTCTATTTACAATAGCCAGGACATGGAAGCAACCTAAGTGTCCATTGACAGAGGAATAGATAAAGAAGATGTGACACATATATACAATGGACTATTACTCAGCCATAAAAAGAAATGAAATTGAGTTATTTGTAGTGATGTGTATGGAGCTAAAGTCTGTCATACAGAGTGAAGTAAGTCAGAAAGAGAAAAACAAATACTGTATACTAACACATATATATGGAATCTAAAAATAATAATAATAATTCTGCAGAACCTAGGGGCAGGACAGGAATAAAGATGCAGACGTAGAAGATGGACTTGAGGACATGGGGAGGGGGGAGGGTAAGCTGGGACGAAGTGAGAGAGTGGCATGGACATATATACACGACCAAATGTAAAACAGATAGCTACTGGGAAGCAGCCGCATAGCACAGGGAGATCAGCTCGGTGCTTTGTGTCCACCTGGAGGGGGGGGATAGGGAGGGTGGGAGGGAGGCGCAAGAGGGAAGAGATATGGGGGTATATGTATATGTATAGCTGATTCACTTTGTTATAAAGCAAAAACTAACACCACTGTAAAGCAATTATACTCCAATAAAGATGTAAAAAAAAAAAATTCCTTAGCTTATATCATAGTTGGTATGTGACAAGTGGATATGAGTAAAGATATGTATTTCTTCAAAGAGCTGTGTTTAATGCTTGTTTATATTTTCTAGAATATGTGGCTCCTGGTACATAGTCAGTGCTCACTGGATGTTTGTTTAAGTGAAATACTAACTTAAATTGGAAATTTTATTACTCTTCCTTGATTATTAACATGCTTCTTGATAGTACATGGTATGTGCTGGCTCTAAATTAATGAAAACTGAACTCAAACAAAGTTAGGCTTTCTTCTTTAACTTATAAACCTTCATTAATAGTAATTGGGTCTTTTCAAGGCAAATAGTGTTGGGATAAAAATTTAAAATAAAATAATCTTTCTTTTAGAATGGCAGAATGTCACCTTCAGGGGGAACCCTGGAAATCACCTGGTATATCATCCTCATTTGACAGAGTCTGAGACTTGGGCTGACAGCAGGGAGGGGCATGCTGACACCGGTTCAGGCAAGGAGAGGGTTAGACTCTCAGAAGCGTGGTCTCCCCTTCAGTGTTCTTTCCTCAAAGCTCTGCTCTTTTTCTATTCCATTCAGTTATTGGGCTGTATTCTCACTGTAACACATACTTTTAAGACAACATGGTCTGATGTTTGATCCAGGAAATATGTCAATTCTAGTAGTAATTACAGAGAAAGCAAAGCAAACCATCTCCTGATTTGGTCTTCCTGAAACAAAGAATCTGAAATGTGTGCCAGAAAACCCATTAGATGGGCAATTCCAACCAATTTCTCGACTGAGTTGAGAAAACAAGTGAAAATTTTACATACTTTTCAACCATACCTTTTGTTTCTGCTTTGCTGATAGTCTTTGTGAGGCAGAGCCTCCACTAACTTAGTAGAAAGAATTAATGAATGGCTTTTTGACATCTTCTGTGAAGATTAGGAAAGATCTAAAGCGGAATAAGTTATAAATCTCCCTTAAATTGCTCCAGCACTGCCCAGTGCTTCCAAGTGGGGCCCTGAAGCCAGATTGTTCTATCAGGTGTCAATTTCATTATTTAAAAATGTGGTTAATTAGTGCCTTCTGGAAGCTTCTGGACACTGGTGTCCGAAGAGGGAAGAGTTGTGTCTTCAGGAGCCCACCAGCATGGCAGTGATCGCAGGCCAACTTATTCTATAGCACGTCAAACTTCGAAACCCCTTAACTGGGTTGATCTCTCCCCTTGCATTGACTTTAGGACCAAACCATGCTTCATGACCGTGAGTAAGACAATCCCCAGTGCCCCCCATGGCCGAGGCTGGTTGGAGAGATAGGGATCTGATCCTGGTGCATAAAAGGATATGAGAACTAGGCTACCACTTCTCAGTGTTAATTTAATTTTTTTGCCATTGAAAAAATCAAAAGAATGAGTAGGACCAAAACCACATGCCATTTCCAAGAGTCTCAGAAGGATGGCTGGGGTAAATCATTAGCCTATTTGTATCAGGGCTAAATGGAGCTTGAGTGGGTTTAATCTTTATTGGAAAATTCTACTGGCTCCCACCTCTCCACCCACTCACAGGCAGTCCTTCATCCCCAATCAACTTCTATGGCCTTTTGTAAAAGGCCTCGTGACACATCCTATCCCTTCGGGGGCCTTTCCTGTGGTTCCTGTGCTGCACTCTACATGCTGTGTGGAGGCTTGTGTGAGTCTCCTGCAGCCCAAGATCAGCCTAAGCACATACTGTGCTACAGAACATAATGATTACAAAACCCACAACATAAGAAAAAAGAGGAGCAATTGCCATTGAAAGGCTTCCCATTCTTTATATATCAATTTTCTTCACCCCCAGAGCCATGCCACCTTGGACTGGCATTCCACCCATCCTTGAACTTCAACATTAAGACATTTCACAAGTGGTCAGTTCTTGCCTTTGGAAAACCCCAACAGTCCCGGAGGGGAGAGGTAAGTGGAGCTTGTTTCTCCATGGGTCACATGTGGTTTCCTCTGAGTCTGCCTTTGATTTACTCAATGATTCCAAAGACAGCTTAAGTCTAACTTGTTGTGGAGATATTTATTTCTATTCTGCCCCTTCACCTAAAAGAGCCCTAGCAGATTCCTTCCTCAGCATCAAACCATAGATTCTGATAACTGAGGATTTCTGGAAAAATTACTGTATGTTAAAACTATTGACGAAGGCAAGTGGATTCACCAATAAATGGTACCTTTCTTAGGCTGCAGGTTTGCAGGGTCTGAGTCACAACAACGGTGGGAGAACTCCTTATCTCTTTTTTCTATAGAATGTGGAACCCACGGCAAGACAGAGTCCTGAAGACGTACCAGATCCAAAGTCACTCACCTGAGGAACCGACCCAGAGATGCCATTCAGAGAGGGCAAGTCTGAAATGGAGCCAAAGGGACTGAGAGAAGGGAAAGGGAATGGAAAGGGAATGGGAGGTATGCAGGAAGAAGGCTGAGATCAGGGAGGAGTCGCATGACAGGATGCTACCCAGCACTCGCAGTCTCGGGAATGGGACGGTGAGCTCTCTGGCTGAGGTCTCGGCTGGCACACAGGATGCATCCACACCAGTAACTAGCAGCACTTAAAATGAGGCTTAGGGTGGAGGGTGTGCCTATCTCATGGCCAGCATGTGCACCTCCAGGCATGCCTCCTAGAGGAAGTGTCATAAGTGCATGTCCAGGTACATGGCCCATATTAGCAAAACGGGAAGCACCCCAACGTCCATCTGCAGCGGGAAGGAGAAGACACTGATGCACACACATGTAACTGGATAATCTATCATTGAAAAGTTAATGTAGTGTCACCATAATTGAATCTAAAGCAATTAATAATGAAGAGTAGATGTCGGCACAAAGAAGACATACAGGACGACACGATTTATATAACGGAAAAAAAAAACCCAGACAAAACTAATCTATTGTTTACAAAAGTATACAATGAGCTGGAGATATGTTTGAAAGAATGAAGAGAATTAACACAAAATCCAAGAGGGTAGCTAACTCTTGAGGGCAGAAGCAACCAGGAGAGTTTCAAAGACGTCGTCAGTGATGAAGGGATGTTGTTGGTCTTTGAACTATGCACATAGGTCACATACTTTCTTTTATGTTAGTCCTATATTTCATTGCAATGTAAAAAAAGAGAAAAGCAAACTGGGAGAGCTCCCTGACCCTCACGCCCAAATGCCTTCCCCCTCATGTTTAGGAACTAGAGACATTCAACTCCTCTATTCTCTTATGTGCCATACACAAAGAGTAAAAAGAGAAATATTGATTTTTAAAAGAAAACTATTTAGAGTGTAGCAGGATGGCTGTGTTCCACCACCTTCTTCCGGTCTGCGAGGTTCTTCAGCCAGGGGTGCATCACTTTCCTCCTTCCCCGTCAGTCCAGAGCCTGGCACAGAGAGAGGTGCAGTTTAGAAGCTATGAACAACCTATATGACTTTTATTCTCCCTAGAGGTGAAAGTCTCCCAAAGAGGCAAGATTGAGCCTTACCGTATGATTTTGAAAGAGAGACGTGCACACAAAGGCATCGAGCGGCATGCTGGCAGACTATCCATGTCTCAGTGATCCCCTGGAGCTTCCTCCCTGGTTACATCCCCATCACTTGTGAGTGAGACACTGTTGGCTCAAAAAATAACCAACTATGCAAGAACTGAAGCAAGAGCACTGACAGGAGCAGAAGGAGGTGGGAAGGACAAGAACCTTTCCAGCCTGTGTGATGGTGGGCGGCTTGTTGAAGACTGAGCCTCAATCCTGAAAATGCACCATGTGACATGAGGGCCAGGGGAGTGCAGGTGTGGGCGCCCCTGTGACTACTGCAGCCACATGGGGCTCTGCCGGGTTCTGTCACTCCCATAGTGGTGGGGTGGGGTATGGAGCTCCACCTTTACCTTTCCACGTGCCCAGAGCAAAAACACTTCATTCCTGGGCCATTTAATTACCTTTGGCCACTGACCATGGTTCATCCTTATAAGGTGAGCACAAAGCACAGCCTTGGGGACAGACAGGAACCATTCCTGCCAGACAGAGCCAGGCTACACTCTGCCGTGAGTGAGCAGTTCCTACCCAAGCCTCAGTTGTCCTCCCTACCTTAGCTTGTGAGATTTTCATTCATTCGAAGAAAGAGAAAGATAAACTCTGTCTTACATCCTTCAAAATCTTACAGAGGTTGAGACCCTTGAGTATAAACACCCAACGTTGGCTGTGTCTGTCTGACAATTTCCTTCCCCCAGAGAATTAAGCCTCTTGTCTAGTTAGGGGAAGAACCCTATGTTCCAAGGAGAGAAATTCAGGGATGCATGAAAGGGCAGGGAGAAAACCCTTAAATAGTACAACTTAAAATATGACAAATATTAGTAGCCTAAATCCAAATTAGAACTTGATTCCCATGAATGACTCATGGCTTTTCAGCCTGATGGATGTCAGTCTTCTTTCTTAAAAACCACATGGATCCCCTAGACAAACTGTGCACTCTCATTTTCTCATGGGATTCATGTATCTGCAAAGCAGACACTATCAGAGCCTGAAGGACCCTCTGAGGATATCTAGTCCTTTCGAGCAATGCCCTGAGTGCCCTTGCATTGTGATGCTCTGACACCTTCTCCAGGCGCACATCACAAGGAGAAGTCAGGACCAAGCAGAGGCAGGAAAGGAAGAGTCAGGACCCCACCTGCCAGGCCACGTCTGTTCCTCAGCTCTCTGGGGTCATACCTCACATTCAATTTTGCTTGAATAAATAATTCTGCAACTCAAGGTGGTTTTGAAAACCACAGATCTCAGAAAGATTTTCAGATGGAAACAGAAACCAAGTGAGGAGAATAGATTCCCCCAAGATCTAAACCTACAAATTTTATCCAAGTGAGTGGCAGAGGGCTAACGGCTGTCACAGACTCTGGTCCAGTGCTCTCTGAAGGTATCATGCTGCCAAGGTTATCCTATTAGCCATGGCCTTTGCACCCAGCTGACGAATACCAGGGACCAGATCAATTCTAGGCCTGCCTGCTCATCAGGAAAAAGATGAGGAGTTTGGTTCAACAGCAATGACTGGTAATGGAATTTTCTGGGACCTGGAAAACCCAGTCTCCATGATGTCTACCTCATAGATGCCTAGAGATGTAGCACGGCAAGATCTTCCCTAGTCACACACTGACTAAGCCTGGATGTTCCTGGAATAAACATTCTAATAGCCTGTAGTCTTCATGATGCTATGACTGGATATGGACTATTTATTTTCCCTGTGATTCGGGGGTGCAGCTATTCTCCTTACTCCCCCCAAAACTCCCATGGGGTAAAGGCAAACAATCCAGGTGCGTGCTGCACACATGGCCTGTTTGCATCATAGCTGAAAAGCCCCAAGCTGAGGGAATCCCAGCCTTTTATAATAGACTAGAAACCAGCTGCCCTCTGCCCTTGGGGAGACATTTTATTTGACACACTGATCAGTAGACAAACCTTCCCTTTGCTTCAGGCAAAACAGTCTCTATCTTCCTAGGCTGTTCCCTCGATGTACCTTCTTGGAAAGGCAGTCCCCAGAAAAAGCTGTGGGTACTTACAAGATGAGCAGAAACATGGGCAACCCCTGCCCTGGGGAGGAGTCTCCCAACAACTAAATCTGGCTTTCCTGAGGTTTGGTTTTAACAGTTTTCATGCATGTTTCCTCTGTACCTAATCATTGCATGCCTTGTACCTAATCATTGCATGCCTTCTGGCATCTTAGCATCTCAATTACCTTTTGCCTATTGACCAGAACCATCACAGATACTTTCTCAGAGTGTGTGTCTTGTTGATTGCGGGCAAAGTCGGGACAGTGGGGGTCACTTCACTCATTTATCTCAAGTGTTAGAGACACAGCCACATAACTTCATGTATTTACTGAAACATTCAAGCTCAACATGAACTCAGTCATCCCACTAACCATGTACTACATGTTCAAAAATATCCCTGGGGAAGATGAATGTTCTGAAACATGGTCAGCTTCACAATCACTGCTGTCAATCATTTGACCTTAGTAAAGTGTTCCAACAGGCTTGTTCATATCAAGGCTTTCCAGCAAAGCCCTTGTCAAAATGGTGTTTCTGAGTGTTTGGCTTGGGTCTGGGTAGAACATCCCAGGGCTTGACTATTCCAGCATTCTGAGCATTGCAGGAAGGAAGAGCATGCAGTTGGTAAGGTTTGTCTTTGTGGCCGTAATTTAAATATTAAAGCAGAATGGGACAATCTTCTTTACTTTATTTTCCTTCTTCTCGTTTAAAAAAAGTTGGCAGGCCGGGTTGGAAGGACAGGGGTACAGACATTTGTAAGTGATGCGTGCCAAGCTAGGAGAGGATCAAATAATTCTGTGTGGTTGATTTTTCCCCCCACTTGTTGTAAGAAGCAAACAAAAACCATGGCAGACTTTGTGCTGTATTTCTTTTTAATTCAAAAATAATTAATTTAATTTAATTTAATTATTTAATAAAAATAATTTAATTCAAAAACAACCATGGAAGCTATCCACAGTTCCTCAAGTTTGGGGGCTGTGTTCCTTGTAATTTCTCAGGCCACATTAAAGAAATAAAAACAGGGACTTCCCTGGTGGTGCAGTGGTTGAAAATCTGCCTGCCAATGCAGGGGACATGGGTTCAATCCCTGGTCCGGGAAGATCCCACATGCCACGGAGCAACTAAGCCGGTGCACCACAGCTACTGAAGCCTGCGTGCCTAGAGCCCGTGCTCCGCAATGAGAGAAGCCACCGCAACGAGAAGCCGCGCACCGCAACGAAGAGTAGAGAAAGCCCGCACGCAGCAACAAAGACCAATGCAGCCAAAGATAAATAAATAAATAAATTTATTAAAAAAAAAAAAAAAAAGGAAGAGGAAGTCACGGTACATTACCTGACCCAGCAATATTTGCAATAACACAAACACAGACTTTTGATTTAATTAAAATTATGTTCTAACCATTTGGGGCCTCAGGAAAGAGAAAGTAAGAAATGTGAACGGGAGTTAAAGCAATGGAAAAATGCCCTAACCCGTGGGCCAGATTGGGGTACTGTTTGATTAACTCAAAACAGGTTAATTTCTTGTAACCAGAGCCAGTCATGGATGAGTCAGTTTTTTTGTTGTTTTGCTGTTGTTGTTGTTTTGCGGTATGCGGGGCCTCTCACTGTTGTGGCCTCTCCCGTTGCAGAGCACAGGCTCCGGACGCGTAGGCTCAGCGGCCATGGCTCACAGGCCCAGCCGCTCCGCGGCATGTGGGATCTTCCCGGACCGGGGCATGAACCCGTGTCCCCTGCATTGGCAGGCAGACTCTCAACCACTGCGCCACCAGCGAAGCCTGATGAGTCAGTTTTGACTCATGCAATTAACCAGGTGGATTCTGCTGGGCAATGTTACTGTCCTAGAATGCAGTCATGCCCATCTGTCTTTGGCTGGCATAGCTCTATCTCTGCCCCGAGGGTGGGTGCCTTCATGAAGCAGCAGTGTTCTGCTAACACATGTCCAGATGTGCCTTAAGGAAAAGTCCCAGTCATGACCTGTAGTTTCCTGAATGGCCTGACCATCTGCATCTCATTCAGATTTATAAAAATCCATTTTCTGCTGATGTTTTTGTCCAATCTACCATTGTACTCTATCCTTTGCCCTTTTAATGTGATATATTTTAGGTAGCGTTTCAAAGTTTATCTGCCCTGTTCAACCCTATAGCTGGAACACCTAGCACAGGACCTTGCATATAGCATAGTTATTAACAATTTGCAAAATAAATGAAGAGTATTATCCATTCCTATATTATTTTAAGATTTAGAATGCCCTTTAATGTATCCATATATCCAATTTAAACTTTTCATAAAGAGGAGAAATGACACATTTAAAGTTTAAGTGAATATCTTTGGAAACCATATCAAATGTGCTGTATTTCAAAAATAAATTTATATTTTAAAATATTTATACTAAGAAAAAGAATTACTCTTTAAGGGAGTAACATCTTATTTGTTTCGAACAATTAAAGAAAAGCAAGGCAGATATGATTACTCCCACGTATCTGGGAGATTGGATACTTCTACTTCAAGAGACAAAAACTGGACTCTAAGTCACCCAAGTAAAACTGGAAAACCATTAGGTCAGAGAACAAAATGGTCTAGGGGGCTTCACCTAAGCCTTGACCTAGCACTCAGAGAAAATGAGTGGAACACAAGTTCTTCTCCCCCTCAATGTCTCTGCTCCCTTTTCCCTGCGTTGGCTGCAACATTAGGCAGGCTCTGCCCTCATGGTTATAAAGTGGCTGCCAATAGCCACTGGGACTACAGCTTCCCAACTTCACATGGAAGGTGGGTTGAGGAGCCTCTTCTTTTCTGGAAATGCACTGAACCTCTATTCACACCTCGTTGATCCTAACTGGGCACTATGCCCAAACCAGAACCCTCCTCATGGCCAAAAGCATAAGATAAAGTGACTTACTTCAGCCAATGAAGGCTCACCTTGGAGCTGGGAAAAAGACAGTCTTAATCAAACTGTAAATTTTAGCATAGGGGATTAATTGGTGGTTCCTCTAAAGCAAAATCTTGCTGGTGTTACCGAAAGGATGGGGAATAGGTATTGTTCATATAAAACAACAAATAATGACCACAAGTACTGGCCTAGTGTATATATTATAAGATTGGTATTTAGAGCCATTAAGAAAGTTACCTAAAATCATAGAGCTCCTGGGTGTATGCGTTTGTATTTTTTAATAAATTAACTACAACTATTTCTTTACCTGGTGATTATTTAATAAGTAATCTATGGGCCAGGTAACCCAGATTGTAAGTAATTGCTGATTATTAGGAGAAGGAAGGATGATGGGAGAAGACAGGTTCAAAGGTTGACTTCTACATCACAGTCTATTGCCTTGAACTTAGGTTTTAACCTAATGTTTGTGTCCCCCTAACATTCATATGTTGAAGCCTAACCCCCAATATAATAGTATTAGGAGATGGGGAGGTGGTTAGATCATGAGGGTGGAGCCCTCATGAATGGGATTAATGCCCTAATAAAAGAGACCACAGAGAGATCCCCTGACCCTTCCCCCATGTGAGGATGCAGCAAGAAGATGGTCATCTATAAATCTGAAAGAGGGCTGTCATGAGACAGGAAATGTGCTGGCACCTTGATCTTGGAACTCCAGCTTCCAGAACTGTGGGAAGTAAATGTTTATTGTTTATAAACCACTCAATCTATAGTAATTTGTTAGCAACCGAAACAAACTAAGGCAAACAACAAATCCATCTTTTTTTTTTCTTGACTTGAGGTCCACGGAGAAACAATTTCAAAGCCAAAAGACGACTGATCAACATGATGTATAACTACAGCAAACAATTGAAGAATCTGTTATCCCTGGTTTTGGGGAATCCAGGCCACATAAAGGCCCTAATTATGTAAAAGGTTGGCAGGACGCCCAGTTATATTTGAATTTTAGGTAAACAACAAACAATTTCTAGTGTCATCAATGTTGAATGGGATATACTTTTAATAAAAAATTATTTTTTAACAAATTCAAATTTAACTGGGCATAATATATTCTAATTTTGCTAATTCTTGTAACCAACACATCTTAACATGAACAATTGCAAAGTCTTCAAAATGCATTTCTGATCATGTGTTCCCAAGGAAAGACCTCAACTGCCTGTCTTAGCACTTGAGATACTTTATGATCTTGTGCAAGCTCAGCTTTGCAGCTTTTTTCTCCAGGATGCCCTTGCACACTTTTCTTCAGTCACTCAAAACCCCTTGCTCTTTTGAGAGGCCATGAATTTCACACAGTCTCTACCACCTGGAACCATTATCCACTTCTCTTCTCTTTCTAGAAACTCTTCAAAGTCTAGATCAAATGTCACATTTGTCATTCCTTCTCTGGATCTCCCAAGCACAGTTAGCCATTTTATTAAATTAACAATCTCTTTAAATAAGGGGTGGTTTATAAACAGTAATGCATCATCCCTGTTTATTCAGAACAGAGATTGGGTTCAAGTGGAGAGCTGGGAGAGTGAAGGTCAAAGTGAAAGTGAAAGTGATTGGTTCTCAGGAGCTCACTGGGAACCTGTAGGATTCCCACACATAGGGAACTCCCACCACCTTCCTTGGGCTACAATAGCAAAGCACATGGACCTTGAGAATGTGCTGGGAGGACACCTGCCCCTGCAAGTTGGCCCCTGGAGAATAATGACCTCTCTGTTCACACCTTAGGGGAGCGCCCTTCATTGGTGCTCTCAAGTGCAGAGCCACAGGTCGAAGGAAATATTGGGCAGCTTTGTTTTGGAAGGCAGAAGGAGAGGGTAATGAGGCCCAGTCAACAACAGGCAATTTAGCACATCACCTTTGGTTTGAAGACATGTTTATTGATTGCAATTGTTTATTCTATGGGCTGCCTTGGACAAAAATGACATTGAAATTATTCTTGAATTTGAAATTCCCAGTACAGTGCTTACTAAACATCTAATAAATGAATGCAAACATAAATGAATAAGCCAACCAAACTTAGAAATATAAATATTACATAGGCTTAGTTTCTATCATCAGTTCCAGATACTATCTTTGTTACTTTATCAGAATCACTCTTTACAAGTCTACGTATTTTTGTCACTAAATCTACATAAACATCTCCACCTCCTTTTTTAATGGTTGTTAGAAGATAATTAGGAACTCCAAATGGAGGTAGCTCTATAGGTTGTAACAGCTGTTTACAAGTATGTTCTTCTTTTGAATGACATGTTAATAATTATTAATTATACCACATTTAAGCAGCATGGGGGGACTTCTTTTGTCTTTTACATAATAGCTTTCTTTTTATGATGCTGTAGCCATTACTTAGTAAATAAATAAATTTATTAATTCCAAATCATTATTTTAAGGTAATGATTTGTTGCCACCACAGACAATATAAAAGCCATACATCCATTCTTCAAAGAGTAAAACAAAAGAGATTTCTACCAACTGTGACATTATGCCATTTTGGAAAACCAAGATGAACAACTTAATAATTCTTTTAAAAGCTTCTATTGTTGTCTTCATTTAGGCTATTTTCATTACAGGTTTTGTTTGATCTCATGGCTTCTGAGGTACATAAATGATTTTTCCTCTATCTTCTCATCATTATTGTCCCTAGTTTTCCCCCATGTATTCAGAAAAGACAAAGGCTGCCACATATTTTTCTCATGGTCTGTGTTATATACTACTTGTGTGGTTGGCAGAGAACATTATGCCACAAGAGAAGGGAAATGACTGTTAGTACCAGCATCCACACAAAGTATCAAGAGATGATTTACTTTCCTGTCAGCTCTCAGTTTCCGCATCTTGAAAATAATCTGATATCAGCAAGATGGATTCTAAGGTTCTGACCTGCTCAAAATTTCAATTAATGCATAAATTATAGCTTTACATATTCTGCTTCACTTGATAGAAAAGTATAAAATGTGTATAAATTGGGTCTGGGAACTCACATTAACTGTTATTTCATGAATTAGATTTATTAAAGAATCAGATTTTCCAGTAATACACTAGTCCTTGAAAGTGAAGAGGAAATGACATCATATAAATAGTGGAGTAGGAAGCTCCAAGAATCAATCCCTCCCCTGAAGCAGCAATGAAGTTGCCAAAAAGCTGACAGAATCAACTCTTACAGAACTCTGAGATCTAAAGAAAACCTTACAACTACTAAGGGAGAGCTTAAAGAAGAAAGAGGCATCTAAGTCTCAGTTACAGCATATTGTGGTGCATTAGTTTACCCCCCATAGCTCCCCCCACTCTTGGGCTGGAGTGGTTTTCCAGGTGTCATCTAATGAAAGCCTTTAAGACATATAGTACCCATAAGTATCAGGGGCAAAGATAGTGGGTACAGCAAGCAGCAGAAATTACCAGAAGCCTAGGAAACAGGAGGCTGATGAGGAGGACTCTTTGGGGGAACAAAGGAATCAGGAATAAATACTGGGAAGTCTGAAGTGATACATGCATGCTCAGGGCTGGATGCATGCTCAGAAAAGAACTGAGTAGACCTTAGGCATGCACCTCTGTCTACCCTCTGGGCTCCATGCAGGCAGAAAGTGAAGGCTAATGTAGGGATGGATATACATGGCTTGGCTCAGCATTGAAGGAGTGTCCAGCTCAGAGCCAATCTGAGATTGGGAGAAAATTTTTTTTCTTTTAGACTCCAGGCATTTCATTAACTCTCTACCAAGTCACAGACTACTAAAGATAACAGAACAGGGACTTCAGTGACCACATACAACAAGGAATATAATCTTAGCAAAAAAATATTTTGGAAAAGTCACTAAACACATGAGAGACTATAACTTCAACAATCAACAACAGCAAACCCTGTGGAAGGGGGAGAACATGGTTTCCAGAATTGCTACTTTATAATATTCAACAAATTTTGTCAAAAATTACAAGGTGTACAAAGAAACTGGAAAGTATGGCCCATTCACAGGAAAAAAGAAATTAACACAAACAGTCCCTGAAGAAGCACAAACATTAGACTTACTAGACACAGACTTTTATATCAACTGTCTTAAAATATGTTCAGAGCTAAAGACAACTATTGACCAAAAAATTAAAGAAAATCAAGAGAGTGATGTTGGAACAAATTGAGAATATCAGTAAAGAGAAATGATAAAGAGGAACCAAATACAAATTCCAGAGCTGAAAAGTACAAGAACGGAAATCAAAACTTAACTAGAGAGGTTAGATAGCATATTTGAGCAGGTTGAAGAAAGAATCAGTGACCTTGAAGATAGAATGATTAATATAATTCAGTATGAGGACTGGAAAGTAAGACTCTGTAGGGAGAGTCCTTTGTTCTTTTGGTCTCAGATTACCATTCTGTTATTGTCCTTTAGGATATTTTAAAATATGACCTGAAATAATAAATGCAGCTTTGAAATTCTGCTCTGTGCCTCACAGCAGAGTCCAAGGACAAACTGTAACTTGCTTTCTCCTTTGTTTATCCAAAGCTTTTCTGTGCAGCAAATAGAGAAAAATTTGTCTTCACAAAAGGTTGAAGAATACAAATCATCAAAATTTAAATAGCTTGACAAAAGTCAGACATAAACAGACTAAAAACCGGTTTGTTCCAATTCCCAGTCTATGGATACTTCTATTATAAGCTCAAAAGCCAAGTATTGTTTTGGATCAATTCTTGCCAACATTTTATTCAGAAGTACAAATTTAAGGTTGTCAAAGTTTTCTAGCAAATATTATGGATTGTTTTAAATGAAAAGAATGTGTTTTCTCCTTATGTATCTTAAAGTGATGTGATTCTAGTCTTTATGTTAGAATTTACATTAAATATATTTCTGCTGAGTTTGGATCCCTATGATTAATTTATCTTCATTTTACAATAATTGTAGTTTGATAAAATATAAAATTTTTGGTCTAATCCTTTAGAGAAGAAAGTTTGATTAGTAATTCCCATTCTCTTATATATTACTGGAAAAAATTATGATGATTATTATAATTTCTTCTATTAACAATTTGATAATAAGAAGACCAACATTTTGAGTATTTAGCATGAGCTGGGTACTATACCAGTTCCAGAAATGTTTTTATATAATTTTAGAGAAAAGATGGGAAGGGAAATTAATTCAATTTATAAGTAACAAAATTGAATCTAAAGAGATTAAGAAATTTTCTCAAGTATACACAGCCAGTAAATGACTCAGCCATAATTTGAAATTCGATCACCCAATCCAGTGGCCTCTTACTCTTAGGCTTGATAGTTGTCAAAGCACAAGCTTTCAGTTTACAGTCCATAATGCAGTTTTCCTTTGCCATATTAAATGTTATGGACATTGCTCATATCAAAAGAAATTGGGTCTATTCTCTGAGCTCATGAAACATTTTAGATATTCCCTAAATAACAAATGAGCACAAGGCTGAGTGCCTGGCAGTCATATGGAAAAGAAACACAGGAGGCTGTGGGGCCACCTCTGTAACTGTGCCCATGTCATCTCATTTATTCCTCACAATGCATTAGATTATAACTGAGGAAACCAGGCTAGTTGCGCCAGAGCTTGCCAAAACCCTACAGTACAGGCCTGTGTCTGCCTTTGTGTGTGGATGGCTTCGGGAGAAAGGAGTCTAAAGCAGGGGAACAATGTGGTATGAAACACCAATGATGCTGATGCCTCTTTCTTATGTCTTTTTAAAAGGCTGAAAGGAACAAACCAAAATTATTTTCAGAGAATAATGTACTTCATTCCATCTCATTTCAAACTGATTAGCAAAGAGGAAGATCAGTTGCCCACGTGGTCTGTTTGAATGGTCAAAATAACTGAATTAGAAAACAAATGAGCAGTACAGTTATCTCAATCATTTCACAAACACTTTGGATTATGTTTGGGGGACTTTAATTGTAGTTTTTAGTAACTGGTCATTGTAACCAAAGAAAATACAAGTAAATTAGATTAAATATCTTGAGCAAGCACATTGAGACAAGTTCTCTGTCACTGTAATGAGACCTCAAACTGTGATGATGTGACGCAACTTTTAAGAAGAAAGGAGATATTCAGAGAGAAATTAATATGTCTAAGGACAGTCTACAGACATTTGGCAATATCAGAAGCATTCAGTTTAACACTGGGAATTTATAAGTATTTAAATGCCCATTAATTTCCATACTAGCCACAGAGAGTGAAAGTCAAAGACAGACACAACCACCAGCAACATGCAGAAGGTAAGAATTGGGAAGGTTGCACAGAGTTGTGGGCAGTAATAGAGAACTTTTAGGTAGAGGGAGGAATGATGCCTTTTCAAACTTCCCAAACTTTGCTGTGGTTTTAATGAAATTCTAAGCATCAACCTCATCAATCATATTGCCATAAAAGTAATGTTGAAAGAAATACTTAAAGTATTTTCATAGCTGCTTCCCAAATTATATTTTCACTTAATAATTAAAATCAATTTTTTAAAATAAATCTCTCCTAATACTTATCATCCAGATTGTTTGGGAACTGAATATGAAAAAATATGGAACACTTCTAAATTTTTAAAAAGGAAAAATATCAACATATGAGATAAACAAGGACATTTTAATTTTTAAAGAATAAAAAAAATCACAAAAGATAATGATTCTATACTTTAACACATAAAAATTAAGAAGTAATATATGGAATTCCAGTTTCCAGTCTGACATGTAATGAGCTTAGAAGTTATCACTCAGGCCTATACAATAACAAACAAACAAAAAAACAAACTGAACATTGCTAACACTTCCTCATCCATCACAGGCCTAATTGCCTGGAAAAGTGGAAAGTGGTTAGCAAGAATCACAGCTTACTGCAAGTAGAAGGCCACAACTGGGACCAGTACTTAAACTGCAAGTGATGATTTGCTGGAGACCCAGGGCAAACTGGCTTGAGACTTAAAATTCCAGGGTCCAGGGTTTCCCTGGTGGCTCAGTGGTTGAGAGTCTGATGCAGGGGACACGGGTTCATGCCCTGGTCTGGGAAGATCCCACATGCCACGGAGCGGCTGGGCCCATGAGCCATGGCCACTGAGCCTACGTGTCCAGAGCCTGTGCTCTGCAACGGGAGAGGCCACAACAGTGAGAGGCCTGTGTAACGTAAAAAAAAAAAAAAAAAAAAAAAAATCCAGGATCCAAAGCTAGAGGTGTCTACACACTTTCTTGAAGAAACAAAGGGAAGAAAAAATAAAGACTTGATCAAGCAAAAATTGAGGGAATTTGTCACGTAGACCCACCTTATAGGATATGTTAAAAGAAGTTCTTCAGAGAGAAGGAATATCATAAAGGTCAGAAACTTGTATCTACGTAAAGAAAGAAAGAGCATTAGGAAGGGAAGAAATCATGGTAAAATAATTTTTAAAAATTTTGTACTCTTAATTGGTCTAAAAGAAAACAGTTTGCTCAAAAGAATAATACTAGCTTGTTTTAACTTATGGATAAATGAAATTAGTGATAATGTTATAAAAGACAGTAAGGAGGAATTAGGAATCTTCTGTTATAAAGTACCTGCACTACCCATGTGTTATAGGTAAATTGTAAATGTACATTGCAAATGCTAAGGCAACTAACAATAACCATCATCATCATCTTCATCATCTAAAATAAAATTCATATGCTGAGAGAGAAATGATAGAATTATAGAAGGCATAAAAAGAGGATGTCAGCAAAATTAAAAAAAAAAAGGCAGGGACTTCCCTGGTGGCACAGTGGTTAAGAATCCACCTGCCAATGCAGGAGGCATGGGTTCGAGCCCTGGTGTGGGAAGATCCCACATGCTGTGGAGCAGCTAAGCCTGTGCACCACAACTACTGAGACTACACTCTAGAGCCTGTGAGCCACAACTACTGAGCCCGTGTGCCACAACTACTGAAGTCCACATGGAGTGGCCAGGGATACAGGGGTCCCACTCCCGCAGCTTCTTGCCTAGAGATACAGTTGTCTCCTGGCATCCATCATCTCCCTGAGCTTCTGGGTGTAGAAGCTTTCTTCCAGGTGGGTGTGGCCAAGAGAATGAGAGCTCTCTTTATCCACCATCCGCACTTTCAGGGTTGCAGGTCTATCCAAGTGCAATGGTCTAACAATGCCAGGCCCAGATCTCCTTCAGCTCTTCTTACTCATAGCGTGGAAGCTTTGTGTTGGGAGGGGCAACTTGAAAAGGTCAGAGGCATCACTCCAGGACAAGTGGGCCACTCCTGCCTCTGGCCCAGTTCACTGGCACAGAGGTCTGCTCAGGGGAAGAGGCAGGCTATAAGAACAGAGAGCTCTGCAGCATTCCCTACAGGGACTGACTTTATTTGGGATAGTGTGTGAGGAAGTTCATGCCTATAGATATTGTCAAAAACAACAGAGATCTTAGTGGTGAGCAATTAAGAGGAGGCTGGAGATGCATGATGCTACGAGCATCAGGTGAAATGGTAGTCCAGCTAGATATTTAGCAAAGAAATCCAGAAAAAGAATTGCCCTCCAGGCATCGAAACAAGCTTCAGGAACTGTAAACACCCTGTCCCTGCAAAGAGCCCAACTTTAATTGGATCAGGCTGTGAAAAAAAAAAAGTTGTACCCCAGGATGTGTTGAAAACAATGTAGTAGTCAGCTAGCAATTAGTGGAGGCTAATAGGTGAACACAAGACAATAGAGGCAGGGCAGCCAGACACTTAGTGGTGAGTCAGGGACCAGAGCCCAGCTGAAGCCCCTGTCATCTCAGTTCAGAGACCATGCCCATGGCTAAGGTTTCAGCTCAAGGAGCAGCATTAACCCCTGCACACTGTGGGTAGTCAGCTTCGTTGAACTCACTCAGCCAAGTCAACAAACAAGAAACAACAAAAAACATTGTGAGGGGTCTTATTGTCCAGGCTTACTATAATTTATTACCTATCATATCTAGTTTTCAACAAAAAATTACCAGATATATAAAGAAACAGTGATGAATGACTCATGTGCAGGAAAAAAATTCGACAATAGAACTTGCCTTTGAGGGGCCCAGATGGCAAGTTCTTCTTGCCGCTAACATTTCATAGATGAAGAGCAGCAGGAGCCTTCAATCTGGAACTGCCAATGGGCACACACCAAAAACAAAGCTCCTTAAAATGTCTGTTTTTTTTTGTCAAGGGACCAGAAAATGGGTGACTGCTATGGACTGAACGTGTCCCAGCTAAATTCATATGTTGAAGCCATAATCGCCAATGCAATGGTATTAGGAGGTAGAGCTTTAGGGAGGTGATTTGGTCTTGAAAATGGAGCCTTCAGAAATGGGATTAGTGCTCTTATAACACAGGAGAGAGTTGACCCCTTTCTCCTCCATGTGAGGACACACTGGGAAGGTGGTTGTCTACAGGCCAGGAAGTGAGCCCTCACCATGTACCAAATCTTCCAGCACATTGATCTTTAACCTCTAGCCTCTAGAACTGAGAGAAATAAATGTTTGTTGTTTAATCCACCCAGTCTATGGTATTCTGTTATAGAAGCTTGAGCTGACTAAGACAGTGGCTTAACAATAGAAAACTTTTTTGACAGTATCCACCCTACTCCAGCCAAATACCAACAAAACCCCACAAGTTCCCCCACCCAGTTACAGTGGAGCTGAGTGGGTAGTATTCTTCTATCCCCTGCCACCTGTGTAGTAAAAGAGACATGTGATAAATTCTTTCTTCAGAGCAACACAATGGAAGTGGAGAAAGAGTGGCTGACTGTGCTGTATGCAGCAGGTCAGTAAGGGGGGGGGGTACCTATACAAAGGCACAGTGTGAGTGATGTGTTATTTATTGTGTCCAGTGGTGGGTTTATTTGTGTTCATTACATTATTATACTTTTCAGCTTATGTGTATTTCTTTTTTATGCAAGTTATGAAAGTTACAATATGCAGATATTTTAAGACAGGTAAAGGAAAAACTTCATTTGCACCCTACTATCTTCATTCTCTCATTCATGGTATAGCTTCTTTAGACAAAGTCTTTTAAATCTTTAACTTCTTGGATCACTTTGCTGTACAGCAGAAATTCTCACAACATTGTAAATCAAGTATACTTCAATTTAAATTTTTTTGAAAATTAAAAATAAAAACTATCCCTCAAAAATCCCATTTGTCTGTCACTGAGAACTGTGGATTTCAGATCTATGCTTTAAGAATCAACTCTGTGAATAAAAGACAAGCATTTGGCCCAATGTCTCAACTGTTTCCAACCCTCTCTCCATGATGGTACATAAAGCCTCTTGCTGCCTCTTGCTGCCCTGAACCACCAGGGAAGGATGATGCACAGAAAGGAAAGAACAGGACATTACGGTTGATATTTCAAGACATTATCTAGTTAGCTATAGATATTGCAGTGATGTTATTCTCGGGTGATTGGGTTATACATAGTTGTGATTTTTGCATATTTCTATTTTCTAAATCTCAACATTCATATCTTAATCAAAATGCATTTTTGTACCTCCCTGAGGGACTGTTTGGTCCTGAGGGTTGAAGGTGATGTCAGTGGTGATCTAAGTTAGTCACTTTCCTCCAGGTTTCCACCAAGAGTAGTGAGCACCCTGCCTTGGGGGTTGAGGGGTTTGCAGGGAAATGGTTGGCACAAGAAGGGGAAGAACATTAAAAGCATCCAATCCAGTGCAGTAAGTTTTTAAGAGAGTAATTATGGAAAGGAATTAGGGCTCTGGGAGAAAACCCAGCATTTTCTAGGGAAGGATGAGGATGTTTAAACAAAAGATATTACACAGAATCACAGTGTTAACTAGACTTTAGAGGATAAATAGGAGATTACATGAAAGAGATAAGGGGAAAGTACATTCTGGGGATACTGAGGGCAAAATAAACCACTGAGCATATCAGAGAGGAAGAAGCCAGGAAGCTAACTCACTACAGATAACAACTGTATCTCATCAGTATATATACAACTGCCAGTGAAGCTGGAGAAGTTGCCAAGTTCCAGAAATCTAGAAAGTTCTTACTCTGGATTCTGGTCTCAAAAAGAGTGACATCTTGGCTGGTGAGGAACCAAACACCCACCGCACTGCCCGTCTGCTCCTCCAGTTCTTTCCTGGAGTGAGTTCTCCCAAACCTCCCTTAGGCCCACCTCCCCATTCAGCCCCTCCAGGCCCAGAAGTGTGTTGTCCCCTCATGGATTCTGAGACTTCAGTGATAGAAGAATATCATCCTGACAAGTGGCTCTCATGGCTCATTTATGGTGAGGGTTTATTGTCATCTCAGTGGACACTCACCAGAGGTGGAGTCCCAAGAATTTTCTCAGGTAATTGGAACCCCCCAGATGCACGGCCACGGAAATGTCGTCTTGACTTTGGGGCTGTGTGTGTGCGTGAAGAACTGCACCTTGCGTGACATGAGGCAATCACAGAAAGAACTTTTGTTCATACTTGTTTTCCTTCCTTGAGCTCCATTTTGATGATGTCATTTTAGCAGAATTTAATTTGAACAGGTTGAATGATATAACTGATGACATGAAACTTCAGTTATAATGACTGACTGACGGAGGGCAGCTGGCAGAGTTTCTGGCTACAGTTACACACACACATGTGCATGCACATACCCTGTCTCTCTCATATTGCATGAGTGACAGGCAGATGGTTCAAACACAATAAACAGTAGATTAGATATAGCAGCTTCTTAGGGGAAAAAAACTTGTATGCTAAAAAAATCATCTGTGGGTCCTGGTTAAGCAGGCTGCACTTACCTGAGCTCACACCCTGGAGGCTCACTGTGTCTCATTTCACTTTGCTGCCACAAAACCTTACCCTGGGGCCAGACAGAGCACTGGACAGCTATGGGGCAGAGAGTATTAGTCCATCCCTGCACCCAAGCCCAGCCCAGCCCAATGAATGGCCGTCTCACTTCCACAGTTTATCATTCAGTCTCAATTTTAATTATGAGTAGAAGAGTATTTCCATGCAGAACAGCTCTGCATTTTCTGCAAAAGCTTCCGATATGGGTATTTACCAGTGAGGGAAGTTCATTTTCCTAAAAAATTTGACTAACCATCATGAACAACATAACTCACACATTTTTCTTTTAGGGGTGTATCTATCAGGATACTCGAAGCTTCATAACATGTATGTTTAGTTTCAAAGGTTTTCATTGGCTTGTATTTCTTATCATAAATAAAAGAAGAGAAGAGAAGTGATAGCAACGTAAGAACCCACATTTGTTGTCTGTTTTGTGCATCTGAAGTCTCAAGCATCCCTGGAGGTAGGTGCTGGTGTCATCACCACTGTGTGGATGTGGAAACTCCGGCTTAGGGATGATAAGAGTTTCGGCAGAAGCTGCACAACTAGTAAGTGGTGGAAGTCTGGATTTGAAGCTACATTCTCAGGTTCATTCTACCAACTCCCGCTCCATTTGTAGCCCGGCAATAATTGTTTTCAGGTTTCATTACATATGCTCTTTAAAAAAGCAATAGGTAAACTAAACTAACAAATAACATTATTTCCCAAGTTCCCAGGCTTTGACCATCCTCTCTATTGACTCTCATCGCAATGCTGCAGGAGAAGCGGTGGCCCTGCAGAGTTAGATGAATGAAGGACACCACGAGGGGCTGCAGGCATGTGCCCAGAACATGGCCTTGGTCCTGTGGAAAAGGGAAACCCTGGAGCTTTTATATAACAGGAGGAGGAAATGGTCAGATGTTCAATTTATATAAATCACTTCAGTTACTCAGTAGAGGTTAGATTTGTGGGCCTAAGACTGAGAACAGGGAAGCCAGTCTGGCTGCTCCTCTAATGGTGCAAGTAGAGGATGTTGGAGCCCCAGTTAGTACAGAATGAGGACTTTGAGCCTTGGGAGGCAGAGAATGCGAGAGGATTGCGATGTGGTAGAGGGGCTATTTCCAGGATGCGATCTGACTCAGAGGGCCATGCAGGAAATCTGTCTTCAGCCCTGGGCCTGGGCTGTGGGAAGTGGCACCACCCAACACTGTCCTGGGGCCTGCGTTGGGATGAATAGCAGTCACCACTGATCAGCTCTACCAGGAAAGCTCTTCGGCTTTTCCCCCAAAGCCCAAGATCTTTTACAAACAAATTAGAACTTGATCAGACTTTAACCCAACTCTGGAATAACAAAAATTACTTGCGTGAGTGCCTGTAGATGTTTCTGTATATCCGCTCTGAGCTAAGATCTGCGTTTATCTGCATTACTGGGAAAAACCATGAGAATGTTGGAGCTGCAGGGGCTCCACGTGGTCCAACCCTCTCCCTTTCTGAATGACATTCAGAGAGAGGAAGACAATTTCTACTGATGTATGAATCACCTCTGGAAATAAAGCCTACCTTGCAAGGAAGGAAGCTTATTGTGCAATTTGGAGAATATAGAGGACCATGACTTTATAATTGGGCAACTAAGCGGAAACAGGAAACAAGATCGTGTTTCTAAACTGAAAGGTCTCTTTGGAAAAATTGTAAGGTTTGGTCTTGACAACCTCCATAATTGTTCCAAAATCATTCTTAAACATTCATGATTCAACATTCTTTTAGCTACAGCTGAACATCAAAGAAAAAAATTCTCTTTAATATATTTCAGGCAGTTCATTTTTTTCAGATGAGGCTGTGACAGCCATTTTTAAACACTGTGGGTTATACAATAAATGCTGGGTGCCGACCAGATTAGTAATTTCTCGTAAATAAGGGGACTGTTTAGAAAGCAGTTTAATAACATTAAACTTTGTGAACTCTATCTTGTTTACTGATCACTCATGCTAGCAAACTAAAACATGCAACCATCAGACACTATTAAAGTGCTGGACACAACTTGTTGATGAAGATTCTAAAGAACAAAACCTTAATGCTTGCATACTCAGATGTTTCTTTGACAGATTTCTACAATATTTTTGCAGTAGCAACAAACCCTTTTTGAGAATGAACACCTCAGGCACAGGAAAACATGAATCCTCCAGAGTGTGCTGAATTTCCTGCAGTCTTATTTTAAGCTTCAGCATAGAAATGATGGTCACACCAAAGCCTGAGGGGAGAAGGGGCACCAGCTAATCAGAGGAATAGTGGAAAATTTTTCCACGGGGAGAGACAGCATCCCTTCACTCTGACACAAATGCTGCCTGGGGATTTTCTTTGCATTCATGGAATGCAGTCTTTGCGTTCATAGAATCAAGTGTCAACTGAAAAGGAACTTCATTAGATATCTAACCTTGTTTTCTATAATTGTCCTAATAGAAAGTCTTCTGCCATCTCTTTAAATACTTCCATTGCTTGTAACAATTTTCCCATTGATGTGGATTAAGGAACTTCCAGACCACTGTTTCAGGTAGCCAGTGAAATTAGATCTATTTGCCGTGCATGGCTAAGAAGAAAGGAATTTTAACATGGAGGGAATATTAATGAGGATCACCCACAAATTCATCTTAGTAATTACGATTTACCTCGAAAATGCTCTTTACCAGTTTTTTCATAGCTGTTCTCTGTGTGCATCATTTGATCCTCCCACAACTGGGAAGTGCTTGCTACAATTTTCACTTCAGAGATTACTTTCTGGGCTAATCATCAAAACTCAAAGATATTACAATAACTTGCTTCAAACTATGCAGGCAATTAGTGGAGGAGCTGGACCATAAATGCTGGTGTTTCGCCTTTAAAACCAGTGTTGTTTTCTCCCATGAAGCCAGATCAATGAAACACACAGCCGTCTGCTTCAGGAGACTACATTTCCCTGCCATGGAGTGTTTCCTACTGAGATGAACAGAACCTTCTCCAAAGGATGCTGGGCAAGGAATCAACATTCATAGTGATAGATGCAATGGATAGCTTGTTAGTTGCATCTATCTTTGTAAAACCTGAGACTCAATGAATGCTTCAATCCAAGTGTGTGTGTGAAGGGACAGTTGACTGTGCCACTACAATGATTGCACCTTGCCATGAGAGGCATGTCCGTAAGACCCGGTCCCTGCTTTTGAGCATCTTAGGACAATTTGGTAAATGATTATTAATGAAACATCTGACAATGTTTCTCCAAATATGAATTGGAAGAATCAGAGTGCTTGACTGAGTTGATGTGTCAGCCTCTCTGAACAAGTGCAGTCCAGATTATAAGTTATAATTATAACTTAACCTGCATCCAATTTGCCTTAGTGGTATTGCAGTCAAAATGATCTGATTTCAAAATCACCCAAATTGCCAATGCTGATCCCAAAAAGGGAAGGAGAGAGAAAGGAGATAATATGGCTTTCTTTCCCAAATTCCTTATCTGAATTAAATGGGATTGTGAATACATGTACATTTCCAAGCAGGATGCCTATTAACAATGTAAATTTCTCCCCAGTATTTGCATCTCTTCTTCCCACCTCATTATGGGGCAAGACTGACCTAAACCCAGATACTTATGGAAAAGGATATTTCCTATTGTGTGCTCTGCAGAACATACCCACAAGATGCCAGAAGATGCACTACTAAAAATTTGTTCTGGGTCAAACGTGTCCCACAGAAATTATGGAATGAACAAGCCCCATCAGGGCTCTGTACACAGTGTGCATCCAGAGTCCCTAAGGAGGTGGCACATCTCCAGCGTTAGCCCAGCGCACAGATCCTGCGAGATGATTCTCTCCCATCCTCCAGACAAAGCGGCTGGAAGAGGTCCACAGAAGAATGTCTGGGAATAGGTAGCAGAGAGAGAAGATTCCACATTTCATCAAAACAGATGGTGGAGCTCATCACTAAAAAGCATCTTAAATAGGACATGAGCTAGAGCGACATCCACCTTGAGTGTGTTCCAATACATTGAGATGCAAATAATTTGAGCTTTACCTTTTGTTAATTATTGGTGACATATTATTTGAGCATACCTCAGATCTAAGGACAGGGCACACCTTGACTAAAAATACAGAGAGGAGCAGAGTAAAGGGAAGTATCTAAACACAGAGCAAAGGAATATTTTTCTTGAAAAGAGGGCTGCTTTCTATTTGCTTTTCATTTCTTATCCCCCAACCTCAGTAACCTTCATCCCAAATTAAAGGTAGGCTGATGAACTCCAGTCCACTTCAGCCCCACTAAGGGCTCAGCAAACGTGGCAACTGCCCAGCTCACAACGATGGTAGGTGAGCTTTGGCTAGTGGCCGCTACGTAACTGCTAAGTCAGAAGTTTCTAGGGTATTTGTTTCCTGAAACCTCAGAGGGCTCCAACACCAAGGTTGAACAAAATCAATCCTACAGCTTTTCGTTGACTCTGGTAAAATCATTTTTATCCTCAACATGAAAAGTAGGAAGAACTCTAGACTGACACTAGACTTTTTTTTTTTTTTTTTTTTTTTTTTTTTTTTGCGGTACGCGGGCCTCTCACTCTTGCGGCCTCTCCCATTGTGGAGCACAGGCTCCAGACGCGCATGCTCAGCGGCCATGGCTCACGGGCCCAGCCACTCCGTGGCATGCGGGATCTTCCCGGACCAGGGCACGAACCCGTGTCCCCTGCATTGGCAGGCGGACTCTCAACCACTGCACCACCAGGGAAGCCCCAGACACCAGACTTTTTATCCATTCCTAACCCCATTAGCAGGACTGGGTCAAGTGCATTCCCCAGCGTTCTGCAGGTTCCCATCTTCACTGCTGATAGCAGTTGTATGGCGCTAAGGTCACTCCCGTCCTAAAATGCCCTGCAGTACACTTGGGTTTCTGCAGTCTTACCATCAGCCAGTCATGGGCTTGGTCCCATCCAGAGGTATGGAAGCTCAAAATGCTAAGGTGAAGACAAAGGTTAAATGTTACTAGATAAATGACCAGTAAATGATGTGGTTCCAAGTTCATGTTCCACTCATCTGTCACACTAAACTTACTGTAAGCACTGAAGCAGATTTCCTAGACACTAAGCTTAAAGTCTATATAAAAACCAATTTTATTTGTTCATACTATTTTAATCCTTTCTTCTCTCTTTTTCAAAATATAAAATACTACTTTTAATGTATAAGACATTTTAGAATATTAAATCGAATTAATATGTATGATTTGACAAGCTCCTGATGAAACAGGCACTTGAGAGAGATATGGCAGAAAAATCTGATTTTCAGATGATCACACCAGTAAATTCACAGAGATTGAGATTTTTTTTTAATCTGAATTTTTCCTACTAACTGTATTCATTCCACTGAACCCAGTTTTGTTAGTCTGGAAAAGCCTAGGGACACCTCTCAGAATAATGGGTTTAAACACATAAAACAAAATACATGGCATTACAATGGAAATGAACTCTATTGAAATAAAGTGATCATCTCAGAATTTGTATAAAGTCAATATATGTGTGTACAACATAATATCTAGAGGTGTGTCAAGTAATGGCAGATAATTTCAAAGTAGCAATTATGTTGAGATCTTTGTAACAAAACTCAGCAGATGTAAAAATATGCCTACTTTCAATTGTGGTGAAACCACTGGCATTGTTGATACTACTGTGTTTTTCTTTTGTCTATATTTAAAGGGAATGAAATGCTAAATTGCAGTTAGACCTTAGTGAGATTGATGTCATTTGTCTTCTACAATTTTAGAGACATGGCATTCCCCACCCCCCAAAAAACCTCTACCCACAGACCCTGGTCAAGAAGCCCCATAGTAACACATTTGGAAGACCTGATACCGTGGGTGGAAGGAAGGTCACAGAAAGCTTTTCTTCATTCTCGTTAGAATTTCCAATGAAAGCAATATTGAAGTAAAGATTGTCATTTCTCCCCGATTAGAGAAGCTCAACTGAGAGCAGGTTAGCAAGGGAAATATGTGTCATTCACATGTATACACTCAGAAACAGTCAGTGCGTGTCCACGGACACATGGGTTATGGGGAAAAGAGTTATCTATGGGATATTATTAGATTGATGTCCCAGCATAGAGGGTAAGCTCTAGAGCCAGCCTCTCTGGGTTTTAATCTACTACTTATTCTCTGAGCCTTGGTCTCCTCCTCTATAAAATGAGAATAGTAGTGGTATCGACAAGGCTACTGCTAGCACTGCAGTTTTCCCACCTCTGAAATGATTTTCTTAAGATGACATGTTACAGTAATATTCAGGGCCTGAGAACTGATTAATCAATAACAACTATTAGTATGATTTTTGCCACTAGATGGGTTTTGGGGAGCATATCACTTCACCACTCTGAACTTCAGTCTCATCTTTTGTCAAATGTGATAGTCATACATTCCCTGCCTCATATGTCAAATAATGACTCAGGGAGTCTTGACTACACCTGATGTTGGGCAATGAGATGATCTGGGCACTAAAGCTAAGTTAATTGATGACAGGGCTGTAAAATGTGATGACAAGGATTTAAAAGAAGAATTGGTAAAAAACATATTCAACAATCAATTACAAATTGCCTTGGAACAAATGTAAAAGAGAAAAATCTCACCAAGGTATAGAATTTGTAGAAAAGAACCAAATGACATTGTAGAACTGAGAAATATGATAACAAAAAACAATTAAATTTGCTGGATAGGACTAGTAGTAGAGTGGAGACAACAGAGGACAGAAATAGTAAACCTGAAGGTAGATCAGTAGAATTCACCCAAGCTGAACACAGAGAGAAAAAAAATAATGAAAAATAAATGAATAGAAACTCAAGGACCTACGGGTCACTAAGATAAAGCCTAAACTTTGTGCCTTTGTAATGCCACAAAGACAGGAGAAAATGAGTGGGGCTGAGAGAGTATTTGAAGAAATAATGGGTGACAACTTCGCAAACACAGAGAAGTCATAAGCTTACATTTCCAAGAAGCTGAACAGGTCCTAATCAGGCTAAATCAAACGAAAAGTTTATCTTCTCAAAGAACCAGCTTTTAGTTTTACTGATCTTTGCTATTGTTTCCTTCATTTCTTTTTCATTTATTTCTGATCTGATTTTTATGATTTCTTTCCTTCTGCTAACTTTAAGGTTTTTTTTGTTCTTCTTTCTATAATTGCTTTAGGTGTAATGTTACGTTGTTTATTGGAGATTTTTCTTGTTTCCTGAGGTAGGATTGTATTGCTATAAACTTCCTTCTTGGAACTGCTTTTGCTGCATCCCATAGGTTTTGGGTCATCGTGTTTTCACTGCCATTTGTTTCTAGATTTTTTTTGATTTCCTCTTTGATTTCTTCACTGATCACTTGGTTATTTAGTAGTGTATTGTTTAGCTTCCATATGTTTGTATTTTTTATAGTTTTTTTTCCTGTAATTGATATCTAATCTCATAGTGTTGTGGTTGGAAAAGATGCTTGATACGATTTCAATTTTCTTAAATTTCCCAAGGCTTCATTTGTGATGAAGATATGATCTATCCTGGAGAATGTTCCATGAAGACTTGAGAAGAAAATGTATTCTGTTGATTTAGATGGAATGTGTAATAAATATCAATTAAGTCCATCTTGTCTAATGTTTCATTTAAAGCTTGTATTTCCTTATTTATTTTCATTTTGGATGATCTGTCCGTTGTTAAAAGTGGGGTGTTAGAGGCCCCTACTATTATTATGTTACTGTTGATTTCCCCTTTCAGGGCTGTTAGCTTTTGCCTTATGTATTGAGGTGCTCCTATGTTGGGGCATAAATATTTACAATTGTTATATCTTCTTCTTGGATTGATTCCTTGATCATTATGTAGTGTCCTTCCTTGTCTCTTGTAACATTCTTTATTTTAAAGTCTATTTTATCTGATATGAGTATTGCTACTCCAGCTTTCTTTTGATTTTCATTTACATGGAATATCTTTTTCCATCCCTCACTTTCAGTCTGTATGTGTTCCTAGGTCTGAAGTGGGTCTCTTGTATACAGCATATATACAGCTTTGTTTTTGTATCCATTCAGCCAGTCTATATCTTTAGTTGGGGCATTTAATCCATTTACATTTAAGGTAATTATCAATATGTATGTTCCTATTACCATTTTCTTAATTGTTTTGGGTTTGTTATTGTAGGTCTTTTCCTTCTCTTGTGTTTCCTACCTAGAGAAGTTCCTTTAGCATTTGTTGTAAAGCTGGTTTGGTGGTGCTGAATTCTCTTATCTTTTGCTTGTCTGTAAAGGTTTTAAATTCTCTGTTGAATCTGAATGAGATCATTGCTGGGTAGAGTAATCTTGGTTGTAGGTTTTTCCCTTTCATCACTTTAAATATGTCCCACCACTCCCTTCTGCCTTGGAGAGTTTCTGCTGAAAGATCAGCTGTTAACCATATGGGGATTCCCTTGTATGTTATTTGTTGCTTTTCCCTTGCTGCTTTTAATATTTTTTTCTTTGTATTGAATTTTTTTTTTTTTTTTTTTTTTGCGGTGTGCGGGCCTCTCATTGTTGTGGCCTCTCCCGTTGCGGAGCACAGGCTCCAGATGTGCAGGCTCAATGACCATTGTTCACGGGCCTAACCGCTCTACCACATGTGGGATCTTCCCAGACCGGGACAGGAACCCGTGTCCCCTGCGTCAGCAGGCAGATTCTCAACCACTGCACCACCAGGAAAGCCCTGTATTGAATTTTTGATAGTTTGATTAATAAGTGTCTTGTTGTGTTTCTCCTTATATTTATCCTGTATGGGACTCTGTGCTTCCTGGAGTTGATCACTGAGAAGATAAACACAATTGATAAACCAATAGCCAGACTCATCAAGCAAAAAAGGGAGAAGACTCAAATCAACAGAATTAGAAATGAAAAAGGAGAAGTGACAGCTGACACGGCAGAAATAAAAAAGATCATGAGGGATTACTGCAAGCAACTCTATGCCAATAAAATGGACAGCCTAGAAGAAACGGACAAATTCGTAGAAAAGCATAACTTTCCAAGACTGAACCAGGAAGAAATAGAAAATATGAACAGACTGATCACAAGCACTGAAATTGAAACTGATTAAAAATCTTCCAGCGCACAAAAGTCCAGGACCAGATGGCTTCACAGGTGAATTCTATCAAATATTTAGAGAAGAGCTAACACCTATCCTTCTCAAACTCTTTCAAAATATAGCAGAGGGAGAACACTCCCAAACTCATTCTATGAGGCCACCATCACCCTGAGACCAAAACCATACAAAGGTGTCACAAAAAAAGAAAATTACAGGCTAACATCACTGAAGAATATAAATGCCAAAATCCTCAACAGAATACTAACAAACAGAATTCTGCAGCACATTAAAAGGATCATAGGGCTTCCCTGGTGGCGCAGTGGTTGAGAGTCTGCCTGTCGATGCAGAGGACACGGGTTCATGCCCCAGTCCGGGAAGATCCCACATGCCGCAGAGCAGTAAGGCCCATGAGCCATGGCCACTGAGCCTGCGCATCCGGAGCCTGTGCTCCACAACGGGAGAGGCCACAACAGTGAGAGGCCTGCGTACCGCAAAAAAAAAGAAAAAAAGAAAAAAAAAGGATCATAAACCATGATCTAGTGGATTTTATCCCAGGAATGTAAGAATTCTTCAATATACACAAATCAGTCAATGTGTACAACATATTAACAAATTGAAGGAGAAAAACCATATAATCATCTCAATAGATGCAGAAAAAGCTTTAGACAAAATTCAACACCCATTTATGATAAGAACCCTCCAGAAAGTGGGCATAGAGGGAACTTACCTCAACATAATAAAGGCCATATATGACAAACCCACAGCCAACATCGTTCTCAATGGTGAAAAACTGAAACCATTTCCACTAAGATCAGGAACAAGACAAGCGTGCCCACTCTCACCACTGTTATTCAACATAGATCTGGAAGTTTTTGTCTCCATAGCAATCAGAGATGAAAGAGAAATAAAAGGAATCCAAATTGGAAAAGAAGAAGTAAAACTGTCCCTCTTTGCAGATGACATGATACTATACATAGAGAATCCTAAAGATGCTACCAGAAAACTACTGGAGCTAATCAATGAATTTGGTAAAGTAGCAGGATACAAAATTAATGTGCAGAAGTCTCTTGCATTCCTATACACTAACGGTGAAAAATCTGAAAGAGAAATTAAAGAAACACTCTCATTTACCATTGCAAAAAAAAGAATAAAATACCTAGGAATAAACCAACCTAAGGAGACAAAAGACCTGTATGCAGAAAACTATAAAACATTGATGAAGTAAATTAAAGATGATACCAACAGATGGAGAGATATACCGCGTTCTTGGATTGGAAGAATCAACATTGTGAAAATGACTATACTACCCAACGCAATCTACAGATTCAATGCAATCTCTGTCAAACTACCATGGCATTTTTCACAGAACTAGACCAAAAAATTTCACAACCTTTATGGAAACACAAAAGACCCCGAATTGCCAAAGCCATCTTGAGAAGGAAAAACGGAGCTGGAAGAATCAGGCTCCCAGACTTCAGACTATACTACAAAGGTACAGTAATCAAGACAATATGGTACTGGCAAAAAAACAGAAATACAGGTAAGTGGAACAGGATAGGAAGCCCAGAGATAAACCCACACACATATGGTCACCTTATCTTTGATAAAGGAGGCAAGTATATACAATGGAGAAAAGACAGCCTCTTCAATAAGTGGTGCTGGGAAAACTGGACACGTACATGTAAAAGTATGAGATTAGATCACTCCCTAACACCATACACAAAAATAAACTCAAAATTGATGAAATTTCTAAATGTAAGGCCAGACATTATAAAACCCTTAGAGGAAAATATAGGCAGAACACTCTGACATAAATCACAGAAAGATCTTTTTTGACCCACCTCCTAGAGAAATGGAAATAAAAACAAAAATAAACAAATGGGACCGAATGAAACTTAAAAACTTTTACACAGCAAAGGAAACCATAAACAAGATGAAAAGGCAACCCTCAGAATGGGAGAAAATATTTGCAAATGAAGCAACTGACCAAGGATTAATCTCCAACATATACAAGCAGCTCGTGCAGCTCAATATCAAAAAAACAAACAACCAATACTAAAATGAGTGGAAGACCTAAACAGACCTTTCTCCAAAGAAGATATACAGATTGCCAACAAACACATGAAAGGATGCTCAACATCACTAATCATTAGAGAAATGCAAATTAAAACCACAATGAGCAATCACCTCACACCACTCAGAATGCCCATCATTAAAAAATCTACAAACAATAAATGCTGAAGAGGGTGTGGAGAAAAGGGAACCGTCTTGCAATGTTGGTGGGAATGTAAATTAATACAACGACTATGGAGAAGAGTATGAAGGTTCCTTAAAAAAACCAAAAATATAACTACCGTATGACCCAGCAATTCCACTACTGGGCATATACCCAGAGAAAACCATAATTGAAAAAGAGACATGTACCACAATGTTCATTGCAGCACTATTTACAATAGCCATGACATAGAAGCAACCTCTGTGTCCATCAACAGATGAAAGGATAAAGAAGATGTGGCACATATATACAATGGACTATTACTCAGTCATAAAAAGAAACAAAAATGAGTCATTTGTAGTGAGATGGATGGACCTAGAGTTTGTCATACAGAGTGAAGTAAGTCAGAAAAAGAAAAACAAATACCATATGCTAACACATGTATATGGAATTTAAAAAAAAAGTTCTGGTGAACCTAGGGGCAGGACAGGAATAAAGATGCAGACATAGAGAATGGACTTGAGGACATGGGGAGGGGGAAGGGTAAGCTGGATGAAGTGAGAGAGTATCATTGACATATATACACTACCAAATGTAAAATAGATAGCTAGTGGGAAGCAGCCACATAGCACAGGGAGATCCACTCAGTGCTTTGTGACCACCTAGAGGGGAGGGATAGGGAGGGTATTTGTATACATATAGCTGATTCACTTTGTTGTACAGCAGAAACTAACACAGTGATGTAAAGCAATTTTACTCCAATAAGGATGTTAAAAAAAAAATCTCAAAAAAAAAAAGACAAGAAAAGCTTGCCTAGGTAGATCATAATTAAACTTCTGAAAACTAAAAACAAGTGAACAAAAAAACTTTAAAAGCAACCAGTGAGAAGTAGCAAGTTACCTGTAGGGGGCGCCAATTCAAATGACAAGGTATCTCATCTGAAACCATGGAAGCAGAAAGAAGTGGCAAAATAATTTTCAAGTGCTGAAAGAAAAAACTGCCAACTGCATAACTGATATATCTGGCAAAACTATCTTTACAGAAGAAATAGAAAAATCCACAATTATAGATGCAGACTTCAGCACAACCTTCTGAGCAACTGACAGAGCTACTAGACAGAAAATTAGTAAGAATGTGAAGTTCTGGACAACACAATCAACCAACAGAATCTAACTGACATATATGGGGCACTCCACTCAACAACAGCAGAACATTTTTTTTACAAGTGCCCACAGAATATTCATTAAGATAGTGAATATCATAGGCCATGTAACAAGTCTCAATAAATTTAAAAGAATTGAAATAATACAGGAAGAATCTCTGACCACAGTGAATTCAAACTCGAAATCAATAATGGAAGGATGACTGGAGAATCTCCAAAAACCTGTAAACTAAACAATACAGTTCTAAACAATATGGTTCTAAATAACCAATGGATCAACAAAGAAATGTCAAAGGAAATTTTAAAAATACATAGAACTGCTGAGTAATATTCCATTGTGTATACTCAGCCATAAAAAAAGAAAGAAAGAATGCCATTTGCAGCAACATGGATGCATCTAGAGATTATCATACTAAGTGAAGTAAGTCAGAAAGAGAAAGATAAGTACCATATGGTATCACTTATATGTGGAATCTAAAATATGGCATAAATGAACCTATGTACAAAACAGACTCATAGACAGAGAACAGATTTGTGGTTGCCAAGGGTGGGGGGAGGGAGAGGGTTGGACTGGGAGTTTGGGGTTGGTAGATGCAAACTATTACGTTTAGAATGACTAAACAACAAGGTCCTAATGAATAGCACTGTATAGCACAGGGAACTATACTCAATATCCTGTGATAAACCATAATGGAAAAGAATATAAAAAAAGAATGTATACATGTGTATAACTGAGTCACTTTGCTGTACAGCAGAAATTAGCACAACATTGTAAACCAACTATACTTCAATTTTAAAAAATCAGGTTTTTTGTTTAAAAAAAATACATAGAAGTGAATAAAAATTAAAAATACAATTTAGAAAAAAGTCATGACTCACAACTAAAGCAGTGCTGAAAGGTAAATTAATTTTACTGATGCTTACATTAGAAATGAGAAAAGGAACAAAGATAACCTAAATTTTTACCTTAAGAAACTGGAAAGAAAAGAGCAAATAAACTCAACTGAGCAGAAGGGAGGAGGTAATAAAGAAAAGCAGAAATCAACAAAATTGAGAGGTGGAAAACAATAGAGAAGATCAATGAAAGAAAAAGCTGATTCTTAAAATAAATCAGTAAAATTGATACATCTCTAGCAAGACTGAAAAAAATAAAAAGAGAAAAGACACAAATCAATAGCAGGAATGGAACGGGGAGATCACTACAGATCCTGGAGAAACTAAAAGGGTAATATGAAAATACTACAAACAGCTCTGTACACATTAAAGATCACTACGATCCTGGAGAAACTAAAAGGGTAATATGAAAATACTACAAACAGCTCTGTACACATTAACTCTACACCTTGAAAAGAAATGGGCCAATTCCTTGGAAACAACAGACAAATAGATGTCTGGAACACAGGATGGCAGTTTCTTATAAAACTAGATGTATAAGTTAGCAGTTGTAATCTTGGGCATTTAACACAGAAAAGTGTGAACTTACATTCACACAAAAATATGTACACAAATGTTCACAGCAGCTTTATTTATCACTGCCCAAACTGAAAACAAGCCATTGTTTTCCAACAAGAATGGTTAAAGAAACTGTGATGGAGCATCCATACTATGAACTATGACTCATCAACAGAGGGGCTGCACAAAGTTGGGTGGAAATTAAAGGAGCTTTGTATTTTTGATATTGCACTCCAGTTGTGGAAGATGATACCACTGGTAGAAACTGGGCGAAGGGTACACAAGACCTCCTTGTATATTTTTTTAAACAATTTCTTGTGGACCTATAATTGTTTCAAAATAAAAGTTAAAAATAAGCAATGCAGAACACCATCGCTATGCTCTTTGAGTGTGTTCCTGTATTTAAGACAACAATGAAGAGCTCCTACTGTCCTGCGTGCATTGCAGATCAGACCCCCTGTGTTTGAGCCTGATGTGAATCCAGACCTAGATGAATGTGCCCTCAGAACGCTGAACCTGTGTCCAATTTCACAGCTGGATGATGTCACAACTCAGCTCCAAGCACTCTAGGGCTTCCCATGATTTTCTTAATCAAAACCTTTATTCTAGACGGTATAAAATAACTGACATGATCTGACCTCCTGCTACTTCTCAGACTTCATCTTTTACATGATCAACATGGAAATATACCCTAGAATCCTTGTTCAGGTGTAAAGGATTAACATGACCATCCTGAAGGATAAAGTAATCTAAGGGGAGAGTAACACTGACCTCAGATTTCCCAGATACACTGACTTTTGGGAGACAGGGAGCAATACTTACAAAGTCTTCTAGGGATCAAGCTAAGTATTTTGACTAGCTTTGAACATGGCAGAATTCAGGGAATACGGAACTCCTGAGTTCTTGAAAAAAATGCAGTAGGATAAACTTCAGCCACCTGAGTAATGAAGGTAAAACACAGTAGAAGATTGGAATTGGAACACTGAGTTTATTTGACCGTAGTTTATTTGACTAGGACTAAAATGTGAGAGGTATGGTTGAAGAACAGAAAGGAAGTGCCGGGCTTCCCTGGTGGCGCAGTGCTTGAGAGTCCGCCTGCCGATGTAGGAGACGCGGGTTCGTGCCCCGTTTGGGAAGACCCCACATGTCGCGGAGCGGCTGGGCCCGTGAGCCATGGCCACTGAGCCTGCGCGTCCGGAGCCTGTGCTCCGCAAATGGGAGGAGGCCCGCATAACGCAACGAAAAAAAAAAAAAAAAAAAAGAAAAAAGAAAGGAAGTGCCATAGAATTAAATACGAATAATTATTATGTCTATTTAAATTTGGAAGCATAAATGATAAAGAAGATGTAAAATGATTTCTTCTTTTATAATAGGAAGTATATATGTGTCACATAAAATGAATAAAGTCACAGTGGCATACATAGACTTCAAGGTACAAAGTTAAATGTAAATTTGGGTAATAGAAGGGAGAGAATGAGGGAATATAAAGGAAATATCCTTATCCTGTCATTGCTAACACATTGCTGGCAATATACACTGTACAAGGAACTGGATAATTAGGTGTATCAGAAATGGCCAACTAGAAAACAATGCAGGCCTTCCAAGTTATAACTGAAGCTCATAAAATTAAAACATCAATAATAATGACGCTAGTACCATATAGTAAAAAATGATGGGGAGGGTGTGTTTCTACTGGTAAGAACAAGCTCTCTATCCTTACAATAAAGGCACTAAACTAATATGGGCTGTGCTCACTATGACGTGATAGTATCACAAAGCAAAACCCAACATTCTGCTCATGAAACATGAGCAAACAAACAACTGAAAACAGTTGCAAAATTAGGGGAAAGGCTACTGGGACTGCAGGACTGTGAGGAAAGGTAAGGGCACATGCCTCAGAAAAAACTGAATTCAGTACAAGGGTGATTAAATGAAATAAAGACGCTATTATTTATTTGTGTATATGAAATAAGATTTTAAAAAGGTTTCAGAGAGAATGGGAGTTGGTCAACCAGGTAATTTCTAGGTCCCTGCCACATCTGTGGTTCTGAGTTCATTCACATAAGTGGATGCCATTCAACTCTGACCCTCGGCATCACCTAGGGGCTCACATGAGTTCCAGGCCCCAATCAGATATATTCACACAAGACCTCAACTGGCACAAAAAGCCTGACTTCTGCATAAGGACAGGCTCCTCAGCCAGTGTGATCAGACCAGTACTGGAAAAGTATAAGCCTGTGCAAGAGAAACTCCAGTCTCAACTGGATAAACCTGCTATTCTATCTGTCTCATAAATTCAAAAAGGAGTGATCTTAAAGGAGAGTGATAAGAAACTTGGCATGCCATTCTCCTCTTGAAGAAATAGAAAGATGGAAAGATTGGTACTATTTTTAAACAAGAATATATTGCTTTCTTTCTGGTTTAATTAGAATTACAAGACAGGCAAGTTTAGTTTCTCCTTTCAGAGGAGGATGAAGGGTTTGTAATTATTTATAGTATACATAAGGAGATATAATTCAAACTGAGCTTCCAAGGTTCAGGAGACTATGGTTGCAGTTCTAAGAGAAAAGCAGTACAAAAATAATCTCTTGCTGATATTTCTATTAATAATATTCAGAAATTTCAATTCAAGGACAGAGATGCTATTCAATTGCTACAAGTTGCTATTTGCGAGATACATGATTGTTCGTCTGTTTGCTAAAACTGCCTTCTGTGATTAGTGAACTTCTAAGAAGGGAATTGGCTTTGAGGCCTTAAACACAAGCCCACAGGTCTCTGTCACTTCTCCAAGTCTTGCTTACATCTGTTAAAAAGCCCATATAACATCATTTTAGGATTGGACCTGGAGCATAAAAAAAGTTCACAGAAGTGTTGTTGTGTAAGTGGCGTTCTTTGAGCTGTACCGTGAAAATGTTTTTCAGATTTTTCAGTTGAGCCTTGAGCAGAGCAAAATGTCACCCCTACATGTTCAAACTAGAGAACATTTGTCAGTTGTTCCTCTGCTTTAGTCTGTAAGCTAAACTCCTTGGCTCACCCATATGAAGGAGACATCGTCCTTGAAAAAACTTGCAATGTATAGTTTCCCAGCAAGCATGGTGCCTATGAATTAAAAGCTGTTTATCATTTAAAAAGTTCTTTGCCTCTCAGGAGACCAAAT
Source organism: Lipotes vexillifer (assembly GCF_000442215.2). NCBI lineage: Eukaryota > Metazoa > Chordata > Mammalia > Artiodactyla > Lipotidae > Lipotes > Lipotes vexillifer. Next base: position 2,612,942 of record NW_006771596.1, read on the forward strand.
CTCGAGATGGTTAGATGCTCTCTTCTCTACTATCTTATATGGAAGGAATTTTGGTTACAGAAAAGGAAGGGGGGCAGAAAGCTAGCATTTTTTTTTATGGAGTGAAATTAAATGAAGGATCCAGCATGTGAGTCACACGGCAATATTTAGCTTTAAAACCACACTACATTTTAATAAACTAAATGCCAGAATGTCAACAGCAAAGTATCAATGCCATGTCAGAGGGTCACAGAAAGTACATACCAACATCCCATGAAACGGAGTGGGAAGTGGAGTGTGGATTCTCAGAAAATTAGTAGGTTACTCTTTCAAGATTTTCATGGTTGGAAGGGACTCTAGAGAATATTTAGCTCAATTCTTACATTTTCTAGGTGTAGAATCAGACAGTAAGTTTTTCATCACTGCTGAGGGTCCCATCATCTGTGTAAGAACCAGAGCTGAAGGCTTGTGCCTCAATCCTGGTCCAGGGACGCCTTCCCCTTACTGCAGAGGCTCCTCTTTCCTGTTGAGACAACTCTGTCTCTGAAATTTAGGTTCCTAAGGGGCTCATTTGGTGCAGAAACAAAGAAATAAGAAGATACTGTCTTTTTAAACATACTGATGCTATTCCTTCACGCTGGATGACCACAGATTAGTCATTTGTCTCTACAAGTGAGGAAATGATGGCACTTCAACATACAGTTCTGAGCATTTCAGATGAATGCTAGCTACCAAGACTGTTTCTAGCAGCTATTACTATATTCCAAAATTTGGACCCTTGTCATTTTAATTGGAGCTTTATTGAAATGTATAATTCACATTCTGTACAATTAACTCATACAGTGTGCAATTCAAAGGTTGTAAAACAGTATAAAGGTAGTATATTCAGAGTTGTGCAACCAGTAGCACAATCAATTTCAGAAAATTTTCATCACCCCCAAAAGATACCCTGTACCCATTACCAGTCACTACCTGTCCTTCACACCACACCATCCTACTCCAAGCCATAGGTAGGCAGGCACTAATGTACTTTGTCTCTATAGATTTGGTTATTCTGGACATCTTATATAAGTGGAATCATATGTGGTCTCTTGTGACTGACATTTTTCACTTTCTATAATGATTTCAAGCTTTATCCATGTTGTAGCATGTATCAATTACTTCATTCTTGTTTATTGTCAAATAACATTCCATTGTATAGATATCCATTCATCACTTGATGGGCTTTTGGATTATTTCTACTTGTAGGATGTTATGAATAATCCTCCTGTGAACACTCATGGACAAGTTTCTGTGTGGACATGTTTTCATTTCTCTTGGGTATACATCTAGGAGTGAAATTACTGGTTCAAATGGTACCTCTATGTTTAACCCTTTAAAAATTGCCAGATGGTTTTCCAAAGTGACTGCACCATTTTATATTCCCACCAGCAGTATATTAGGGTTCTAATTTCCCCAAATCCTCATTGACACTTTTTATTATTTGTCTTTTTCATTGTAGTCATTCTAGTGGGAATGAAGTGATATCTCGCTGAAGTCTTGATTTGCATTCCCTTGATGGCTAATGATGTTGAACAACTTTTCTTGTGTTTATTGGCTATTTGTTATGTCTTCCTTAGAGGAATGTCTATTCAAATCTGTTCCCCATTTTTAAATTGGGTTGTCTTTTAATTATTGAATTGTAAATGGTTTTATTTTTCTAGATACAAGTCTTTTATCAGGTATATGAGTTGCAAATATTTCCTTCAATTCTCTGAATTGTCTTTTCACTTCCTTGATGATGTCTTTTGAAGCACAAAGTTTTAAATTTTGATGAATTCCAACTTATCAACTTTTTTCTTTTTTGCTTGTGCTTTTGAGATATCTTTGCCAAAATTAAGACCCCATGAGGATTTTACTCCTGTGTTTTTTGAAACAGTTTTATAGTTTTTGTTATTAAATCTAAGTCTGTGATCCATTTTGAGTTAATTTTTTAATACGGTTTGAGGTAAAGGTCCAACTTCATTCTTTTGCATATGGATATCCAGTTTTCTCTGACATCACTTGTTGAGAAGACTATCTTTTCCCTATTTAATGCTCTTGTCACCCTTATTGAAAATCAGTTGACCATACATATATGGGCTTATTTCTGGACTCTCAATTCTAGTCCATAGATCTACTAGTCTATCATTGTGCCAGTACCACACTCTCATGATTACCCTTGTTTTATAATAAGTTTTGATATCCAAAAGTGTGGGTCTCCTATATTTGTTCTTTTTTTTCAAGATTGTCTTAACAATTCTGGGTCCAATGAAATTTCATATAAATTTTAGAATCAGTCTGTTAGTTTCTATAAAGAAGTTAGCTGGGATTCTGATATAGATTGCACTGAATCTTTATATCAGTTTGTGGAATATTGACATCTTAACGATGTTCAGCCTTCCAATACATGAATGTGAGATGCTTTCCTATTTGTTTAGATCTTCTCTAATTTCTTTCAACAGTATTTTTAGTTTTCAGAGTACACATGAAGCACTTGTTCTATTAAATATTTTCCTAAGTTTTTCATTTGTTTTGATGTTATGAATGAAATTATCTTAATTTCATTCTCAAATTGTTCATTGTTAGTGCATAGAAGTACAATTCATTTTGTGTATTGATCTTGTATTCTGCAAGCTTGCTGAACTCATTTATTAGTTATACAGTTTTTTAGCACATTTTTAGGATTTTATATACATTATCTCAAGATAGAGATAGTGTTACTTCTTTCCTTTCAATATAAATGCCTTTTATTTCCTTTTCTTGCCTAATTGTTCTGGCAAAAACTCCAATATGATGAATAGAAGTGGTGAGCTTTTTTTTTTCCCTACTGTTTTTCTCACCATAAGTATGATATCAGCTATGAGTTTTTCATAATGTCCCTTATCAGGTTAAGGAGATTCCTTTCTATTTGTAATTTGTTGAGTGTTTTTATCATAAAAGTCTATTGGATTTGGGCAAATGCTTTTTGTTATTTTTTGTAATCTATTGAGAAAATCATGTGATTTTGTCCCTTATTCTACTGATATAATGTTTTACATTAATTATTTTCAAATATTTGACCAACATTGTGTTCCTGGGGTAAATCCTACTTTGCCATCCTTTATCTATGTTGTTGATTTTAGTTTGCTAGTATTTTGTTATGAATTTTTGGATCTATGTTCATGTATACACTGCCCTGTAACTTTTTTTTTTGTGCTGTCTTTGTATGGTTTGGTATAAAGGAAATACTGGGCTGATAGAATGAGTTGTGAAATATTTCTTGTCTAATTTTTGAAAGAGTTTGTGAAGAATCGGTATTAATTATTCCTTAAAACCTTAGTAAAATTCACCGGTAAAGCCATCGAGACCGATGCTTTTGTGTGTAGGTAAGTTTCTACAACTAACTTAACATCTTATATATTCACATTTTCAATTTCTTCTTGAATCAGTTTCAGTGTTTTGTATCTCTTTAAGAATTTTTCCATTTCAACTAGTTTATCTAATTTGTTGGCATGAAGTTGTTCATACTATTCTTTGTAATACTGTTCATTTTTGTAAGGCCAGTAATAGTATTCTTTTTAAATTCCCACTTTTCAGTAATTTGAACTCTCTCCTCTCTTTTCCTCAGTCAAGTCAGTATAGCTATAAGCTTGCCAGTTTCATTGATCTTTTCAAAGAATCACCTTTTTATTTTGTTGATCTTCTACTATGTTTCTATCCTCTATTTCATTATTGTCCACTCTATTCTATATTATTTCCATCTTCCTGCTTGCTTTAGTTTTAGTTTGTTCCACTTTTCCTGGTGCCCTATGGTAGGTTTGGTTATAAATTTCTGACTTTTTATTTTTTAAATATGGGTGTTTACAGTTATAAATGACTCTCTAGGCATTGCTTAGCTGCATCTCACAAGTTTTGGCATGCTGTGTATTCATTTCATTCATCTCAAAGTATTTTCTAATTTCCATTGTGATTATTTTTCTTTGACACATTGGCTATTTAGGCATGTATTGTTTAATTTCTATATTTTTAAATTCCCCCAAACTTCTTTATGTTGTTGATGTTTTTCTCTCCATTCTGATTAGAGAACACACATTGTATTATTTTAATTCTTTTAAATGTATTGAAGTTTGTTAAGGCATAGTATACTTTTTTTTTTTTTTTTTGCGGTACAGGGGCCTCTCATTGTTGTGGCCTCTCCCGTTGTGAAGCACAGGCTCCAGACGCGCAGGCTCAGCGGCCATGGCTCACGGGCCGAGCCGCTCCACGGCATGTGGGATCCTCCCGGACCGGGGCACGAACCCATGTCCCCTGCATCGTCAGGCGGACTCTCAACCACTAATACCTGTTTTCACTAACCAAAAGAAATTCAAAGAGGATTTTTGCTTTCACAAAAAAAAACAATTCCTACTAATGGAGGTCATTCATAAAAGTGAAATTGCCTATTGTGAAATTTCAGAAAGTGGAGGATACCTGCACTTGAAGATTAAGCAGAAAAAGATTTTCTGAGAGAATGTATGTGGTGTGCAAAGACAAACAGAAGTCAAAGGTAACCCCAAGACTTTTAGCCTGAGCAACCAGAAGTTTGAGTTGCCATCACCTGAATGACAAGTCTAACAAGAAAACAGTTTGTTGAAGAAAAATTAGGAACATAGTTTTGAATGTGTTCATACAAGTTTAAAATAACTATTTGGCATCCAAGTAAAGATGTCAAATATACAGTTTTATACTCTGAGAGAGAAGTTTGGCGTCTGAGAGTGAGTTCTGAGCTGGAGATATAAATTTGGGAAACGTTAGAGTATCCTGGATAACGCTATAAGGAAGTGACTGTAGGTAGAGAAGAAAATAGAACCAAGAGCTGACTCTTGGATCATTCAAACATTAAAAAGTCAAGAAGAGGAGGGACTGGTAAAAAATACAGAGTGATTAGAGAGGACAGGAAAAAAAATCACTTTTTTGTACACCTGAAACAAACACAACATTGTAAATCAACTATACTTCAACTAAAGAAAACTTTTTAAAATAGTTACCAAATGCAGATGATATTAATAGACGAGTTTCTGAGTAAATGTGGTAGATAACATAAATAGAAAAGTTGAGGATGGTTCTAACTTGAGTGAGGCTGGGCCAAAGACATGACTATTTCTGTCATTCTAAGCAGGATCTGATATATTGTTGGCAGGATTATAAACTGGTATTTCTTTCTTCCCATTCTCTCTTATACCATTTTAATTAGCCTTTCACTTTTACTACTTCAGTGAAAGTGCTCTTGGAAAGGACACTGATGACGTGTGCTGCTAAACCTTGATGGTCAATTCTGTTCTCATTTTATGTGACCTGTTAGCAGTATTTCACAAAGTTGACCAATATATACTCCTTAATATACTCTTGTCATTGGTTTTATAGATGTGCTTTAGCAGCCCTAGTTTTAAAGAAAAAGAGAAAAGATTAACACATATAAAATAAATTAGGAGTTTAAAAATAGGAGAATGGAAGAGTATATACTGGAGAAAGTATTGTACAGCAAGCTTTTATCAGCCTCTTTCCTTCTGCAAACATTGCTGGACATAGACTCACTACAAAAAATACTGAGAGGAACAAGATAGCAAGATTGTGCCCATCCCAGTGAAGAGGAGCTAACAACCCAATGCAGAAAACTGCCCATAAGCTCAATGGGGTAAATCAATTGGCTATAGTTTTGTCATGATTTATCTGTATTTCAAGTGACATTTTCTAGAGTAGCATTTCTGTATTATCATTGTTGTTATCATTATTATTGTCCCTTAAGGAATCCCTATAGGTATGTTTTCCTAATAGCTCCTTCCCAAAAGTTAATGCCACAGATACACTGTATACCTCTTTGCATATTGTATGCATATATGTAGGATTTTTTTTAGCACCTAAGAATCAATTTTTCCTCATTGGGGAAAATATAGCTCCCACTAAGAATGCATATTTTGGTCCAGTTTTCCCAGAAGAACTCACGTGAGAAGAAGCCTGAGACAGCATTTGGAAGTGGAAAAAAAAGAGGCAGTGATCCAGGAGCTCCCTAACCAGGAGTGAATTATTTTCATTACCCTAGATGAGAAGAATGTCTGGGTGAGAACAATGGATATGAGAACATATAGAAGACAAATGTGAGGATTAAGTTTGAAAACAAGGAAAATCAGAAATCATTTTACTTCTGAAATGCCATCAGTGTCAAAAGACTAGCTCATTTATAAAAGCTTTTAATGAAATAAAAAACATTGCCATACTAAATATAAATATTGATTCTAAGAAGCAAGCCAATCTCAGAAATTTGAAATTGAAAAACTAAATAATAGAAAATAGGTCATTAAGGTCAAGGAGCAGCAAAGTGTTTCTACATTGAGGGCTCGGATTCATGGTTATGGTGTTAATCACCCAGCAAAGAAGTATGAGCAGGGGTGATGATGGACAGTCACATCCCACCGTGGTGCAGTGATGTATTACTAAGTCAAAACTTTCAATCTCCTTATTATAAGATTAAATAAAAAATGAGTCAAGGCTATGCACTTAGCCAGACGGGAGTGTCAGGGATCCCACTACATCAGTTTAGACCATCCAGATCTAAACGGACTGGCATTATATTGCTATCATGACTAAAGCAGTGATGAAAATGATTCTATGATCCAGGATTGAGCACTGATTCCAGGGGCCTCCTGATTGGTAGCATCTCCTTCATCTACTCCATCTCCAAGATTGGCCCTGGGAGTTCCCTGCCTTCCTCCACTCTGGACTTGAGATGAGTTTGCCAGCCCATCACCCAGTCCAAAATCTTAGCCTGAGAATGAGATGACCACATGAAGTAAACAAAAACTAATCACCATTACAGTAAATGTCAAGTTATCACGCATTTTGCAATGACAAATTTAGAGTGTATTGGTTATGTTTCTTTCCTACCATATTGAATAACACAGACATAAATCCTTGGGGAAGATAGGAGTATGGAAATAAGTTTAACAGTAATTGGAAAGAAAGCTGATGAGTAATAGTTTCCTGGGAAATTGAATAGCATAAACCTTAGGGAAATACTAACACGTAAAGAAATCTGCCAGCATCAAATTAAGCACTGGGTCACAAAGACAATCCAGAAAAAGACTGAGATCCAGTTGGTGAAAAAGTCTTATATCCTTTGTTATTTGAGCATGACAGCTTGGATAGTTTTATTAAGGCCATATTCAGACTCAGTGGGAAAGGATTCTATAAATGACCAGAAGTGGCTCCGAGTGTGAAATTGGGAGCATGTTAGCCACAGTGGCAGGTAGTGGCAGCTTCCAAATTAACAAGAAGCAAACATTTATACATATTTGCCATTGTAATGTCTGACCTCAAGGCCATAATGGTTATTTAATTTAATTTAATATTTTTAATTTATTTTTTTAAATTTATATTTATGTAAATTTCAGCTGCTTTCCTATCCTTGGGGAATGATAAAATTCATCTAAGGGAGGAAATTGCTTTTACTTAGGAAAAAAAGTTAGTAGAAGAGCAAAAATCTTAGCTGGTCTAAAAAGAAACTAAGACACTACGTAGGCTGAGGAAAAAGAATGACCTCTTTGATCACAGGGACTGAGAGAGATCATATATATTAATTTGGGAGTTCCCTCTGGCTAGATACCAGAGAAAGGAGTTCTAAGAATATTTGAGAACCAGTGAAAAGGAGAGGTAAGGGAATTCACTCCACTGGTAGAGGATGAGCTTGAAAAGATCAGGGATACAGGTGGACATTGTTGAAATGGTTCCCCTACAGATACTGTGACTGAAAATTATAGGCATTGTGATGTCTGACCTCAAGACCATTTATCTATAATGGCTACTTTAATTTAATTAATTTTTAAAAATAATGTCCATGCTGTTCCTACATTTTCTATACTGAACAACTTTGAATTGGTGACAGCTTGTAGAATGAGTTTAGACCACACTTGTGTTCTCGCTCGAAGGCAAATAGAGGTTACTGGAGCAGGCAGTAGGCACAGGGGTCATCAAACACCAATTCAGCCCTGGTCTGCAGGGGGAGAGGGCACAGAGATCCCTAGGAGAAAGTAAATGTCTGACCTGGTTGGGAACCCTGGGGAAAAAATGAGATGCCCTCAGGACATTCCACAGATAAGTGGTGTCAGGACTCTTGTGATTTCATCTGGCCCTTGGAGCAAAAGTGAACCCAGCAGACTGGAGATTTGGGAAAGATTCATTTTCCTACGCATTTGCGTATTAACATCACAGTTTCAATCGTTTCGCTTTATAAACCAGTATGAATTTCAGTTTCAATATATTTCAATAAGGCACAAATTTTATCATGAATATACAGCCCTAGTGTGAGTTTTAAAAGTGGGTATAGCCTATCTAATTCTTGGAAAAAGAGAAAAAGAAACAAAAAAATAATCCAAAACAAACAAACAATAAAAGCAAATAACGCTCATGGTCCAATGTGTTTCACTTTAGTATAAAAAGATAGAGGAAATCTCAGTCTGGCTTGAGTTAATTTTAAAATTAAGAGGGTAGCAGTACAAATACAATGCAGGTCAACAGCCTTTGTAAGGCTCCAAAATCAAATAATTCATATAGCTTTCAACATCACTTTTTCATCTTGTTATACCATAAACCTATAAATTTCCTAACTCAACTTGTCAAAGTTATTTAAGAAAATAGCATTTTGATGACCATTTTTTATGTAATATAAGTATACGGAGGTACTTTAATTGTTTTCACATATTTATATGAGACAGGATGAACTCCCTCTCATGGAGGCTCAGTGGTGTGATGGGGAAGATAGGAGTCACATTCAGTATTACAAATTATTAACAGAGTCTTCATTGAGTTACCTCAAGACTCTTAACCTTCCAGGAATTTTTATTCCTCATTTGTAAAATGAGAGTATGGGGCCCTGTTATCTCTGAAATTTTTTTCCAACACAGCCAGGACAAGAATAAGGAATGCTACTCTAGTTCAGATCTGGGACCTCAAGGTCACACTGTAACAGTAGAAAGTAGGATAATGTAAAATTGTCTTGGCTCTGTGTAAGAAAGTTTAATTACCAAACCACCAAAAAGGTCACCGTAGGGTGACATTCCTGTGAATTAGCAGGAATTCCCTGGAAACGACCCATAAGTGTAGTACAGTTACACCATGTTTCTTATTTGAACATATGTCAAAAAAATAAAGCCTTTATGTTTTAATTTGTTTTCCTTTTTGTCCACACAAACAATTATTAGGGACTTAAGGGAGTATGGCCTGGACAGGAGGAAACTCCAAATAGTTTTCTTAAAATAGTTTAAGGGCTGTTATATCAAAGAGAGCTGGGCTGGTGTTGTGCAGCCCGAGAGAAAACTCAGAACCTAGTGAAATGTTTTATAGGATTTTACAGGAAGACAGTAGGAGTAAAAAGTTCCCCACAGCTACAGATATCAGTGTTGGAGGTGGTCAGCTTGCAGTTGCTGTGGTACAGGCAGACTTGAGAAATAGATGCTAGGATTTTCCAGAACACCCAATGGTGCTGGCTCCAGGTGCTGCCTTCCAACCTTCAGGTCTTCAATCCAGAACGTCCAATTACCAAGTGATTCCACATTGCTTCAACAAATACATGTGAGTCCTTCAGGAACCTACCAGGTTCCAGGAAATATTGTAAGCATTAGGGATGCCAAGATGAAAATAAACAAAAGCCATACCTTTGAGAAATTCACTAGTAGAGACAGAGTCACTTTAACAGAAAAATGGAGCATGCTTTAGTGGGAGCTGTAGAATTCTCATCGGTCCTCCCTGATCCTCTGGACCAGTGAAGAGACACTTCTGTGGCTCCCTTAGCCTTCTTTTGTCACTTATCACTCCACACCCAAATGACCAGATCAGTTGGATGCCTCTCCATCAGACAACGTGTTCTTTGTGTTGTTTACAATACAAAAATAGGGAGATACAGTAAGAAATATTTAAAAAATAGTTTCTGCTTATTGAGTAAAATCATAGAGCAAGTCATCACTGCCTTCTTAAGGCATTCAAAATAAGGCTCTATAGAGGATGCAATATCCAGGGTGGGTCTTTGAAGGACCTCCAGTTTCCTCAATGTGGAATGGATCTCCAACCAGAAATGAGGATGGAGGGAAGGTGTGTGCACCTCACCAAGGTACAAGTGTATGGTGTCCCAGTCTGAGCTAGGGCTTGTGGAGTGAGGGGCAAGAGGCAGAGTGTTAAGGAAGGTCAGAATCAGCTGTCAAAATACAGAATGTCATAATAGGTCATTTTGACTTCAGGGTGTAGCTAATGGTTGTGCATCAGAATAAACTTGGACACCCTTCTGTTCTTTCTTCCCAGTCATCACTCCTCCAACACCACATTGTCTGAAATATTATAGCTGTCTAGTAAGCCTTAATATTGAGTACAGTGATTCTCCCACTTTAATCTTCTGGGTCAAGAGTGCCTATGTCTTTCAGTATAAACTTTTCTACTCATCTCTTTCTACAAAAGCCCCTTCTGAGATTTTGGTATGAATAGCATTGTCTACAGATCAATTTTGGGGGAATTTACATCTTTAGTATATTGAGTCTTCTAGTCAATAAACATGTTATGTATCTCCATTTATTTAGATGTATTTTGATTTTTTTCATCACCACTTTGTAGTTTTCAGTATCAAACTAGTGATGTGCTTTGTTAGATTTACCTTGGGAAGAGGTGATTATACATGCAATTATATATATTTTTTATCTTGGTGCACATGTGCTGGTGTATAGAAATATAATGGATTTTCTAGGTGTATTTTTATAGAGTTTGTATAAATTTTCTAATTAAACAATCATGTCATCTGCAAATAGAGATATGTTCTATTTCTAATGTTCCATTATATATGCCTTTATTTCTTTTGCTTGCCTTATTGCAGTGTCCAGTACTATATTGATGATAGCAGACAACTTGTCTTATTCCCAATCTTAGGAAAAAGCATTCAGTTTTTCATCATTAAGTATAATGTTGGATATAGATTTTTGTAAATACTCTTCATCAAGTTGAAATAATTCCCCCTTTGTCCTTACTTGCTGACAATTTTCATTATGAATGGATTTTAAATTTTGTCAAATCCATCAAAGGATATGATCACGTGTGTTTTTTTTTGTTTTTTTTTTTCCTTTAACCTGTTGATGAGGTAGATTACATTGACAGTTTTTAAATGTTGAACCAGACTTGCATTCCTGGAATAAATCCCACTTGGTCATGACATATAATTCTTTTTATACATTGCTATATTTAATTTACCAGTTTGTTTTTACACCTATGCTCATGAGAAACTTTGGTGTGTAGTTTTATATTTTTATAATGTTCTTATTTTGTGTTGGTATTAGGATAACGCTGGCCTCATGGAATGAGTTAAAAAAGTGTTTCCTCTAGTTCAACTTTCTAAAAGCAATCTTGTAATATTCATACTGTTTCTTTTTTAAATGTTTGAAAGGATTCACCAGTAAAACCATCTGAACCTGATGTCTTTTTTTAAAAAAATTATTAACTATTGATTTAATTTTAATAGACACATGTATATTGTCTATTTCTCCCTTTGATAGTTTGCATCTTCAAGTACACTGGAAGTATCATGATATACATCACAGTGTTAATTTCTGAAGAGTCGCTAGTGGTAGTCCTCTTTCATTCCTGATTTATGTCATTTCTCTTTTTTGTTTGTAAGTTTTGCCAGAGGTTGGTCAATTATATTAATCTTATTAAAGAACCAGCTCTTTGTTCATTGATTTCTTTCTATTATTTTTCTGTTTTTCATGTTATTAATTTCTGGCTTTATCTTTATTATTTCCTTCCTTCTGCTTGCTTTTAGTTTATTTGTTTGTTTTTCTTGTTTCTTGAGGTAAGAACTTATGTCATTAATTTGAGAGTTTCCTAATTTCTAATGTGGGCATGTAATGCTACAAATTTCTATGTCATACTGCTTTAGCTGCATCCTACAAATTTTGATATGCTTTGTTTTCATTCATCTCTTTTTAAATTTTATTTGATACTTCTTCTTTGAGCCATAGATTGTTTATAAGTGCTTTGTTTAATTTCCACATGTTTAGAGATTTTCCTGTCTTTCTTTCTGCTATTGATTTCTAGTGTGATTCCATTGTGGTCAGAGAACACATTCTGCAGGATTTCAATTACATTAAATGTGTTGAGATTTGTTTTATGGCTCAAAATATGGTCTATTTTGGTAAGTCCTAGAAAAAGATGTCTGCTGCTGTTGAGTGTCATGTTTTTATTTTGATTAAATCTTGTTGGTTGATTTTGTTATTCATACCTTCTGTATTCCTGTTGATTTTCTGTCTAGTAGTTCTATCAACTTCTGAGAGGAAGATGTTCAGTTTTCCAAATGTCATTGTTGATTTGTCTATTTCTTCTTTCAGTTCTATCCTTTTTTGTTTCATGTATTTTGAGGCTCTGATGGTTGGTGTGTACACATTTGGATTGTCATGTTTTCCTGGTGGATTCATTCTTTCATCATGTGTAATGTGCCGCTTTGTCTTAGTAATTTTATTTTTTGTGAAGTCTACTTTATCTTGTATTAGTATAGCCACTCCTGCTCTGATTTGAGTAATGTTTGCATGGTATACCTTTTTGTTGTTGTTGTTTTACTTTCCATTACCTCTGCTGTTGAATTTGAAGTGAGTTTAAATAGACTATAAGTGAGGTGTTTAGGTTTTTTTTGCTGTTTTCTGTTTTTGTTTTTTTTTTGGTGTTGTTTTAATCTTTCTGTTCTTTGGTTAGTACATTTAGACCATTTACATTTAAGGTAATTTTTTTTTTTTTTTTGCAGTACTGTGGCCTCTCCTGCTGCGGAGCACAGGCTCTGGACGCGCAGGCTCAGTGGCCATTGCTCACAGGCCCAGCTGCTCCGCAGCATGTGGGACCCTCCCGGACCAGGGCACGAACCTGTGTCCCCTGCATCGGCAGGCGGACTCTCAACCACTGCACCACCAGGGAAGCCCTAAGGTAATTCTTGATATGAAAATCGTCAATTCTTTTATTTTATTATTTGCCTTCTATTTGTTTTCTCTCATTCTCACCCCTCAGTTTCTCCTTTCCTGTTAGTTACTTAGTACTTTTAGAACTTTTTTTTTTTTTTTTTTTTTGCGGTATGCGGGCCTCTCACTGCTGTGGCCTCTCCCACTGCGGAGCACAGGCTCCAGACGTGCAGGCTCAGCGGCCATGGCTCACGGGCCCAGCTGCTCCGCGGCGTGTGGGATCCTCCCGGACCGGGGCACGAACCCGCATCCCCTGCATCGGCAGGCAGACTCTCAACCACCGCGCCACCAGGGAAGCCCAGAACTATTTTTTTTTAATTGGAGTATAATTTCTTTACAATGGTGTGTTAGTTTCTGCTTTACAACAAAATGAATCAGTTATATATAAACATATGTTCCCATATCTCTTCCCTCTTGCATCTCCCTCCCTCCCACCCTCCCTATCCCACTCCTCCAGGCGGTCCCAAAGCACCGAGCTGATCTCCCTGTGCTATGCGGCTGCTTCCCACTAGCTATCTACCTTACGTTTGGTAGTGTATATATGTCCATGCCTCTCTCTCACTTTGTCACAGCTTACCCTTCCGCCTCCCCATATCCTCAAGTCCATTCTCTAGTAGGTCTGTGTCTTTATTCCTGTTTTACCCCTAGGTTCTTCATGACATTTTTTTTAAAACTATTTTGATTTACATATGTTTTTGAGTGTATCTCTTTGTATAGTTGTCACAATGGTTGCTCTGTATGTTGAATTGCATACATGTACCTTATAAAATTCTACTGATATCAATAGTTTACCACCTTAAGTGAAATGTGGACAACTTTGGCTATCAGATAGTGTTATAATTTTGTCTTAAATCCTCAAATATGCTTGATAAATCCAATGAGAAAAGGATAGACCTTTCCATGTACCTATATTTTGCTCTTTCCATTGTACTTTGTCCCTTCCGAATTCTCCCAGTTTCCTTCTTTTATCATTTTCTTTCTGCTGGAAACACTTTTAGCTTTCTTTTACCTGAGATTGTTTTCATTTTCCTTTTATTCCTGAAAAATAATTCTATTGGGGGTAGAATCACAGTTGCTAGTTCTGTTCTTTCAGAACTTAAAGGTTATTATACTGCTTTCCTTCTCTCCTCTATAATTTCAATGAGAAATCTGATGTCCTTTGAATTGGTGTCTTCCTATAGCAGTGGTCCCCAACCTTTTTGGCACCAGGGACCAGTTTCATGGAAGACAATTCTTCCATGGACCAGGGATGGTTTCAGGATGAGTCAAGTGCATTACATTTATTGTGCACTTTATTTCTATTATTATTACATTGTAATATATAATGAAATAATTACACAACTCACCATAATGTAGAATCAGTGGGAGCCCTGAGCTTGTTTTCCTGCAACTAGATGGCCCCATCTAGGGCTGATGGGAGACAGTGACACCCAAAGTGTGTTGCTTATGTGCAGCCTACTCCATAATCTTGTTTTTGTTGCTGTCACTGCAGAAAACCCTGCTTCATAAAGATAAGATGCTGGAAATGGAAGCAGGCTTTTCAGTGCATTTGTGGCAATCTCAGGATATTCCGTCTTGACTTTAATCCAGAATGCACAGAGATTTGAAGTTGTCTCAAACATACTTTTAAGGCCACTGTCATTTGCGATCTCAAGCACTTGATCCTCTTCTAGCACGGACAAAGTTGATTCACCTGGTTTATTCATAAATGGGTGGCAGATCCATTCCTTCCCAGTTTGGGGGTCTTTTGTGGTTGGGAAGTTATGCTCAAACTCTTGTGAAAGCCAAAATAAGTGATCATGCCCCAGCTGGGAGAAAGAAGGCCCTGGCTCAGTCTCTTTCAAAATCTCTGCTAATGTTTGAAACATGTCAAAAATCCCAGTGTTCACTCATTGCCCCATAATTCCATTTTGGCTTTGGGTGCAGCCACTTTATCTGCCAACTTGAACACAGTGTCGTTCTCCCTTGAAGTGACAGACTGAGTTCACTGAGCAGGTTGAATATGTCACACAAGTAAGCAAGTTTTGCGACCCATTTTGTGCCACTGAAATGTGCTGCCAGTGGTGACTGTTTTTCAGAATCTCTGGAGCAGCTCTTGTAACTGAAAATCTCTGGCCAGTGATCTACCTTTAGAAAGCCATCTCACTTCTGTGTATAAGAGATGTGTGTGCCCTGTGTCCATCTCCTCACAGAGCTGCACGAACAGACGTGAGTTAAAGGCATGTACTTTAATGTGGTTTATAGTTTTAATCACATCCTGCAAAACGTTAAGTTCAGGTGACATTTTTCAGCTAGCCAGCATTTCTCTATGGATGACAGTGTGTAGACTCACATTCAGAAGTGACTTCTTTGACCCGAGTAGTGAAACCAGAAAACATTTCCATCATGGCAGCTGCTCCATCCATGCATCTACTGACATAAAATGACCAATTCAGTTTTCCTGATATGTAATCATTCAAAGACTTGAATAGTTCTGCAGCTGTGGTGTTGGTTGGCAACAAAAGTGCACATAACATATCCTCATGCACATCCTCCTGAAAAATATATCCCACAAAAACAAGCATTGTTGTCTTGTTTTCAACATAGGTAGACTCGTCAACCTGGACTGCATACCACAGTGAATCATTAATCCTCTCTTAAAATTGTGCCTCAATATCCTCTGCTATTTCATCAATTTGTCTAGTTATGATGCTAGCTGAAAGAGGAACATGTGACACATTTTGAACCGCAGCCTCTCCTAAAAGTTCATGACAAATGTCCTTAGCAGCAGGCAGGATCAACTCTTCAACAATAGTAAAGGGCTTCTTAGCTTTAACAATGTAGTTAGCCACTAAGAATGATGCTCTCAGTGCAGACACATTTGATGAAGGGGTGTCCTTCAATAATGGCTTCTGCTTTTTTAATGTTCACATTTTTTTTCTTCTGAAATATTCCAAAGGCTTGTCTTTTAATGCAGGGTTCTTGGTCTCCACGTGGCAAAGCAGTTTTGAAGGTTTCATGGCTTCTTGGGATAGCCGGTCACCACATATTATACAAAGCGGGCTTGGAGAATGCGAATCACCTGTTGCAATGAACTTGTAATTTAAGTAGGACTCTTGGTATTTGCTTTTAAATGTAGCTTTCTTTTTGTTGGCCATCTTAGAGTCTTCTGTTGTCTCATCATTGCGTTTTTCTGCCTTTTCAAAGAAACTCTCCAGCGATGTTTGTTTTTTACTCATTTTGGCTAGGCTTAGCTTGTGGGCTTACCAAAACTGTGACTGAGACAGGTGCACAGTGCAGGAAAGAGGCGTGGATGGAAGTGGTAAATAAAATAATGGGCGGGCCATGCGCAGACTAAAAAATGTGTCAGATTCTGACTTAAAGCCTGCCACCAGTTGCAGCTGCACAATTGAAATACATCAACTCATTTTCCACCATAAAGCCTGCCACCAGATGCAGCTTAATTGTCACTTGCCGCTCACTGATAGGGTTTTGATATGAATCTGCAAACAGTTGATTTATTATGTTCTCTGTGCAGTCACACCTCTCTGCTAATGATAATCTGTATTTGCAGCCGCTCCCCAGCACTAGCATCATAGCCTCAGCTCCACCTCAAATCATCAGGCATTAGATTCTCATAAGGAGTGTGCAACCTAGATCCCTCTCAGTAGGGTTCCCGCTCCTATGAGAATCTAATGCTACCGCTGATCTGACAGGAGGTGGAGCTCAGGCGGTAATGTGAGCGATGGGCTGTAAATACAGATGAAGCTTTACTTGCTTGCCTGCCACTCACCTCCTGCTGTGCAGACCAGTTCCTAAAAGGCCATGGACTGGTATCCCTGTGTGGCCTGGGGGTTGGGGACCCTGCCCTATAGACAATGTGTTGATCCTCTCTGGTTGCTTTTAAGATTTCTTTTTATTGTCTCCAGTTTTAGAATTTAAATTATGATGTGCCTTGTGTGTATTTCTTTGGATTCCTCCTGTTTAGAATCTGCCCAGCCTCTTAGATTTGTAAATTTGCCCTTTTTTAAAACATCTTTATTGGAGTATAATTGCTTTATATTGTTGTATTAGTTGCTGCTGTATAACAAAGTGATTGAGCTATACATATACATATATTCCCATATCTCCTCCCTCTTCCATCTCCTTCCAACCCTCCCTATCCCACCCCTCTAGGTGGTCACAAAGTACCGAGCTGATCTCCCTGTGCTATACGTCTGCTTCCCACTAGCTATCTATTTTACATTTGGTAGTGTATATATGTCCATGCCACTCTCTCAATTCATCTCAGCTTACCCTTCCCCCTCCCCATGTCCTCAAGTCCATTCTCTACATCTGCGTCTTTATTCCTGTCCTGCCTCTAGGTTCTTCAGAAATCTTTTTATTTTTATTTTAGATTACATATTATGTGTTAGCATACAGCATTTGTTTTTTATCTTCTGACTTACTTCACTCTGTATGACAGACTCTAGGTCCACTCACCTCACTGCAAATAACTCAATTTTGTTTCCTTTTATGGCTGAGTAATATTCCATTGTATAAATGTGCCACATCTTCTTTATCCATTCATCTGTTAGTGGACAATTAGGTTGTTCCATGTCCTGGCTATTGTAAATAATACTATAATAAATATTGTGGTACATGACTCTTTTTGAATTATGGTTTTCTCAGGGTATATGCCCAGTAGTGGGATTGCTGGGTCATATGGTAGTTCTATTTTTCATTTTTTAAGGAGCCTCCATACTGTTCTCCATAGTGGCTGTATCAATTTACATTCCCATGAACACTGCAAGAGGGTACCCTTTTCTCCACACCCTCTGCAGCATTTATTGTTTGTAGATTTTTTGATGATGGCCATTCTGACTGGTGTGAGGTGATACCTCATTATAGTTTTGATTTTCATTTCTCTAATGATTAATGGTGTTGAGCATCCTTTCATGTGTTTGTTGGCAATCTGTATATATTCTTTGGAGAAATGTCTATTTAGGTCTTCTGCCCATTTTTGGATTGGATTGTTTGTCTTTCGACAATGAGCTGCCTGTATATTTTGGAGATTAATCCTTTGTCCATTGACTCATTTGCAAATATATTCTCTCATTCTGAGAGATGCCTTTTCGTCTTGCTTATGGTTTCCTTTGCTGTGCAAAAGCTTTTAAGTTTCATTAGGTCCTATTTATTTTTGTTTTTATTTCCACTTCTCTAAGAGATGGGTCAAAAAGGATCTTACTGTGATTTATGTCATACAGTGTTCTGCCTATGTTTTCCTCTAAGAGTTTTATAGTGTTTGGCCTTAAATTAAGGTCTTTAATCCATTTAGAGTTTTATTTTTTGTATGGTGTTAGGGAGTGTTCTAATTTCATTCTTTTACATGTAACTGTCCAGTTTTCCTAGCACCACTTATTGAAGAGGCTGTCTTTTCTCCATTGTATATTCTTGCCTCATTTGTAAAAGACAAAGTAACTGTATGTGCATGGGTTTATCTCTGGGCTTTCTATCCTTTTCCATTGATATATGTTTCTGGTTTTGTGCCAGTGCCATACTCTCTTGATTACTGTACCTTTTTAGTATAGTCTGAAGTCTGGGAGCCTGATTCTTCCAGCTCTGTTTTTCTTTCTCAAGATGGCTTTGGCAATTCGGGGTCTTTTGTGTTTCCATAAAGATTGTGAAATTTTTTGTTCTAGTTCTGTGAAAAATGCCATTGGTAGCTTGATAGGGATTGCATTGAATCTGTAGATTGCTTTGGGTAGTATAGTCATTTTCACAATGTTGATTCTTCCAATCCAAGAATGTGGTATATCTCTCCACCTGTTGGTATCATCTTTAATTACTTTCATCAGTGTCTTATAGTTTTCTGCATACAGGTCTTTTGCCTCCTTAGGTAGATTTATTCGTAGTTATTTTATTCTTTTTGTTGCAATGGTAAATGAGACTGTTTCCTTAATTTCTCCTTCATATTTTGCATCATTAGTGTATAGGAATGCAAGAGATTTCTGTGCATTAATTTTGTATCCTGCTACTTTACCAAATTTATTGAGTAGCTTTCTGGTAGTACTTTAGGATTCTCTATGTATAATATCATGTCATCTGCAGACAATGACAGTTTTACTTCTTTTCTGATTTGGATTCCTTTTATTTCTTTTTCCTCTCTCCTGTGGAGACAAAAACTTCCCAAACTATGTGGAATAATTGTGGTGAGAATGGACAACCTTGTCTTATTCCTGATCTTAGTGGAAATGGTTTCAGTTTTTCACCTTTGAGAACCATATTGGCTGTGGGTTTGTCACATATGGCCTTTATTATGTTGAGGTAAGTTCCCTCTATGCCTACTTTCTAGAGGGTTTTTACCATAAATTTGTGTTGAATTTAGCTGAAAGCTTTTTCTGCATCTATTGAGATGATTATATGGTTTTTATCCTTCACTTTGTTAATATGGTGTATCACATTGATTGATTTATGTGTATTGAAGAAACCTTGCATTCCTGGGATAAACCTCACTTGATCATGGTGTATGATCCTTTTAATGTGCTGCTGGATTCTGTTTGCTAGTATTTTTTTGAGGATTTTGGCATCTGTGTTCATCAGGGATATTGACCTGTAGTTTTCTTTTTTTGTAACATCTCTGTCTGGTTTTGGTATCAGAGTGGTGGTGGTCTCATAGAATGAGTTTGGGAGTGTTCCTCCCTCTGCTATATTTTGGAAGAGTTTGAGAAGAATAGGTGTTAGCTCTTCTGTAAATGTTTGGTAGAATTTGTCTGTGAGGCCATATGCTCCTGGACTTTTGTTTGTTGAAAGAGTTTTAATCATAGTTTCAATTTCAGTGCTTGTGATTGGTCTGTTTATATTTTCTATTTCTTCCTGATTCAGTCTTGGAGTGTTGTGTTTTTCTGAGAATCTTTCCATTTCTTCCAGGGTGTCCATTTTATTGGCATAGAGTTGCCTGTAGTAATCTCTCATGACCCTTTGCATTTCTGCAGTGTCAGTTGTTACTTCTCCTTTTTCATTTCTAATTCTACTGATTTGAGTCTTCTCCCTTTTTTTCTTGATGAGTCTGGCTAATGGTTTATCAATTTTGTTTGTGTTCTCAAAGAACCAGCTTTTAGTTTTATTGATCTTTGCTATTGTTTCCTTCATTTCTTTTTCCTTTATTTCTGATCTGCTCTTTATGATTTCTTTCCTTCTGCTAACTTGGGGGTTTGTTTGTTCTTCTTTCTCTAATTGCTTTAGGTTTAAGGTTAGGTTGTGTATTCGAGATATTTCTTGTTTCTTGAGGTAGGATTGTATTGCTATAAACTTCCCTCCTAGAACTGCTTTTGCTGCATCCCATAAGTTTAGGGCCGTCACATTTTCATGGTAATTTTTTCTCAGTATTTCTTGATTTCCTCTTGGATTTCCTCAGTAATCTCTTGGTTAGTTAGTAGCACATTGTTTAGCCTCCATGTGTTTGTATATTTTACATTTTTTTTCCTGTAATTGATATCTAGTCTCATAGCGTTGTGGTCGGAAAAGATACTTGATACGATTTCAGTTTTCTTAGATTTTCCAAGGCTTGATCTGTGACCCAAGATATGATCTATCCTGGAGAATGTTCCATGAGCACTTGAGAAGAAAGTGTATGCTGTTGTTTTTGGATGGAATGTCCTATAAATATCAATTAAGTCTGTCTTGTTTAATGTATTATTTAAAGCTTGTGTTTCCTTACTTATTTTCATTTTGGATGATCTGCCCATTAGTGAGAGTGGGGTGTTAAAGTCCCCTACTACTATTGTGTTACTGTTGATTTCCCCTTTTATGGCTGTTAGCATTTGCCTTATGTATTGAGGTGCTCCTACTTTGGGTGCATAAATATTTACAATGGTTATATCTTCTTCTTGGATTGATCCCTTGATCATTATGTAGTGTCCTTCTTTGTCTCTTGTAATAGTTTTTACTTTAAAGTCTATGTATGTTGTCTGATACGAGAATTGCTACTCCAGCGTTCCTTTGATTTCCATTTGCATGGAACATCTTTTTCCATCCCCTCACTTTCAGTCTGTATGTGTCCCTAGGTCTGAAGTGGGTCTCTTGTAGACAGCATATATATGGATCTTGTTTGTGTATCCATTCAGCCAGTCTATGTCTTTTAGTTGGAGAATTTAATCCATTTACATTTAAGGTAATTATTGATAGATATGGACCTATTACCATTTTCTTAATTGTTTGGGTTTGTTTGCTCTTTAGTTCTTCTAGCTCCTTGTTAAATGTTTCTTGTATTTTCACCATTCTATTTCCAAGATTTTGGGTCATCTTTTCTATCATTACTCTGAATTCTTTTTCAGGTAGACTGCCTATTTCCTCTTCATTTGTTTGGTTTGGTGGGTTTTTACCTTGCTCCTTCATCTGCTGCATCTTTCTCTGTCTTCCCATTTTGCTTAACTTACTGTGCCTGGGGTCTCCTTTTCGCAGGCTGCACATTCGTAGTTGCTGTTTTTTTTTGGTGTCTGCCCCCAGTGGGTAAGGTTGGTTCAGTGGCCTATGTAAGTTGCCTGGTGGAGTGGACTGGTGCCTGTGTCCTGGTGACTGAGGCTGGATCTTTTCTTTCTGGTGGGCAGGACCACGTCCGGTGGTGTGTTTTGGTGTGTCTGTGAACTTATTATGATTTTAGGCAGCCTCTCTGCTAATGAGGGGTGTTGTGTTCCTGTCTTGCTAGTTGTTTGGCATGGAGTTTTGAGCACTGAAGCTTGCTGGTCATTGACGGAAGCTGGGTCTTAGCATTGAGATGGAGATCGCTGGGAGAACTCTTGCTGATTGATATTACATGGGGCCAGGAGGTCTCTGGTGGTCCAATGTCCTGTCCTCGGCTCTGTCACCTCAGAGGCTCAGACCTGAAAACCAGCTGGAGTACAAAGACCCTGTCAGCCACCTGGCATAGACAACTGTGGTAAAAATCTGACTGGTGTCTTGGATTTTTCTTTGCTGGGCAATTTATCCAAACCAGGTTCCCTTTTTCAGAAATACAGCAAGCCAAAATGCTGAGACATCTGAGGTTTGCAGCAAAGAGGACTCAAAACTCTGGAAGTCCACACTCCAGAGGCCCTCCTTCTCACATGCTGCCTCTTCTCTTCTGCTGCTCTTTTTTTTTTTTTTACAAAATTTGAGAACTTTTCAGCCATTATGTCATCCAATAGTCTTTCAGCCCTACTAAATCCTGTCTTTCTGGCACACTGATGATATGACTCTTTTCAGATCAGATGAATTCTAGTATTCTATCCTCGAGTTTATTCTATTTTTGTCATCTCCACTCTACTACTGAACTTATCAATGGAGGTTTTTTAAATTTATGCTATTGTATTTTTCAGTCCTATAATTTCGTTTGGGTCTTTTTAAAAAATTAATTAATTTATTTTTTGGCTGCGTTGGGTCTTCATTGCTGTGTGTGGGCTTTCTCTAGTTGCAGTGAGCAGGGGTTACTCTTCATTGCCGTACGTGGGCTTCTCATTGCGGTGGCTTCTTTGTTTCAAAGCATGGGCTCTAGGCTCACAGGCTTCAGTAGTTGCAGCACATGGGCTCAGTAGTTGTGGCTCATGGGCTCTAGAGTGCAGGCTCAGCTCAGCGCACGGGCTTAGTTGCTCCATGGCATGTGGGATCTTCCTGGACCAGGGCTTGAACACTCAGTAGTTGCAGCACATGGGCTCAGTAGTTGTGGCTCATGGGCTCTAGAGTGCAGGCTCAGTAGTTGTGGTGCACTGGCTTAGTTGCTCTGCGGCATGTGGGATCTTCCCGGACCAGGGCTCAAACCCATGTCCCCTGCATTGGCAGGCAGATTCTTAACCACTGCACCACCAGAGAAGTCCTGAAGAATTCTTTTTTTTTGGTTGTGCCAGGTCTTAGTTTCAGCAGGTGGGCTCCTTAGTTGTGACTCCAGGGCTCCTTAGTTGTGACATGCGAACTCTTAGTTGCAGCATGCATGTGGGATCTAGTTCCCTGATCAGGGATTGAACCTGGGTCCCCTGTATTGGGAGCGTGGAGTCGTATCCACTGCACCACCAGGGAAGTCCCTAATTTGGGTCCTTTTTATGGTTTCCATCTCTTGTTAAATTATTATTTTTATTTAATTATTTGTTTCAAGAGACTTTCTATTAGATTGTCATAGCATTTTTTGACAGCTGCCTTGAAACTTTTATCAGATAATGCTAACAACTTATGATATACTGAGGGTTGTTTAGAATATTTTTTAGTACTGAAAAATAGCACTTAAAGTCAGCATATAGGAGACTATTGCATATTTAGGTGAGAGGTATAATGAAATCAGAAGAGTATACATTAAAGAAAATTCAACTTCTTAAGGTTTTAAATAGTAAAAGAAATTTATAACTTGATGGATAAAATAAGCAATGTACAGGGAAACCTGTGTCCATGTCCCAGTAATATCCAAGAGATGTTTTATAATTACACTTGGTAACAGTCAGAAGCTAATAGATGGAGGGTGGTGAAAAAATTTTGAAAGAATCTCCTGACTGGTAACCAAGTACAGAAGAATAATGCTGTATATATGAGGCAGAGGATTAAAGAGTAAAAAAAATTGCAAATTTTCATGGGAGGATATGAAAATAGGTGGAAGCTCACAACTATTTTTAAGAGCAAGTAGGAAGAAAATTTAGAAGGAATCTGAAAATAAGGCTGGAGCCCAGTTTTTGTAGTTGTTGTTACATCTCTTTTGTTTTGAAACATGGAGCAGCAAGCCTAATTGAAAACATCAGGTATAATTGGTCATCAACTTTGGGAACCATAACGTAAGTACAGGTGAGAGAACCAGCATTGTGTCTAGGAGAGGACAGCAGGAGAATAAGAATGAAGCAGAGTGAATCCAACAGTGTCTAAGGCAGGGGGAGTCCTGGTCCTATAGCACCTTCAGCATTCTGGATGGCAGATCATGGTACAAGTGCACCCTGAGAATGTCCATCTCCTGAGTTGACCCTGAGCATGTTGGTCATACAAATGCACCTTTTTCACTTGCCTTCAGTTTCCTCCTGTTGTACATTTCCTCAGTAGCAACATCAATCACTATATGTTGAAAGTTAGACCAAAATAAATACGAAGGCAGCATGTGCCTAGTGTGTCCAAATTGAGAAATAAACATTTTTAGGGATTTCTGCATTCCAGTAAGTTTTCCAAGTTTCCTAAATATTGTACATTTAGTTTTAGTAGGACATTGTTTAGCATGATGTTTGCTGGACAAGGACAATAAACACTGACAGAAGCCTTGCTGACCTCCCAGACATTTTACAGAAGAGCCACAGTAATGTTAGAGGACCTGGAAAAAAGCACTGTAGGGCTGAGTTCCATAATTAAAGCCACACTTCTTCCTCCCATCAGGTTTGTTCTAGAGCCAGTCCATCTCAGGCAATGTTGTAAGCAGATTACTTCCCCACCCACATCTCCATCTCTTGGGCTCTGACCTCCACACCTACATTTCTAGATGCCTTCTGGTACCACCCTCTGTGTGGCCGTCAGGCACCTATAGTTCCAAACTGAAAAGACCATTTTTTCCTCCAAATTCATTATTTTCAGTTCTGTATTTTTCTTAGATTTTTGTATGTCTATTTGATATCCAGTCAATCACAGGGCCTAAGTGTTCACATCTGTTTTCATGCTCCAACTTGCCACAGACAAACAGAACTTGTCTTTCCTGTACAGACAGGCTGATCTGAGCACCCACCATCTACTTAGCCAACTCTCTCACACCAAGCCAATATTCCCCTACCCTAAATCATCCCAGGACCAGGTACCAGACAACCAGAGACCACCCCTACAGTCCGAAGCCCTCTGAAATGATTCAGACTCGCCAGTCCTAAATTGTTTACTCTGCCTGCCTTATCTTTCCCAGGAAACTCCAATAACAGCTCTTATTCTCTCTCCTCACTCCTTCTGCCTCCTGACTGACGCTGGCTCTTCCCCCATGTGGCCCTGCATGGCATGGCATGCTCCCACCTCTTAGGAAATGTAAGTCACACATTTTTCTTTTAATAACGTTGGCCTTTCCATGTCCTCACCCAGACACCTCCACAAATTAAAATCCACAAGTACAGATGAGACACTCTCCTTTTGTGCCATCTCAGCACAAAGTTTAGTGTGAAGCATATCTGAATTTGTCAGTGGAATCTTAGCCTTTCCAATTATGGCCTGTGTAAATTGACTTGACTCTCACCTTCCCCACCAGGGCCTGACAAGGTGATAGATGTGAGTATATGGTTTAAATGCAAAGAGACACACACTGTCAGACAGAGAGGATTTCAGTCCCCACAGGCCATAGGTTACAGGGGATGGTATCTGTCTTTTTGATCACTGTAACTTGGCACCATTTCTGCCACAAGTACAAGTTAAATGGTTATATAATCATATAAATAAAAACGTGGGGATGAAGCCACCCAGATTCTCTTCATCCACAGGATGCTGAAGAGGTCTGAAACTTTGATTTTGCTTTCTACTTATTGCCAGTTGTGGGATCTTACAACTTAGTGATTATTCTGTGGGTAGAGTTTTAGCGCCTTTACTGCTAAGCTCATAAAAACAGCAGTGATGAGGTTAGACCAGGCTCAGGGCTTAGAGTCTAAAATGGTGTTACTCACCCTGGATGATGTGTCAAAACACAGGTGTCACCCAGTTCCTCGTCCCTACATCCTACTCCCCACCATGAGGACAAAAAGCAGAATCCCAGCCTCTGTCCTGCCCAGCCTGAACCCTTTGTCCAGTATATGCTGTGAACACAATGCAGAACTAACTGCAATGAATATTTTTGTGTGTGGATGTGTGTTTGTATGTGTATGTGTATGGTGTGTGTGTACACAAGTGTGTGTGAGGTATGTGGATGTGTGTATGATGCTGTGATGTGTGTGTGTGCTGGATGTATGTGCATGTCTGTATGTGTGTAATGTGTGTCTGTATGTGTGTACGTGTATACATGGGTGTGTGGGTGTACAAGTGTGTATATGTGTGATGTGTGTATATATGTGCATGTGTGTGAGTGTGTGTGGTGATACTTGTGTTTCCTGTGGCTCTCTGGAGAGCAGGTGTTTGGTGACCTGCTAAAAATGATAGAGCTGACGCTGGGGAACCAGGCCAGGCTCCCACACAGCCCCCATCTGGCTCCCCAGAGAGACCACACTAGAGCTGAAGAGTCTTCTTGGAGAGCTCTCCTCCAGGTCAAGGGGCAGGAAGCCAATGCACCCGCCCCGGCCAACGGGGAAACCTCTAGCCCACACGAGGGTGACTCTAATCACAGTGGGTTTCTAGATGTTCTTCTAGCTAGGAGGGCTGAGGCTGAGGGGTGCTCTTCCACACAGGTTTCGTTTTGGTTTGTTTTCTTCCTGGTTAGGTCAAGGTCAGGGCGATTTAGTATTAACATCTGGCTTTCTGGAATCCCACCCTCCCTAAGCACATATTTTAAAGAAATGGTTCCTGAAATGTTCTGAGCCACCTTGTTAACTCACATACCAAGTGAAAAACAAAACAATTCTAGGGAGGTTTCACTTGAGACAGTAACCCATCCTCTTCTTATCTCGTTCTTATAAGTATTGCTTGATTCTTCCTAAATTCCTAAAGTGGAGTTTATTACAAAGACCATTTATCTGGACTAGAGATATTTCTATACAATTTTGTATGGTTTCCATGGAAAAAGTGAATAGAACTGTGTTAGACTATTACAGTTGTAAGGATTAAGTGCCAAATCTGCCTTTGTGAATTTGCATGAAAATGTATCCCTGCACAGCATTCTTCCCCATCACAGAAAGCTTTCATTCTTCACACCTAGTCCTGGACCTGGAAAACTAATGTCCCCCTGGATATCCCCAAAAGAATCCGTGCATTCAAATATACTGTGTTGATTTTATCCTATAAGAAATGAATGAAAATTAAGTGTGCTAGAATTTCAGACTTAGAAGGAAATGTATGGTCTCCTAGTTATGCCACATTCTCAGCATCAGAACATGGAAGGGCCTGCTTGCCAAGGCCCCAGCTACACGACCCGATCTCCTCTGCAACTTTCTGTCTTCAGATGGCCCCTCTGTCTGCTATTGGTGTGCAGCTGCCCCTCAGGAGCCCCCTGCCTCACTTGGGACATTCATACTTGTGTTTCTCTTCCCCTGAACCACTGTGGCCCCAGAAGCTTTACCTCTGCCTCCTAAGCGTCTGCTCAAATGTCAACTTAGAAATAAGGACACCTCTGAACACATCTATTCTATATCTAGAACAGCCATTCTGCACCACACCCCATATGCAGCACTCCCTAACCCTCAGACTGCTTTTCATTTCTCCAGAGCCTTTTACCATCATCTGAAAAATACATATTTCCATTTAACAATGTACTTTCTGCCACTCTTTGTTTATCACTATATCTCTATAAACAATAACAGCTGACGTATGGAAGGCATTCAGTAGATGTCTTCTGAATGACTAAATAAATGAGTGAATGCAATGAAGTTCCAAGTAGTCTGAACCCTAAGAGAGTTACAGTTCTCATCCAGACTGTGACTTTACTGTAATTTCAGTTCAGACTAAAAGTTGAAAAGTGACATAAGGTCTGCCTGAATAATATGAATTAATCACAAGAAGGAATTTGACATCTTTAGAGGCAGTTAGTATTGTGTTTCTCTTCCTCGATTGACAAATATATCTGTCTCAGGGAAAGAATCATATTAGGCAGATGGTGATGGACCAGCCAGTCAGTCATCCCGTGGGAAAAAAAGATATTTTAAAACTGACTTTTCAGTGACCAACCCAAGTTGAAGTCAGTGTTCTACAGGTTCTTATGACCTTAAGTCACTACAGAGTGGTTCACTGCAATGCCTTTGAAGCTGAAGGAAGGCAGTTGAGGCAGGAACCACCCATCACCACAAACTACTGGGGCAGGGCCTCTTGAATTAAGAAGGTTTCATCTAGATTGTGTATCTATTTTAAAACCAAGGATACATTAATAATCTTCAAAGTGTCTGCCATTTGTACAGAGCAGGGAAAGTGGTTTTCCTAAAGTGCAGGTCTGGTTATGGCTCTTCCTGTATCATTGAAAATCCTTTTTACGAGTTCCAGTTTCCTTCCCAAGTGGCTTCCAAATGACCTTCACCAACACTTGCACGCTTAAGTGCAGGAGCACACAGACATGGAAATGCAGATATGGAAACACACAGATGCAGAAACAGAAACAGGATGCACACAGATGTTGAAACACACAGACATGGGAAAATGTAGATGTGGAAACATGCAGACCATGGGAAACACATAGACGTGGAAACATGTAGAAATGGAAATGTGCGGACACAGGAAACACTCCCATGGAAACATGCAGACATAGAAACTGAAACACACAGACATGGACAAAAGCAGATGTGAAAACACAAAGGTGTGGAAAGACACAGACACAGGAAACATGAAGACATGGGAAACACACAGACACAGGAAAATGCAGAGGTGGAAACACATACAGACACAGGAAACGTGCAGACATGGAAACTGATACATGCAGACAAGGAAACACGTGGGAAACACACCAACAAGAAAGCACACAGATGCAGAAACTTGTGGACATGGTAGCATACAGACGTGGCAATACACAAAAATAGAAACATACAGATATGGAAACAGGCAGGTGTAGAAACGAAAACAAAACTGACAAAACAATGCTTTCAGGCTGACCATTTGCAAAGATCTTTGACGTCTTCTATTCCAGTCTATTTTATTCTACTGCATTCTCTTTCCTCTTAAAACTTGTTATGGCCTAATAACTTCTTTTCATGACTCACCCTGGGTCATGACGAGCAGTTGAAAAACACAAACTCATGGGGTAAAGCCCAAACTTCTTAACAGAGCAGCCCCTTCTCCTTTACAAGTTGACCAAACCTGTCTTTCCTCTACATAGACTTCCCCACCCACACAGAACCGTCGCTTCCAAATGCACTCTGTACCTTGGTCCACCCCTCTGTTTGACCATCAGGCCATTCTTGGCCTGTGCCCCTGTGCTCAGGCGCTGCTGAACCTCGAGATTCAGGCATGAGTCCTAGGCTGCCGTCTCCACGTCTCCAGCATGGGATTAAAGGATCTCTAGTTTGTGTCCCACGTGGATTATTTCCATAACCACACAGTGCTTTTTAAATTCCGCAGCCAGGGACCTTGCTTTTTTTAATCTTGTAACATCAGTGCCTGACACGAGAGCTAACACAGAATTAGGATTCCATTAACAGTAGCTAACATTGTTATCATGAAGATTATGGCTGTTAGAAGACTGGGCAAGAAATTCTGAAAATGGCCCTGTGATTCACCATTATTTCATTCCTTAGCATACATTAGCCTCAGTCAAGGATGTTGTTGTTGACTTGATAATTTCGTAAACAAGCCACTTCATTATCCTTAAGTTGCAAAGGGGAAAATCACTTTAAAAAACTGTTGTTTTTGTTTCCATGGTAGCTCTTTGTTTCCTTACAGGCCAAATACTGAAAGTTTTAGCATGTTATTATACAGTTCTACAAAATCAATCCCCTATTTGTTTTGTCAGTTACTCCTTCACATATTCAATGTTCCTCCAGCCATCCACTCTTCCCTAAGGGCTCACTCTCATGCCTTTGCACACACTGATGAATCCATGTCAAATGTACATTCCCACCCCTTTTTTCATGGCCAACTCTTGATCACATTTCAAGGTCCAGAACAACGATCATTTCCTTTTCAACAGGCTGAGCTACTGAAATGAATGAGACAATCTGTTCACTCTAGGAGATCAGCCTCCCATGTCTGAGGAGATACATGAAATCCCCATTAATGTACCCTGAGGGTTGTGATGAAAATCTGTACAAATGTGAGGGGGTCTGGCAGAGGGAGGGGTTAAGCTGCACTTCACAGGAAAGTGTGAGGATCGTTGAAAAGGATATCCCAGCAGAAGGAACAGGAGCCACGTACTGGACAATTATATCCTGCAACTTGAAGATGTAGGAAGTCGCATCTGAAGCACATCATCCTGTTGGGGAAGCTGTTTGAGGCTGAGCCGCAAACTTGCAAAGGCAGGTGGTGAAGGAGCCCCAGTGCCTTTGCTTGAGCTTGGAAAATGGTGATGGTCATGGCATGTGAAGCAGGGTCTTCACATAAGGGAACAACGTGACTGGGTTTACAATATAGAAAGATAATCAGTATCTCATTTCAAGCAAAATATGTTGATTTTTTTTTTTTTTTTTACTTTCCTACCCTCTCCCTAACCTCTTCATCTTTGAGCAAAATATAAAAGAAATTACAGTCATTGGCTGTTCATGGTTCATTTTCACTGGGAATATTAATCATTTACTGTCAAGTGTATTCAATTACCTGAGTAAAACAAATCCCTGTGACTCCCAGGAAGGCGCCTTGTTTGGAGTTTGCCTCCACGATGCAGGTACAGTGTGAGAGCTGAGGACTGGATCCACATATCCCACACAGCATCCTTTCTACAGGAATACAACTGACATGCCGTCTTCATCAGCACACGTTTATTATCCCAGGAAACTCTTACTCAGAAAGATTCATGCTGCAAATAACTTTTTGTCCAGTCCAGGAGCTTCCTGGAAGACCTCTCTTCAATAAAACATCCTCTGATAGTTTTTATCCAAGACTCTTTGAACCCCTTCCTGCAAACACCTCTTCCTGCTGTGCCCACCCATCCCAAACTATCGTGTCCTGACTCTTGACCAACCTTGACCAGCCTCCTGCGTGAAAAAACCTGTCTTACCCTAGACAATAAAGTCTCAATAATGCATCTCTTGATGCATTCTCCTCCAACGTGCATCAAGACTCAGTTGAGGTGGGTATTACTTATCATGGTAAAGAATAAATAAACTCAGCTTTGTCTTACCCACAGATGTGGTGGTGACATTTTAGAGAGCCTACACTCAGCAAGGTGCAGAATATATTTCTCAGGTTTCTTGTCTCTCAGTGGGTAGAAATAGGGACAGGAAGGGAGGACATGTTAGCACCTACAGAGTGGGCATGGTGGGCCCCGGGGATAATGAGGGAATGAGGACCATTTCCTCCATCGAGGAGCACAAAGCCTTTTTAGGGAGGAAGGTATGCCGACCACACTTGTGATGTCACAGAAGTCATCCAGAAGGTGGAACTGTAAACTCTGGGGTAGAGGAGGTAAAGGAAGGCCAGGCAAAGTACTATTAGCCTCATTTTAACAGAAGAGGGGACAAAATAGGGGAGAGGAAAGGTCTGCAAAGTGAAAGCAGGACTCGTGCCTGTCTGCCTGCATCACGTGGAGTAAGGAGACACGTGGCTCATTGAGGACAGTATATCTTGCTGTTGCACAGCTTGTGCTTTGAAATACAGACTCCAGCTCCTGAGCTGAACTTCTGTCAGGGGGAGCCCAGGAAGAGGCTCTCCAGTCTCAGCAGCACCTTGACTGGTGCTGCCATGGGAGCGGCCCCATCATACAGAAGTCTTCAGGGTTCCAGCACATTTGGGGCTTCTCCTCTGTATCATTCCAGAGACTACTGAGGCTAAACTTGACCAGTGAAGAACTTTCAGGAAGCTTCCTCCAAACAAAATTCCCAATTCTTATCCAAGTGCTTGAAGAACAGAAAGGCAATCCAGGGAAGGGAAGTTCATGGATTGCTTCTGCTCCCCTGGGAACATGACCCCAGACACTGTCTCCTGCCTGGCGTTTCTCTGTCCAGCCATCCCTTACTCCAGCTTCTCCAAGCCATGGATCTGTAGGCCCTTGAAGGTTGTTGTTCTTCTGCTGTTGATGCCCTTTTTCAGAGGAATTTGATTTCACCCTCGCTATCGTTTTGCATTCTCTGAATGTTAATCAGAGGTGCCCAAAGAAGGGGTTTGGCAATAACAAAATAACTGATAGAGTGAAGGAGTGTGGGAGAAAAAAATAACACTTATCTGACAAAGTATGAAGATTTGGCAGGCAGGGGCAGGGAAAGGCTAAAATTAATTGTACTTGCACCAATTATGTCATTTCTGATGTAGGTGGGTAGTCTAAGGCTTTGAGACTCTGCAGACAAGCTGTGTCACTATTGTCGTGTAGCTAAGTATAAAGCCCTTGGTGGATCCAAGGAAACATGACCAAGCAGCCATGGATGCCAGAAGAATGAGGGGCCAGTATATGGAATCCTCGGCATAAAGAAGAAACAGATCCCTTGTTCCCGCTAAGCAATGGCTCAACAGGTAGCTTGAGGCGACAGCAGACATGTTTTGAGTGTATGACTGTATCTTCTCTCCAAGATTGCATTGGTTACTGGGGATGCCTAATCGCATAAGGCATGGTCTGTGCCTTCTGGGATCCCCGCGACTGCTCAGAGATGCAAGAAATATATGTGAAAAAAAGTGTCATTTGGGACCTTCCTGGTGGTACACTGGTTAAGAATCTGCCTGCCAGTGCAGGAGATACGGATTCGATCCCTGGTCCGAGAAGACCCCACATGCCCTGGAGCAAATAAGCCTGTGAGCCACAACTACTGAGCCCACATGCCACAACTACTGAAGCCAGGGCACCTAGAGCCCATGCTCCACAAAAAAAGAAGCCACAGCAATGAGAAGCCCACGCACCACAACGAAGAGTAGCCCCTGCTCGCTGCAACTAGAGAGAAAGCCTGCGCGCAGCAACGAAGACCCAACGCAGCCAAAATTAAATAAATAAATAAATTTATTTTTTTTAAAAGTGTCGTTTGACTTCCTCATCCCCCTTGACCTCTTCCTCTGTTCCTTATTATATTACACAACTTTAGGTTGTAGGTGTAATGAACATTATTTTGCAAATTAGAAAATCATATACCAGATTCATCACGTAAGTTACCGATGTCACTCAGCTGTCAGTTGAAGAGGTAGGCTTCCAACTCTTCCTAGCAGGTCTGCTCTTGTCCTTGGAGGGAAAGTTTTCCCTCATATAAGTGAAAGCACAAGAGTTAATAATGCAGCTGATCTAGAATTATGGGTCCTAAAGTCTGTGTGGGTCCTGCTTTTAGGGTCCTAGTCACCCAGTAGAGAAGGACCCATGTAGGAGTGGGGGACATTGCCTACAGTAGACTTTATAGGGAGAAACATCACTCAGGACAGAGGACCTGACCACAATAGAAACCACAGAGAAGGGATGGAAGTTCACTGTTGTGATGCAAAGTACTGATGAGATTGTTCATAACTGATGAAATAATTTTTGAGAGCTTTAGCCAGAATAATTGAGAGCAGGTTGGAATGTGGGGAGTATGTGGAGAAGACAAGTGGCCAAGAGCTAAGGGTTGAGTAAGTCCAGTTGGATTCAGTGCTACAGGCTCACTTTTAGGTTGTAGTGGCTGCTTGGCACCATGGCCCAGTTAACATCTTAAAGCAACTCTGTACATTGGGCTGAACTGCAGGACACATCTGCAGAACATCTTAAACTTGTATCACCCAGACTCTGAAAATATCCGGTGCTGAAAAATTCACTTGATCCAAGGCAACTCATTCCAAGTTCTTATAAATAATAATTATGATGATCACGTTTATTTGGGACTAAGAAAGGTAAATGGGAAGAAGTGAGTTAGGATTTAATATATACCCAAGTATATTGTTGTCCCTAGGTTCAGAATTGAGTAACTTATGACTTTATATGCTTTTAAAATGCACTGAAACCTCCTAATAATTTTCAGTTTTTCCAGTTAGAGGCCTGGTGCCAGAAATAAGTCAGTGATACCTCCATGTTCTAGTTGTATATTCTACCCTGCACATAGACATAGCCTTCTAAAGTTAGAGAGCCAGGTAAAAGGCAAGCCAAGTCATCGGCCCCATATTTGCAGGAACCCAAGCAGTGACACAATGATTTATGTGTGGTCTGACTAAACAGTTAAGTGTCTGCACAGAAAGAAGCAGACAAATTAATAACCATAAAGAGGAAATGCATACTTCTTACACAACAAATCCTTTTTTATTTCTTTTTATCTACTATCCCATTAAGCCTAACAGTGATTGAACAGGATGAAGTCATTCTTTCTTTTTCACAAATCCACATGGGTAATGTTTGAATGAAGAAAGATCTGGTGTTTCGCCCTCAATGGGTGGATGACTTACAGGTTGCAACAGCACTTTCACATACATTTTTAACTCTCAACTCAAAGTAACTGGGTAGGATCTGTTTTCTTATCCCAATTTTACAAATCAGGAAAATAAGCCTTGCATTGGCTCACACACTAGTGGCAGGGAAACTGTTATTATTTGGGAGAGGGGAGTGGTAGATGCTACTATAGTTTCTAAAAAGGTTTCCAAGTTAGAATCTTCTGGGACAGGGACTCAAGACCAAGTGAGTACATTTTCTTGTAGTTAGGGTACACTATTCCAAAATCAGACAGCCTGGGTTTCAAAACCTGAGTCTGCTGCATTAATCATTTGCTTTATTGTCCAGTTCCCTCATCTGAAAAATGGGAATTCTTGTAATACTTATTGCACAATATGTTTAAAGATTCAAGTATGACAAAGTAGTGAAAGAGTGGAAAGGATGGAATGAGGATAAGGCTCAGTTAATACAAAAAATTATTTCAGGAGGCTGTATCTGGTATTTGGCACTCTTTCACTGAAAGTGCAGCATTATTGATTTTATTTATTTTTCCCCTTGTTAGGAGTGGTATTAGAGACTGATCCAAGGGAAAAAGAACTGTCCAAAGGAAAAAGAAGAGTCTACAGTGAGCCCTAAGTGACTGGAAGTGGCAGAGACAAGAGGGTTAACCAGATGTCAGAATCTAGGTGAATACATTGAGCCGTGGAAATGCACATGTTCAGAGGCACGTGCAGACGAAGAACCCCTGTCCTCCTCCAGCTCCCACCCAGCTTCCACATCTGGCCATTCCCATGGTTGGCCCCACCTACCCTATGTCTATGACGCATTCCTATCTCCCCAGTTCAAATGAGAAGGGAATTCAGAAAGGAGCTTGGAAGACAAGGCAATGGATCATTGTTCATTGTAGGGAGCAGAGAGAGAAGGGGAAGGAATTGCCTGGAAAGACTAAATTGGGAAACAAAAGTCAGAGGAAGTGGATGGAGAGATTTTGGAAGACAGAGAAAAGAAGAGGTGACATGAGCAAGGCTGTGCAAAGCAGAATTGGGTTTGGTGGTGTTGGCTACACCAGCCCTTTTGTGGTCTCCTCTGGTAGGATTCACACAGGACACACGACCCCTGGGGAGAAGGACACAACAAATCTCCTCTCCTCTTTCTCCTTCCATCTTCCTCCAGTCTGGAGATTTAGGTGGAAAGATAAAAAGGAATAATGAAAATTCTCCTTCTCTCTCTGTTTTGGATTTTTTCCTCTCCTTTCTGGAGCATTTTTTTTTGTCTGAATGTTAGTCCATTCCAGGGCCACAGGGGTACTTTGAGTCATTCACATCAGGTTCTTATTCTGGATCCAATAAATGCTGTTTTTGAGACAATGGATCTCAGTTTTATCACCAGTAAAAAGGGGTTATGATACATATCTCTTTCTAGGTTATTGAGAAGAATAAATTAATTACTCATGTGGAACATATAACTCAGAATATGGTTTTTGTTGTGTTTCATAAATTATAGGTCCTATTCTTTGATATAGCTTAAGCCATAACCAAACGTAGCACCTAATAGTAAACAGAGACTCAATAAACATTTTTTGGAGAAAAGAAGAAACAAAAGAGAAAGGAATAAATAAAACGAGTAAAGAAGTATATCAATTTGGTCTTAAATGGAGATACAACCTAAGGGTAAGACTGTTGGATAAGCATATAAGCCATAAATAAGACAAAATGCCAAGAACCTAATTTTATTGGGAGTATGGCATGCCAGCTAAAAGGACAGTTGTGTTAGTCTGCTTGGGCTGCCATAACAAAATGCCATAAACTGGTGGCTTAAACAACAGAAGTCTATTTTTCACAGTTCTGAGGGCTACTGAAGTCCAGATCAAGGTGACAGTTCAGTTGGGTTACTGGTGAGAGTTTTCTCCCCTGCTTGCAGATGGCCACCTTCTCACTGTGTCCTCACCTGGTGGATAGAGAAGCAGAGGGAGCAAGCCCTCTTGGTGTCTCTTCTTATAAAGACACCAATTCTATCATATGAGAGTCCCATCGTCATGATTGCATTTAACCAAATCATATCCTCAAGGTCCTATCTCCAGATAGAGTCACACTGGGGGTCAGGGCTTCAACATATGAATTTGGGGAATGGTGGGGCACAGTTCAGTCTCTAGCCACAGATCTGTGCAAAACCCATCAGGTAAAATACTTTTATCAACACCATTCCATCCTCCATAAAGCAAAACTCACAGGAACATCAGAAGTCTATGTTGAGACATGGGAGAAAATAGATAAAAAGAAAAAGGTCAGACTTGAGAAGGTTTAATCCAGTTAAATAAAATTACCCTAAAATTTACTTTAAAAGATTTAAAATTCAAACATAGAAGAGGCAAGATTCCTGTTGTTGTTTTTGCTGCATCCCAAGTGAGAACCACAGTTACCTTCCAGCCAACTGGACAGGATGACTTTCCTAGCATAGGGCACCAGGAAACTGGTCTCAAAGATTCACTGCAGGGGCCTCACCAGCTCCCCACCAGAGGACAGACATTTATAACCCACAAACCCTGGTGAGGCCAGGGCCAACTCATCCTTGTACTGAATCTCTCATTTTCAGAAAATCCATTGGTTCTGATGTAATCATCAAAGGCTAATAGAAAAGCATAATATTATTTCATGGTTTAAAGGAAAAGAAAAGGACATCTGGAGTTAACTTTGAATGCGAAAGATAGTGACCTCATAGACAAAGTGTAGAAAAAAATGGAATGAAGCCCACGGGCAGCTTTCAACTTCAGAGACTAAAGACCAAAGACGTGGGTTATTTTAACCATTGAGATGCAAAAACAAAAATGTTGTCAGAGGACCAGGTTTTTTCTCTATCTATATTTCAGATTTGTATTGACTTATTTCCATTTTAAAGGAAAATAGGCTGGAAAGTAAAAAAGAATGGGTTTTAGAATCAGGCAAACACAGGTCAAATCTCGATTTTACACTAAAGCAAGCTGAGTGATATGAGGGAGAGAAACTCAAATTGTGGTCCTGAGTGTAGGTTGCCAGATGAAATATAGGACTCCAGGTAATTTAAATCTCAGACCAAAACAAAACAGTGGTTTTCTGTATGTCCCCAATATAGCATGGGACGTTTTTATATAAAAAAGTGATCTGCTGTTTTTCTGAAATTCAAGTTTAATGGGGGGTTAGGGAGGGATGGATTGGGAGTTTGGACTTAGCAGATGCAAACTATTATATATAGAATGGATAAACAACAAGGTCCTAATGTATAGCACAGGAAATTATATTCAATATCCTGTGATAAACCATGATGGAAAAGAATATAAACAAGAATATATAACTGAATGACTTTGCTGTACAGCAGAAATTAACACAACATTGTAAATCAACTATACTTCAATTAAAACTTTTTAAAAAAGAAAAGCAAAAAAACCCCAAAAAACAAATTTAATTTGGTATTCTGTATTTATATTTGTACGTCTGACTCAAGGTTCTCCTCTTCAACAGCAGGGATAAAAATATCGACCTGCATAGTTGTGTGGGATCAGTAGCGACAGAGACAGAGCACTTTGCACAGGGTCTGGCACTTAGGAAATACTCCAAACACTAACATTATTACTTTTTTATTTTAATAGCCTCAAGAATGAGGATGATATGTTATATATCTGGATATTCCCATTGCCCTGTACGCTTTATTTGGATGCATTTCTGTTAAAATATGAGGTGAATCAGGGACAATTTTCATAAGAAAACTTACTGAAAAGTACTTATAAGTATTAATGAATAAAATATATGTCACATATACTTCATATATATATTTATATTTTCCCAACTCTACCAACACACCTAGATTGCATCAAAGCATCCTCCATCCCGGGCCCTGTCATGAAAATCTCCATGTTTGGATGCATATATCACTTACCATTTATGTAAAAAATGAACAGTTGGAAGAGTAGACAATGGCATCCCAGTGTGCCGCCTCTACTGTGTAATCAGAGGCTGTGTTCACGTGTGCTTTCCCTCACAATGCCCTTAGCTGAAGATATTATTTAAACGGGATAAAATTTGAACAGCTCAAAACACTTAATTTAGGATGTTTAGACTCAAAACAGTGTCTCCGTACCCCAGGATCCTGGGATGACTGGAAGGAAGGGACCTGATCGTGAGCTTGTTGCAGTTTGTTACCCTCAGGCACTCAGACACTTGAGATCAAATTGTTGGCAACGGTCCTACGGGTTGCCTTCTGGAAGCCCAGATAACCCAAGAGAGCACTGTGAGTTGAGTGCCTCCTCTGTGTGTGATGTTTGAGTTCTCAAAAAAGAGGGAGGAGAGAGAGTAAAAGAGATAGAGAGAGGGAATATCAAATGGCATCATCCATCATATAAGAAAACACCTACTACAGTACCCAGCCTACAATGGAGTGGAGTTTTCATCCCCCATGGTAGGCACATCACTATTTTCTGGGAAGATAGACACATTAAGGTCTGGTTCCCAAAATTCATATAATTCCAACTCTTGATCTATGAATCTTGTGGACTATCAACAAACTAACAAATTTCCGAGAAGGAAAGTGATTTACCCATGGGCACCTGGACAGGTGGGCTTGGAAGCTGGATCTCCTGATTGCCAGACCTGGGCTCTTTCCTCTACTTGGGTCTTCCTCGACATGTCCCACTTGTCCTGAGGCACCACCGCAGAGGGAGCCCTTGGGGTGCGTGAATGAAAACTCCTTGGGTTACATCAGTCAAGTCTTTCTGGATACAGCACTCAACCAGGGAGTGTTTGAATGGGTTTATTTTCACCCCTATTGAAACTTTTCTTTCTCTCAAGATTATTTTAAATGAGGTACTGCACTGGCCTCTGTCAGCATCTAACTATTATTTGAATATTTTTCTAGAAAATTATTTTAGAGACCTAAGGAACTGATGAATACCTTAAGTTTTGGTGACAGTTGGTTCATAATTTGAAGGCTGTCACATTATATGACAATAATCAGCATATGGGATGTATTTTGACCAGAAGATTTTCAAGACGTTTTTCCAGTGGAAGCTGCTGTAGGCAACATTTTTAGGATGCTAGGAGGCTTCATGGATGGTGGGAGGCACTTGGAATCTCAAGATGTGGGTTGTAACCCTGCTTGCACATTCACCCTGGATAGGAACTCTGGAAGGTGACACAACTTTTCCAGGTATTTATATAGTGTTTCTAAAATCCATAAAAATAGTTCTACCTACTTTTTCAGATTTTCATGAGGATGGGGCAGTTAAGAGAAAAGTGTTTTTAAATTCTAAAATGTGATTCATAGTATTGGTGTTAATATTTAACAACAGTAAGACTGAGAATTTGATGGGAGATATTCAGGATTTGTTAAGGTATCACGTCTTGCATTCAAAGGCTTAAAACGAAAGTTGCGAAATGATAGCTCTAAAGTCCACTTGGACTCAGATGTACATGTTATTCCTGATATGCCACCAGCGTTTCATGGGACAATGTAAAAGACAAACACAGAACATACACATAGAGTTGGTACCCTCACTTCTGTGAATCTTATTATATACTGCCTTATGCATCACACTCAGACATCAATACGCAGGTGGAAAAATTAAAATCCTTTGCATTTTCCTTCACTTTCAGAAGTATAAAAATTTGACTCTTTATGAATGTTTTTTAATATGAAACTTCATGTTCAAAATATTTCTTTTTCCCAGTAAATGTACCTGATTACAACCTAAAAACTAACTTCAAATTCAGTTATAACCAGTTTAATTTCCTTTTTTTCTTGTTTATTACTCAAATCACCAAACTCCTTTCTTTGTAATTGAGTCTGAGGGGTGTATGGGTAGAGGAAAAGTGGAACTTGAGAATATATTTCTTTGGTTTTTCAAAGCCTTGCTCACATTTTGCAGAGTCTGGGCACATCACAGCACTTGGCCTTTACATGGCCAGGTATTTGCAAAGGATGGTAGGAGGGAGAGAAGATAGAAGGAAATCAAATCTTATTAGTCTGTGACCAAAAGGGTAAAACACAAAGACTTGTCTAAATTGCACAGACATCTCCCTCAGGACACAATCACAAAAGTTAATATGCCTTGCAATTGTTTTCAAACTATGGCTTCTAATGACCATCCATACCCGCCCCGCCCCACCTTGTGTGTTAGTGATTCCCACATTTAACTTGTGTCTCAGGCTCTTTTGCTGAGCTCCAAACCCACAAACTCAATGCTTGGAAATCTCCCATGAGATGCCTGGGACGGTCAAGAGCAGCACTTCCAAACTGAGTTCATTATCTTGTCTCTTCCACATTCCTAACCTGCCTACCACCTGCTCTCCAAAACGCAAAACCATCAAGTAGGCAGTAACACAGTAGACTCCATGTTACTCCACCCTGAAATAAGCCGTGTCTACTCGGGGGTGTATGGCCCTCCCAAGCTGTCCCACGTGCTGTCCTGGGGAGCTGGACCTTCCTTGAATGACGTGGCTCTGGTCACAAGGAGACAAATGCCACATGATGGATAAGCGTGGGGCGTCAAGGAACCCTGTGCTTTCTTAATACCCAACACAGAAACATTCTCCACCAATGGGAGTTTGGATTATTCCCAAGGTTTACAGTTTACAGACAACGTTAACACTTAACATCAGGGCTGCTGTGAGCAAGACTCACTGGAGGATGCCTCTAGGAACAGAAGTGCCTGGCTTAGGGTATCTGCCCTTCAAACTTTCTGTATTCTTCTAAATTGCTCTCCCAAAGTGTACCAACCCATGGGCCCTCGAGCAAGCAGAATAACTGCCCATATCTTCAGCAGCATTTGTGAGTACCATATTCCTGTCTTTTTGCCAGTCTAATTTGGGGGAGATGTTTCTCAATGCTGGCACAGTTTCCATGTCCCTGATTACTAGCGAGACTGAGGACTTTTCAGATGTTTGTGAGCCACTCAGAATTCCTCGCATGTGAACTTCTTGTTCATATTTCAACAATTTATCTGTGAGGTTTTCTGTTTGTTTTCCAATGAATTTCCATGAGTTATTTTAACATTCTGGATACTTACCAGTTTATTACATATGTTGTAATATCTTTTCCCCAACTGCTACCTGCTATTTTTCACTTTCTTTGCAGCATGTTTTTCAAAAAGAAGTATTCGTTTTTGGTCTAGACTAATTTTTCCTTCTCTTTCTTTATGAGTTGTGCTTTTTCTACTTTGTCTAAGACATCCTTTCCTTTACAGAAGATCATAAAATATATTACTATATTTTCTATGAAAAATTTTAGTGGTATATAGTACATATTTATTTATTTATTTATTTATTTATTTATCCATTTATACAACCTTTTTCTTGGTTCTCTGTTTCACTGATGCATGTGTCAGTCACTAAGTTAATCTTATTATGGCCTTAAGATGATCTTGATATATGTCACGTTAAGTCCACCTTCCTTGTCCATCTTTTTCATAAACTTTTGGTCTCAGAGTATTACTATCCTAAGTGTGTTCTAGAATGCATGTATACTAATTCCTGTTACTCATTTGGAAATGTTTAGATCACAGATGGATTAGCCACCAGTAATATCTTGGTGACTTTGGCTCTTCCCATACTTGACGATGGATGATCTCAATATTAACTGCAATATTCTTTAATATCTTTAGTAACATGTTATCAATTTTCTCTGTAATATTTTTGCAGGCCCTGTGTTACCTTGATTCTTGGGTTAACACAGTTCTGTTTCCATTGTAAGCGGTGCCTTCCTGCTCCCCCATTGTCTTACGTTGATGCTTCCCAGTGACCCTGATGAACTTTCATTTAATGATAATGGTTTCTAGATTAATACACCTCTCTGAGGCTTAGTTTAGTTTCTTCTACTGTAGGTCAGGATAATAGAACCTATACCTTAGATTTACTGAACATAAACCACGAAAACATAAATAAAGTCACTAGGGTTGGCATATAATTACTGTGTGATGAGTACTCATTAATTTCTCTTAATTCCTTTTTTCTAGCTGTTGAAGAAGTAACAAATACAAAAACACTTTATATCAACTCTTACTTACATATCCTCTTCCCGCCTAAAATTCATCTTATGAAAGCAGGTAGTCTCTTTTATCTATTAATGTGTCCCCCAGGCCTAGAACAGGTGTAACGGAGCAGGCCCTATGAAGCTTTCCCAGAACAAACCCCACCCATATCCTCTGCCTGCCTTTTGTCTGTAGAAAAACTTTAGTCAAAGAATAAATTTAATCAGAGAAGTGAGAAATGCAGAAAGTCAAACAGTCAAGCAAGATAAAATAATAATACTTTAGCCATTAAACAAAGTCAAGGAACTTTAGTTCCTCCTCAAAGACTATAGATAATATTCTGAGCCATGTCCTTTGAGCTATTTTGCAGACACCAGGTGGGAGAAGTTAACTGTATGCTGCCCACAAGCATGGAGACCCCAGACCGGTTGGAACCAGAAGGTTGATGGTGCTGACTCCCAATTACCTCACCACCAACCAATCAGAAGAATGCCCATGAGCT
This sequence comes from Lipotes vexillifer, assembly GCF_000442215.2. NCBI lineage: Eukaryota > Metazoa > Chordata > Mammalia > Artiodactyla > Lipotidae > Lipotes > Lipotes vexillifer. The sequence goes on from NW_006771596.1 coordinate 2,655,430, forward strand.
GACCACGCCCTGTTCCTTGAGCACTGTATGACTCCTCACTATCCCCTCCAGGGCAGATGAGGTTAATTGAGTGCATTAACCTGCTGTGGCCCCCTTTGCTTGGCAAAGCAATAAAAGCTACTCTTTTCTACTTCACCCAAAACTCTATCTCCGCATTTCTATTTGACACCAGTGAACAGAGGCCGAATTTCGGCAACACAGGGTCTGGCACTTAGTGGGCATTCAATAGATAAAGGTGGAATAAAGGAATTAATGAATTAAAACATACAATAATAGAGAAGATCGTATTTTTCCAAAATAGCAATCAAACGGAATTTGCTATTTTGACCAACTTACTTTTTTCTTTTAATTTTTTTAACATCTTTATTGGAGTATAATTTACTTTTAATCCAATATCTTTAGGTCCTATTACAGTTAGCCAAGTTGTTCTGAGGCAAATTTTCTTTCAGTAAAATAATCTATCCCACCCATTAACATTCTACTTACTGGACCTTTCTTGCATGAAGATCTTCCTCTTATTCACATTTATTCTCTCTCTCTGGACCTTCCACAGCCCATTATGTGCACAGCCCTTGGACCATCTCCCACTGTTTTACAAACAAGTTTTCCCGGGGCGGACTCTCGGCTGCTCAAGATGTGTCTTCAATATTTGTCCTGGTATCTCTGAGCCTTCCAGTCTCAGAATGACATTCTGTCTGACTACACTAGTTGGCGCTTATCCCTAACATCTGTTGAAGGTATGGGTGAACCAATGAATGAATACTTCCTACATTTCTCTCTAAACTTGGTTTCTTCCTTCATCTCTATTTTCTCTCAGAATTAAAACCCTCCAGTGACTCCCAACACTCAGGGGCCAGCCTCCAGGACCCTTTATTCTCTGTGCCCTGATGTGGCTCACAAAACTTACCCTGTGCACCAAGACACACACACACCCACACTGGCCTGTGATGTCCCAGAGGACATGTGCTGTGTTTATTTTGTCTCTAAAACCCCTTCAGCTACTACAGCCCCTGGAAAATTATAGATTGTCTAGAAATATTAAATTTAGTGCTTCTTTAAGATAACAGGTTTAAAAAGAATTTCAGAAGTAATCTTGATTGTAGTAAAGAAGGGAGGCAGAGATTGGTCTTAGAGGGATAGAAGGAGCAAGGAAGATGTTCTGAATGATCCTTAACACAGAGCATAGCTGATGACAGCAAATTACCGTACTCATTCTGGGGAAAGCCAGCCGAGGCCTGTGTGTGCATCTGGGAGCAATTTGACACATAAGAAAAAGCCAGAAACTCAGCATTTATTTTTATTTTCCATCTGTTTTATGTATATCGTGAATGCACACATCTGTGGGTGGTGGGCGGAAGATAAACATGTTATGGTCTCCAAATAACATTAAGCTTGGAAATAATTTTTGATAAATATACACCACTTGAATGTCTCAACTTCATGCTATGCTTTTTTATGTTATATGTACATGCCTTACTGCTTAGAGTTGGAATCAGCTATCTCCCTAAATACAGCCACAGAAATAGTTATATTATCCCTAAGTTGTAATTGGTATGCAGATTTGAAATTATTTTCCAATTCTTTTTAAGAATACTTTTTTCTTTTATTTTTAGATATTATTAAAGAGAAACCTGTATTTTAGTTGTTGATGCTGGTCATTAGCTAGTTTTCTAAACTAGTGAATATACAAAGGAATAAGATAACACTCATTTTCATGACCAAAATACTTTTATTAAAACATCTAGATAGTGGGCTTCCCTGGTGGCACAGTGGTTAAGAATCCGCCTGCAATGCAGGTGACATGGGTTCAAGCCCTGGTCCAGGAAAGTCCCACATGCCGCAGAAGAACTAAGCCCGTGCGCCACAACTACTGAACCTGCGCTCTAGAGCCCAGAAACGACAACTACTGAGCCCGCGTGCCACAACTACTGAAACCCACATGCCTGGAGCCCGTGCTCCACAATGGGAGAGGCCACCGCAATGAGAAGCCCACGCACTGCAACGAAGAGTAGCCCCCGCTCGCTGCAACTAGAGAAAGCCCTCACACAGCAACAAAGACCCAAAGCAGCCAAAAATAAATAAAATAAGTTTATTAAAATAAAAAGTGTAAATAGTAACACAGTAAGGTCCATTAATAGCAATTGTGTCCTTTATAATTTTTTTAGCACAAATAAGGAAATATTTAACAAGGGAGTCTTAAGTTTACCAAAGTATTTTGCAAGGGATTTGATTATTTACAGGATTTTTTTAATCAAAACTTGTAAGAACAAAATAAATGTGGAGGAACTTCAGAAGCCTTAGGCAACATCTATTGTTTCATGAGAAAAATCTGTGTGTCCCAGAGTCCCATGGATCACCCCATATGTGAATAGTAACAAGCCGTTATATTTAGAAATTGAAATGCTTCCATGTGTAACAGTGCTAGGGGGACTTCCTCTGAAAATGGGAAACTAGACATGACACCTTTTCCTATTCAAAATTGTTCCAGGTGGTTGATGACAGAGTTTTAAAGTTGAGTTATTTAACATGTACAAGTTTAAAAACTGTCTAGAAAGGCAAAATGTTAGGACAATTTTTCTTTTTTCTTCTGTTGTTCAGCTATGTACCCTGACCCCATGCAGCCTGTTTGCTCAGGAAAGTACAATCCCTTTCTCAGACCCTGCGGCAGGATGAATCTAAATATAAGCCACCCTGCCCCTCATCAGAGGGCTTGGGAATTGCCTAGCCAACCAATTGAAGCCAAATAAATGCAGGAAGATATTTTCCATGGCCTCTAGCAAAATTACTCTTTGGTTTTTTTCCCCTTCCCTCCCACTCTCTTCCCTTCCGCTCCTCTTCTCCTGTCCTGTGCTCCTGTCCCCTTCCTTTTTCTCCTCCTCCTTCCCTCTCTCTCCACAAGCTGTCATGTAGAGATAAGAGAAACTAAATATGCAAATGGACGATGGCCAGACAATATATACAAACAGAACTCTGACTCACAACCTGCAGCAACCAGCCCAGGTAACCAACCTATTATCTACAGTAACCAGCCCCAGAAGTCAGCCTGTTATCTACGAGTCAGACTTGTAGGAAGTCTCTGTCTCTAGTGACAGTCCAGGAAGCTGAACAATAACCCCTGTGACAATCCCAAATGACCAGGACTTGATTCGTAACTGAAAATTTCCTAATTTTGGTCCTGACTTCCAATTTAGGACCAAGCAGAGAGACAGAAGTATGCACCCTGAACCGATCACATGGGGTACCTCACTTCTAGTAGCCACCGCAGCTTCTCCAGGCCCACAGCCTCCATCAGGGCAGCCCTGAGCCTTCTCCTTTTTCCACTATAACGTTATCCCCCTCCCCTATCTGCCTTTGAGTATTTGCCAGAGCACAAATGATGGTGGCTGACTGCCTTGCTATAACAAGCTCTGAATAAATAGCCTTTGCTATTTCTTATTTGCTTGGTCTTTGTTTATCTCTACAGATGTGACACAGAGCATCTTTCTGCTAGTCAAGACTCAAAGGAAGTCAAGACAAGATGCAAGACAAGAAGGCAGACCTCAAAGTTTAATCATTACTGGAGCCCCTGGCTGACAGCATCCTGAGGCATCTCTATCTTGGATTCCCAAATGGTAAACTCATAAATATCTTTTATCACTTACTCCAATTTACCTTTGAGTTTCTATTACTTGTTACTCAAAACCCCAATGTCGATGTAGAATTTAAAATTGGGCTTTGAAGATGCTGACTTAATACACTCTAAAATGTCAAGCTAACTGAATGGAGGAGAGAGGCCGGGGGCAGTAAGCCTCTTCTAGCTTGGGAAACAGATTGAAGCATTGTACCATGTGCCAAACAAAGTGCTGCTGCATTCAGGAATGTAGTGGGAACGTCTCAGGATGTTCGAGTGAAGACAAACTGTGCCAGACAATTAGGAGATGATAGTGTTCAGGCAATTGCAATAGGGAGAACAATCAATAATAAACAAATGAGGGTTTTAAGGCAGACAAACAGGAGCCATCTGTCAATCTTATCAGAGTCATGTGGAAGGATAGAGATGGTCTCATTTGGGAACATGAGAGGGCAGGGTAGGGGGAGTCACATGCTTTCCGGGGGCACAGGGGCTCAGGTAAAGTTCAATGTTCTCATTAGCATGTATTGCCTAGCTGTAACTTTCACTCAGATTATACAAAAAAAGAGCCAAATTTAGACTGAAGATGGTAAATCTGAAGGCAAAAAGGAAAGAAAGACTAAGACCCTCTTTGCCAGTGGAATTTATTTTTCAAGAAAGACAGAAAGCTAAGTAATTAGAAGGCTTTCAGAGTTAGTAAAACACCACTGTTGGTCCTAAGTAAAATTTCATGTTAGATGGAATATTACTCAGCCATAAAAACAAACAAAATTGAGCTATTTGTAGTGAGGTGGATGGACCTAGAGACTGTCATACAGAGTGAAGTAAGTCAGAAAGAGAAAAACAAATATCGTAGGCTAACACATATATATGGAATCTAAAAAAAAAACTAAAAAAGGGTTCTGATGAACCTAGGGGCAGGACAGGAACAAAGACGCAGACGTAGAGAATGGACTTGAGGACACGGGGAGGGGAAGGGTAAGCTGAGACAAAATGAGAGAGTGGCATAGACATACATACACTACCAAATGTAAAATAGATAGCTAGTAGGAAGCAGCTGCATAGCACAAGGAGATCAGCTCGTTGCTTTGTGACCACCTAGAAGGGTGGGATAGGGAGGGTGAGAGGGAGATACAAGCGGGAGGAGATATGGGGATATATGTATACATATAGCTGATTCGCTTTGTTATACAGCAGAAACTAACACACCATTGTAAAGCAATTATACTCCAATTAAAGTAATTATACTTTAGCAGTAGATGGGATTGCGCAGGAATCAAATCTGACCCCTTGCAAGCCCTTCCTACTGGCCATTGTCTACTGTCAGAGGACCAGTCAGGCTCTTTAAGAAGATATCACTTAGATTGGTCCTGACTCCAGGCTCTTTTGTAAAACAATAGCAAGAAGGAAGTAGAGTCTATTGAACTTAATTCTAAAGGGATAGATCGCTACAGCTTGTTGCTGAGAGACAAACATTCCCAGACTCAAAAGAGAGGCTAGACAAGGTGTCTGGTTATCTAGAAGTGAACACAAAGCATTTTAAGGCTCCACAGGGCCAAAGCCATCCAAGCCTTGCTTGTGTGACTCCTAAGGAGAGCCTCAGCCCAGCACCATTGTCAGCCCCGTGCACTGACCAACAAGGCCAGGCTATTAAGGTGAACTCAGGAGGTCATCAGACCCCTTGGCAGAGCCCAATAGGCCAAGGGAGCCCTCCCAAGACAGGACTGGGCTACATAGACCACAGGGCAGTGGAGCTTCTCGGAGTAAACAGAACTCACATCTACTCTGCGCTGAGGCAAGGAGACGGCAGCAATTCACTGACCGGAGTGTGTTGTTTCTCGTGTTGTCTGATATCAGAGTAATTTTCTTGCTGCTACTTGTTCTTTCAACACCAGACATGCTGGGTTTTCAGGTTGGGGAACTAACACGAAGCTCTAACATGACAGTGGGATCTCATAAGCCAGATTATCAACTTGGTTTTTTGGATGCCAAAACTGGATGAGACTTTGGAACTTTCCATTAGACTAGAAAGTGAATATGTTCACTTGGAGGTGGACATTTTTAATGTGAAATGAGGAGTAGCATGAAGATATGAATGCTGTGTATCCTATATCCTAAGGAGTGGGCTGCTCCCACTCAGCAGGCCATGAAGTCTGGACACTCCTGCCAGTGGGCTCTGTTACTGTGACATCCCCAATCACGTGATGCTGTGCATTGCCCAAGAAGGGCCAGCTGAAGCCTCTTTCTGCTTGGATTTCCCCTGGATATGGGGGCTGTCCAGGAAAGGGCACACTGACAAAATCTGGCAATGAATTGAAAGAGAAAGATTCTGAGTAGTCTGGAAAAATGTTTCTTGTTCTGAATAAATGAGGTATCACCTCACACTGGTCAAAATGGCCATCATCAAAAAGTCTACAAACAATAAATGCTGGAGAAGGTATGGAGAAAAGGGAACCCTGCTACTGTTGATGGGAATGTAAATTGGTACAACCGCTATGAACAGTATGGAGGTTCCTTAAAAAACTAAAAATAGAGCTACCATATAACCCAGCAATCCCACTACTGAGCATACACCCTGAGAAAATCATAATACAAAAAGATACATGCACTCCAATGTTCATTGCAGCACTATTTACAATAGCCAGGACATGGAAGCAACCTAAATGTCCATCGACAGAGGAATTGATAAAGAAGATGTGGTACATATATACAATGGAATATTACTCAGCCGTAAGAAAAGAATGAAATAATGCCATTTGCAGCAACAGGGATGGACCTAGAGATTATCAAGCTAAGCGAAGAAAGCCAGGCAGAGAAAGACAAATATAATATAATATAACTTTTAAGTGGAATCTAAAATAAATGATACAAATGAACTTAATTAAAAAACAAAAACAGACTCACAGACTTCAAAAACAAACATGATTACCAAGGGGAGAGGTGGGGAGAAGGGATAAATTAGGAGTTTGTGATTAACATATACACACTACTATATATAAAATAGATAATCAGCAAGGATCTACTGTATAGCACAGGAAACTCTACTCAATATTCTATAATAACCTATCTGGGAAAAGAATCTGAAAAAGAATGGATATTGGTATATATATGACTGAATCACTTTGCTGTACACCTATAACTAACACAATATTGTAAATCAACTATACTCCAATATAAAATAAAAATTTTTTAAAAAAGATAGCCTCTGTTCTTCTGGGAGTAGTGTTGCATTGATGTGAGCTCTGAAACTGCTGTAATTGTTTTATTCTCAGCCTAAAGGCAGGAGCTCAGCAGGGCAGTGGAAGGAAAGCCCTGGAAGGAAAACTCCACACCTAGCCTCAGGACGCCTGCTTGTGGGAAACAACAAAACTCATCACCATGAAACCAGTTTAATTTGGATTTCCAATTCCGTGCAGCTCAAATATCTTAAAAGTTCATACACTCAGGCTTCTAGTCACTTAATATTTTATTTCCTTAGCAAGTTTCGAGCTCTCTGAGGACCATTTCATTTATGTGTTTATATTCTGTATGTCGTCAAACCATGTTGTAAAGGCTTAATTAACGGTCATTGCATTCAATTACTAGGACAAGTGGTAATGTTTATCAAACAGTAAAAATGAATCTAATAAATTTTAAAACAACACCTTAGTCCAATTTGAGCTGCTATAACAAAATACCACAGACTAGGGGACTGAACAACAGACACTTATTTCTCACAGTCCTGGAGGCTGGGAGTCTGAGCTCAGAGTGCCAGCATGGTTGGGCTCTGGTGAGCACCCTCTTCTAGGTTTCAGACTGCTTTCTGACTTCTTGCTGTGTCCTTGTGTAGTAGAAGGGGCTAGGGAGCTCTGTAGAGTCAATTTTGTAAAAGCATTAACCCCAATCCTGAGGGCTCCACCCTCATGACCCAATCACCTCTCAAAGGCCCCATCTCCTAACACTGGGTATTTGGAATCCAACATATGAATTTGGAGGGGACCCAAACATTCAGACCATATCACTTAATATTAACAAACATAATATTATGAAGTACCTTCCTGGCCATCAGAGCAGGAGTCGTTTATCTGTGTTTCTGACCATGGTCATCCAGTCCTTCACTGAGGCACCTGCTCAGTGACTGTGGGATGAGGAATCTGATGTACTGCCATAAGCACATATGGTGTTCACAGTAGCCATACACTACAGGCACTGCTACAGTTTCAATTTGCAGTGAGGCTTAGAGAGGTTCTGCAAATGCTTCAAGGTCAGACAGTTAAAATACAGAAAATTTGGAATTAAAACACAGGTCATCTGATTTCAGAGCACACCCCAGAGCAGAGTGGAGATCCTCCTGGTGTACTCATGCCAACACACACCAAATGAGTCTCTCAAAGGCTTGGAATAATGACCTTTTATTTAAAGTCTGTTTCACTCTATTCTTATTACTTGTCCTTAAATAAAACCAAGATCTCAAGGCTTGCTGTTACTGGGGTGTCATTGCTTCTAGACCCTCATGTCTGATAGACCAAGGAAATGTGTGTGTGTGTGTAGTACTGTGTATATACACACATCTATAGGTATTTCTATATGTAAATATCCATATCTATATTAAGCTAAACATGAGTTTATATTGACATCCTAATTCTTTACTACATAAATCATTCTAGCTGCCTTTGATTACTTACCTGTAAATTCCTACTCCAACAGTGAGAAACCTGGATGCCACTTTAAAGTTCACTCTTTCTGCTATAAACTTCTGTGTTTTAACAAATAAGTGATGTCAAGTTTTGACCATTACAGTATCATGTAATATAGCTTTACTGCCCTAAAAATTCACTGTGCTTCATCTATTCAATACTACCCCCAACCCCTGCCAACCACTGATATTTTACTGTCTCTATAGGTTCACCTTTTCCAGAAGGCCCTATAATCAGAGTCACAGAGTATTTAGCCTTTTCACACTGACTTCTTCCACTTAGCAATGTATAGTTAAGGTTTATCCAGGTCTTTTCATGGCTTGATAGCTCATTTCTTTTTATTGCTGAACAACCTCCATTGCATGATATACCACAATTTATTTATTCATTCACCTATTGAAGGACATCTTAGTCACTTCCAATTTGGGAGGATTATGAATAAAGCTGCAATAAACATTTGGGTGCATGTTTCTGTGTGGACAGAAATTTGCAACTCATTGGGTAAATCCCTAGGAATGTGATTTCTGGATCATATGGTATGTTTAGCTTTGACTGAAACTACCAAAGTGGCTGCATCAGTTTATATTCCCACCAGCAATGAATGACAATTCATATTGCTCTGCAACCTCATCATCAATTGGTAGTGTCATTTGGGGGGGGATTTGTTTGTTTATTTTAATTTTAGACCTTCTAATAGTTTTGTAGTGGTATCTAATTGCTGTTTACTGAAGTAAACCCCAAATGACAAATGACATTGAGCATCTTTTCATGCTTGCTTGCGATTTGAATATCTTCATTGATGAGGTGTTAGCTCAGATCTTTGCCCATTTTTAAAACATTCTTTTTTGTTTTCTTATTGTTGAGTTTTAAGAATTCTAGTATATTTCAGATACACTTTTTCACCTGATATATGTGCTGCAAATATATTTTCCCATTCTGTGGCTTATGTTCATTTAATTAACAGTGTCTTCTTTAAAACCAAAGTTTTTAATTTTAATGAAGTCCAACTTTTTCACTTTTAAATTCATGTAGTGTACTATTGTTGCTCTATCAAAAACTCAGTGCCAAACTCAATGCCACCTAGATTTTCTCCTGTGTTGTCTTCAAGAAGTCTCACAGGATTTCATATTACCTTTAAGTCTATGATCAATTTTAAGTTAAATTTTGCAAAATGTGTAAGGTGTGTGCCTAGATACATTTTTTTCCCATGTGTATGTCCAATTGTTCCAGCAACACCATTTGAAAAGACTATAAATTCTCCATTGAATCACCTCTGTTCATTTGCCAGATATCCTATTTCTGAGCTCTATAGTCTGTTCTTTTGATCTATGTATTTACTTTTTATTACTACCATGTTGTTATAATTAGTAGAGCTTTATAGTAAGTCTTGAAATAGGATAATGTGAATTCTAAAACTTTGTTCTTTATCTTCAGTATAGTATTGGATATTTGGGGTCTTGTGCCTTTTCATATAAAGTTTAAAATGTTTTTCAATATTTATAAAATAGATTTATGAGATTTTAATTGGGAGTACATTGAGCCCACAGATCAATGTGGAAGAAAGAATTGACATCTTAACAAAATTGATTCTTCCAACCATAAACATAGAATATCCTTCCATTTATTTAGGTCTTCTCTGATTTTTTTATCAGGTTTTAGTTTGCTGCATATAGTTCCTGTATGTATTTTGCTAGATTTACACTTAAGTATTTCATTGTTTGGTGCATTGTAAATAGTATTCTGTTTCTAATTTCAAATTCCAATTATTCGGTAAGATGTTACAGAAAAACCTGAACGAACGTTTTAGTCAAACAAATATATAGAAAAGTCAATTATTTTGTGTTTTCTATGTAGACAATCATGTCATATGTGAAAAAACAGTTTTATATCTTTCTTTCCAATATGTGAATTTTTATTTCCTTTTCTTGTCTTGTTGCACTATCTAGTTTCTCCAGTATGACACTGAAAGAGAGTGTTGAGATGGGATATCCTTGTCTTTGTCTCAGTCTTAAGGGCAAGCATCCAGTTTTTTACAATAAAATATGATGTTAGTTGTAGGATTTTTGTAGATTTTTTTAAATCAACTTGAAGAACTCCACTTCTATTTCTAGTTCACTGAGAGTTGCTATAAAAAATATCATGAATGGTTGCTGGATTTTGTCAAATGCTCCTAATATATCAATTAATATGATCTTATGAGTTTTCTTCTTTACCTTGTTGATACAGTGGGTTACAACAGTTGATTTTTTAATATTAAATCAGCATTGGAAATCTGGAATATGTCCCATTTGGTCATGGTATATAATTCTTTTTATACCTTTCTGGATTCAATTTGCTCATATTTGTTCAGGCAAGATATTGATCTGTAGTTTTCTTTTAATGTCTTTATCTGTTTTTTTTGCTAAGGTAATGATGGTTTCATAATATGAGTTTGGAAGCGTTTCCTTTGCTTCTATTGTCTGGAAGAGATTATAGAGTATTGGAATCATTTCTTCCTTAAATGTTTGGTAGAATTCACGAGTGGAAGTATCTAGGTTGCTGCTTAATTTATCAAAGATCATTAATTATTGATTCAATTTCTTTAATAAACATTGCCCTATTCAGATGATCTGTGTTTTCCTTTATGAATTTTGGTACTTGTGCCTTTCAAGGAATTTGTCCATTTCACTTAAGTAATCAAATTTGTAGGAATAGAGTAGTGCATAATATCTCTTTGTTATATTTTTGATATGTATGGAATCAGTAGTGATGACCCTCTTTTGTTTCTGATATTGGCAATTTGTGCTTTCTTTCATGTTTTCTTGGCTCTCCTGGCTAGGGCTATGTCAATTTTATTGATGTTTTCAAAGGACTATGATTTTGCTGATATTCTCAATTGATTTCTTGTTTTCAATTTTATTGATTTCTGTTATAACTTTCATTATTTCTCTTATTCTGCTTGCTTTAAAGTTGAAATTGCTATTCTTTCTCTAGTTTTCTAAAGTGGAAGCTTAGATTATTGATCATAAATATTTATTATTTTCTAATATATACATATAAAGCTATAAATTTCCCCCTAAGCATTGCTTTCACTGCATTCCACCAATTTCAACAAGTTATATTTTCACTTTCATTTAGGTAAAAAAAAAGTTTGTTTCTCTTGAGACCTCTTTGTTGAACCATATGTTGTTTAATTTCCAAATATTTGTATATTTGCCAGTTATCTTTCTGTTAATGATTCCTACTTTCATTCCACTGTGGTCTGAGAATATACTTTATTTTATTTCTTTATTTTACATGTGTTGAGATGTGTTTTATGGCTCAGAATGTGGTCTATCTAGGTGATTGTGCCATGTAAGCTTGAGAAGAATGTGTATTTTGCTGTTGTTGGATGGCATAGTCTATAAATGTCAATCAGGTCCGGTTGACTGATGGTGCTATTTGGTTGACTATATTCTTAGAAATTTGTAGACTGCTTGATCTATTAACTCTGTCAAATGGGTGTTAAAGTCTCCACTGTGTCAGTGGGCTTATCTATTTCATATATAATGAAATAATATATAATCTCAAAATAAATAATAAATAACCTTATAATAAATCTCAGTCTTTAATGTGTCCCTGTCCCTGGGCTGTGACCATCCTAGTGTTTCCTACTTTTTCCTACTTTTGTTCCCCCCTCAGCTGAGACAGGAAGGCTAGAGAGGGCATAAGATGTTTAGTGTGAGGTAGTCTCTGACTTCTTCACACTTCTCTCTGATAGATACAGGAGAGTAGTTTTCTTGGCTCTGTACCATGAGAATCTAATATGTTTCCTGGAAGCAAAACTGATGAAAATGTAAGGGACCGCCAAAACTGTGGCCCCAGAGTTTTCTCACTCTCACAATAGCTCAGATTCCAGCAATTGTTCAAAATTACCTTTTATGTCCCAGTATGGCTCCAGTATCTTCCAGGTAGGAAGATATCAGGTGTGGCTCTCTGTATTCACCTGTCTCTCCAGATTTCAGAGTAGTGGCTCACCCTGTGGTCAAGATTCTTTGATTGGTCCAAGCAAAGTCAATCATTTGTAATTTGCTCAGCTTTTTCTTGCATAAGGATAAGAATGATGACTTCTGAGCTCTTTGCATGTCAGAGCTGAAACCTCATTAATAAGGTTTTAACACTTGGTTCCCACTCATCATTACAGGACTCAGTGCTTATAACAGTGAGCTTCATTAAACCATTTTGTTTTCAATAGTCATCCCTTTATTTATTGCTTAGTGTTCACCGTCTTCACATCAGAGAGACTGAGTTCTAGTAGAACAGAAGTCAAAGCAAACATGCTACATAATTGAAAATGATAAACTTTCTCAATAGGTTTCTTTGCAATTTAAATAGTTTCTTTGTAGTATTTAATGCTAATGTGAAAATAAAATCTAAAATTTGCCTGTATTTAAGCAGAAATGAATTGTCTTTATAAGTATTCTCAGCATTGAAACCACATTTCAACTGCTCTTAATTGAATAAATCCTAAAACCACTTTAAAAAATACTTTATTATGTTTCCATAGCCAACATAACAACGTAACAAAAAATATGTACATGGAAGAAAGAAATCTGAAGGAAACGTTTAAAATTGCTTTTCCCACAGTTTTGGGAGTTTGGGTTTTTCACATTGGAAAATAGACAGTGGGTAGGTGAAAAAAAATACTGTTAGTAATAGCAACTGAAAAGCCCCCCAACATCATATGGTAAGCAACCAAACTGTGTTGTGTGTATAGAATTGGAAGATACATTCTATCTGTTCTACGCACAGTTTCTAAACCAGAGGAGCCTGTAACATCAGAGCAAACAAAGTCCCACAATGAAAACATCTAATGTACTCACATACTATTTCACACAGTATTAGAGTATCAGAGGCTACTAAGAAGTACAAGAATTATAAAATCTAGCTGTGGGAAGATGAACTCTGTTCAATCGAAAGACAGTCCCTGGATATTCTTTTTCCTTCCTTGAATTTTGATTTTCATACATACAGGATAAAATGTCACAACTATTTATTTTGCAAACTTTTTATAATTTCAGCATATATAATTCTCCAGTTAAAATTACAGAGGTGTGAATTATAAATGGTAAATAAGCATTAAACAAAGAAAAAGCAGTTTTCAATATAAGATAAAAGGAACTTTGGATAGAATACCAATTAACACAGAATCTTTGGAAAACAGTTTGGCATTAACTATTCAATATGAAAATATATGATTACTATGTCTTAGTAATTCCACTTCTAGTAGGTACGTGCCCAAGAGAAAAGTATGCACATTTGCATCAGAAGACATGTAAACAATGGTAATTGAAGGGTTTTTTTATGAGTCCAATCCCAAATCAACCCAGATGTCTACAGATATTTGTAGAATAGATAATGGTATATACATACAATAGGATGGTATTTAGTCATGAAAGTGAACAGACTGCTTCTGTGTGGGGTAATTTAGATGAGACCCAGAGACATAATATTAAAAGAAACCAGACATAAAATAATGCACCCTGTATGACTCAAGGGAAACAAAGTTTGAAAATAAGAAAAGCAGCACTACAGGAGAACTCAGAATGGAGGGAGTAGTGATCCAGGGCCACAATGGGCCATGTTCTGAGCATTTACTTAGGTGATGGTTACATGGGTGTTTCTCTGTGATGATTTATTGATCTATACTTTTGGCATTTTTTTTGACTGTTTATTTTTTAAACCTTTCAATATGTGGGATTCACTTCACAATATATGCTACCTTCATAGTGAAGGTAGCATATTACTATCACAGAATTAAGGATGACCGAACACAGAATGTCTGGGGAAACATGCATGGGATCCCAGTGCCAGGCATGCTGACAGAGAATATACTGAAAACTGAGAAGTTCTGGAACTTTATAATTCTGCTTAATTAAATTGGGAGAGAAAAGAGATTGGTTCCTTAGAATGTGATGTGGCTAGCTGGACCCTCATTTACTAGCTTGCATTTAAAATTGTGTCTGTAATAAAATAACTATGAGATAAATAAATGCAGTACAGTTGACCTTGAACAAGGTAGGCACTGGGACATCAACCCTCCCTGCAGCTGAAAATCCAGGTATAACTTTACAGTCTGCCCTCCATATCCAAATTTCCACATCCATGAATTCAACCAACCACTGACTGGGTAGTACTGTAGTATGTATCTTTGAAAACAAAACTCGCATGTAAGTGGACCCCTGCAGGTCAAACCCGTGTTGTTCAAGGGTCAACTGTATATACATGGTGTCTAGAATAACATTAACTGATAAAATTGACTTACTCAGAATTACACCTTCACCTATAAGTTTGAAAGCCATTATTTATCTTAAAAAATGTAAGCAGTGAAGAAAGGTCTACATCTATAATTATTATCTGTATCCTGATTTCTTCTTCAAATGATTTGGGATGGTCATCAAAAGGATGACAGACATGTGAGCCCACCCTCCTTCAGAGCTGGGGCCCGGCACGATGGTCCAGACATGGTTGCATGGAGGTAGTGGGAGTTCTGAAATCAGGTGTGCAGAGGGCAGGGCTGGGTGTCTGAGGCAAGAGAAGTAGACCTTGACTTCAAAAGAGTCCATTGAGGAGTTCACACCCACACAGCTGACTTTACCCAGTGGTTTTTGCAGCAGAGACATTTTGATTTTGCCTAAAACCAATAAATAAGTTAAATATTTATAAATACCATAAAGTTTCCATAGGACTGCATGGAAGGGATGAGGGATGGGGTACTGCTGCTAGATGGTCCAGGAACAGAATCCCCCTTTAGGACTGGGGGAACCATGGGGCAGCTGGCCTGCTCAGGTCCACATGTAGGTCTGGTCTGAAATGCAGAAGGCTCTAGGGGGATGTGAAAGTCATCCTTCAGTCACTTTTCCTCTGTACAGAGATCCTTTCTCAAAGGGTCTCATAATAAGCACAGTTTTTATAACAGTTTTACATGTGACAGTGACTTGCAAATGTTTGGCTGGAAAACCATGCGATCCTCCTAACAATTTCTGAATGGCTGTACAGCATGGTATCCTTGGGATGAGCACATTTTTTTTTTTACATTGTCATTGCTTCATTGTACAATTTCTGTTTCTGGTACTACTACTCAGCTGCTTGTCTCTCTAGGTACACACTGCACTAGTTTGATTTTTTTAATTTTTCCTCTATTCACTGAAATGAGAGAAGTTATTTGAAGCAAGTGGAACAACTTGTTTCCTATGTGCTGATCATTTGTCTGCATTGGCATTCAGCCCTGCCATGGGAGATCCTGTATTTTCTGTAAGAAAAATAGGATATTATTAAAGCTAATTTGCTAACAACAGGGCAAGAAGTGGTGCAACTACAATTTTTCCCTTTGTGCTACACTTTTTAATGCTCCCTGGCAATCCTCCTCCAAAAACAAGCTATCATATTTTTCCCTGAAGTTATCCACTTATCCATAAATTTTTTTTAGTGGTCATTCTTTTTAATGTGTTGAGCCACAGAAATCAAAGTAATCAAGTAATATAAATTTGATAATGTTGTTTGTCCATCTAAAATGAAGCAATTCTCCATCGAGGCGTGAAAGTCTTATTGCGTGCCTGATTATCTTTTCCAAAATATCAGTAAATTTCCTCAAAGCACTGGAACTCTATTGAGCCCTGGACTTCTATAAACAACCTCATCTAGGAATTCTGTATACGGTCCAAACAAAAAAATATCATCCAAGCTGTGACTCATTCATTCATTTAAACAACAAAAAATAACAGAGATTTCTAGATGTCCAGGCCTTGTGCTAATTGTTGGGATTATAAAAATGCATATGATATGTCATCACTGCTGACGTGTAAAAGCCAAGAGAGAGTATGTAAAAGCAAACAGTTGCAATAGGGTATCACAAAGCCAACGATATAATTCAATACAGGATAAAAATGAATGCACAAATTTGTCATCATTAGTCCTTCCTTGGATTGTCAGAAAAAGACTTTAGAGAAAAAAACTTAGTTTAAATGTCCAATAGGAGTTTCACGGTTATGACATGGGAAGGTGGCTCCTGGAGAGGTTTGGCCAGAGGTTCTCCAGTAGAAATAGCACAGTGATCTTGGGGAACTGAAACAACTGGGTATGGTCAAAACTTAGAATATGGTCTGTTGCTATGAGAGATGAGGTTGGAGGAAAAGGCAGGGGACTGGTCAGGGAGACCTTCTCTGACGTGCAAAGAAGCTCTGACTTTGTCCTATGGCAGATCCGTATACCCCTAGGCTGCTGCTCCAGCTTCCCAGTTCTAAGACCCTGTAGTCTACCAGGCTTATTCCACTCAGGTTATATAACCACAAGCTGCAGCTGGTCAGGATGTTTTTTCAGAGGCTATTATTTTGTTTGTTTCAGACAAGTTCTTCTGGCTCATGATGTCACGATTTCACACACAGGGCGCTGCTCATGTGTGAAGCCCAGGCCATAAAACAAGAAGAATAATGTCCTGAAGGCATTCTTTTTTCTTTCTTTCTTTCTTTTTTTTTTTTTGCGGTATGCGGGCCTCTCACTGCTGTGGCCTCTCCCGTTGCGAAGCACAGGCTCCGGATGCGCAGGCTCAGCGGCCATGGCTCGCGGGCCCAGCTGCTCCACGGCATGTGGGATCTTCCTGGACCGGGACACGAACCCGCGTCCCATGCATCGGCAGGCGGACTCTCAACCACTGCGCCACCAGGGAAGGGAAGACCCCGAAGGCATTCTTTTCTCACAGCTCCTCTAGATCCCAGAACCCACAATAGCCCTGAAGACCCACACGGTCATTTCATGCCCTTGACTACCACATGCTCCTCCTAACAACGCTTGCATTAGTGTTG
Organism: Lipotes vexillifer; assembly: GCF_000442215.2. Classification (NCBI taxonomy): domain Eukaryota; kingdom Metazoa; phylum Chordata; class Mammalia; order Artiodactyla; family Lipotidae; genus Lipotes; species Lipotes vexillifer. Next base: position 2,672,535 of record NW_006771596.1, read on the forward strand.
GCCCAACTGCCCCACTTCCAGTCCCTCTGGGGCTTGTGTTTCCTCTTGCTCTAGAACTCCATCCTAAAGAACCTCTGTGTTGGTTCATTCTGAATCATAATAATAATAATAATAAAAAGTCCTATTTACAACTCTTCAAAACATATCAAGGTCATCATAAATCTTGCCTCTAGCATGAAGCATTTGCCAGTAATAACTACTGAAACCGTAAGAATATAAATTCCCTGAGGTGAGAACATATCCATGGGAGTCCTCAACACTGTTACTCGGAGAGCATTTGTCAAATGAGGTAAATGATTGATTAACCTCTCCTGCCACATTCCAGGGTGGCAAGGATCATGCCTGATTTATTCCTGGCATTCTGTCTGGTACTGAGTATGTGGTTAGTGAATGTTTATTAAATGAACTTCCCCCTTTCTCATGGTACAAAACACATGTAATATATACCATATGTGTTTAGTACATGAGTATCAGCACACCACTAAGTCATTTTTTCTGTCTCCTATTGCCTTAGTTATTTATGAATGCATGGCTTCTTTCTTCAACAGAAGGCAACTTTTTCCACTATTTTCTTCTGTCTACTCAATGCAACAAACATTAACGGAGCATTTGCTGAGCCAAGCAGTTCTGTTAGATATTTCAAGGATACAGCAATAAATAAGACATAGGGCCTCAAGGAACTCGTGAAAAAAACATGTAAACACCTCATCCACACACATCGCTGTATGCAAGTTTATAGGAGGGACTGTTTACAGGCATATCTAATTTTATTGCCCTTCATTTTATCGTGCTTCACAGACATGGCATTTTTTTTAGAAACTGAAGGTTTGTGCCAACCCTGTGTCAACAAAGACTGTCAGTACAAATTTTCCAACAACAATTGCTCACTTTGTGTCTCTGCTTCACATTCTGCTAATTCTCACAATATTTCAAAACTTTTCATTATTATTATATTTGTTATGGGGTCTGTGATCAGTAATATTTTTTTCATTTTATTTTATTTTATTAAAATTTTTTTTAATTGGAGTATAGTTGAGTTACAATGTTGTGTTAGTTTCAGCAAAGTGAATCAGTTATACATATACATATATCCACTCTTTTTAAAATTCTTTTCCCATATAGGTCATTACAGAGTACTGAGTAGTGTTCCCTGAGCTATATGGTAGGTCTTTATTAGTTACCTATTTTATATATAGTAATGTGTATATGTCAATCCCTATCTCCCAATCGATCCCTCCCCTAAGTTTGTTTTCTACACCTGTGACTCTATTTCTGTTTTGTAAATAAGTTATTTTGTATCACTTTTTTATATTCTGCATATAAGCGATATCATGTGATATTTGTCTTTCTGTGTCTGACTTACTTCACTTAGTATGATAATCTCTAGGTCCATCCATGTTGCTGCTAATGGCATTATTTCCATTCTTTTTTATGGCAGAGTAATAATCCATTGTACATATGTACCGCATCTTCTTTATCCATTCCTCATTTGATGGACATTTAGATTGCTTCCATGTCCCAGCTATTGTAAGTAGTGCTGCAATGAACATTGGGGTGCATGTATCTTTTTTCATGTTTACAATAAGTTTTTATTTTATTTTTTTTAATTTTAATTGGAGTATAGTTGCTTTACAATGTTGTGTTAGTTTCTACTGTACAGCAAAGTGAATCAGCTATACATATACACATATCCCCTTTTTTTGGATTTCCTTCCCATTTAGGTCACCAGAGAGCATTGAACAGAGTTTCCTGTGCTATACAGTAGGTTCTCATTAGTTATCCATTTTATACATAGTATCAGTAGTGTATATATGTCAATCCCAATCTCCCAATTCATCCCACCCACCCCCTTCCCTCTTGGTATTCACATGTTTTTTCTCCACACCTGTGTCTCTATTTCTGCTTTCTAAATAAGATTGTTTATACCATGTTTTTTCAGATTTCACATATATGCATTAATATACAATTTTTTGTCTCTTTCTGACTTACTTCACTCTGTGTGACAGTCTCTAGGTCCACGCACGTTTCTACAAGTGACCCAATTTCATTCCGTTTTATGGCTGAGTAATATTCCATTGTATATATGTACCACATCTTCTTTATCAATTCCTCTGTGGGTGGACATTTTAGGTTGTTTCCATGTCTTGGCTATTGTAAATAGTGCTTCAATGAACATTGGAGTACATGTGTCTTTTTGAATTATGGTTTTCTCTGGGTATATGTCCAGGAGTGGGATTGCTGGGTCACATGGTAGCTCTATTTTTAGTTTTTTAAGGAAGCTCCATATTGTTCTCTACAGTGGCTGTATCAATTTACATTCCCCTAACAGTGCAAGAGGGTTCCCTTTTCTCCACACCCTCTCCAACATTTATTGTTTATAGATTTTTTGGTGATGGCCATTCTGATTGGTGTGAGATGATATCTCATTGTAGTTTTATTTTGCATTTCTCTAAAAATTAGTGGTGTTGAGCATCTTATCATTGATCAGTAACCTTTGATGTTACTCTTGTAAATGTTTGGAGGAGTCACACACCAAGCACATATAAGACAGTAAAGTTAATGGATGAATGTTTTGTGTGCTCTGATGGCTCCCCTGATTGGCCATTCCCCTGACTGTCTCCCTATCCTTGGGCTTCCGTATTTCCTAAGACATAACAGTTTTGAAATTAGACCAGTTAATAACCCTTCAATGAGCCCTGAGTGTTCAAGTGAAAGGAAGGGTTGCACGCCTCTCACTTCGATTAAAAAGCTAGCAACGATTAAGTTTAGTGAGGAAGGCATGTCGAAAACCAAGACAGGCCCAAAGCTAGTCCTCTCGCACCAAACAGTTAGACAAGTTGTAAATACAAAGGAAAAGTTCTTGAAGGACATTAAAGGTATTACTGTAGTGAACTTATGAATGATAAGAAAGTGAAACAATCTTATGGCTGAGATTGCTGAGTGGTCTGGATAGACCAGACCCACTACAACATTACCTTAAGCCAAAACCTAATCCAGAGCAAGATCTTAAGTCTTTTCAGTTCTAAGAAGGCTGAGAGAAGTGAGGAAGCTGCAGAAGAAAACTTCGAAGCTAACAAAGTTGGTTCCTGAGGCTTAAAGAAAAAGCCCATCTTCATAACATAAAAGGGCAAAGGTGGAGTAGCAAATGCTAATGTAGAAGAGCTGCAGCAAGTTATCCAGAAGATCTACCTAAAATAATTCACAGAGGTGACTACATTCAAAAACAGCTTTTCACCGTAGATGAAACAGCCTTATATTGGAAGAAGATGCCATTTACGACTTCCCTAGCTGGAGAGAAGTCAATGACTGACTTCAAAACTTCAAAGGACAGGCTGAGGCTCTTGTTAGGAGTTAATGCAGCTGGTGACTTAAAGTTCAAAACAAGGCTCATTTATCATTCTGGACATCGTAGGACACTCTAAAATTATGCTAAATCTATTCTGCCTATGCTCTATCAGTGGAACAACAATGCCTGGATGACAGCCATCTGTTTACAGAATGATTTACTGAATATTTTAAGCCCACTAATGAGACCTACTGCTCAGAAAAAAAAAAAAAATTCCCTTCAAAATATCTCTGTTCATTGACAATCCACCTGGTCATCCAAGAGCTCTTATGAAGATATACAATGAGATTCATGAGATGCCTGTTAATGCAACATCCATTCTGTAGCCATTGGATCAAGGAGTAATTTTAATTTACAAGTCCAATTGTTTCAGAAATATAATTTGTAAGGCTATAGCTGCCATAGATAGTGATTATTCTGATGGATCTGGGTAAAATGAATTGAAAACCTTCTGGAAAGAATTCAACATTTTAGATGCCATTAAGAACATTTGTAATTCATGGGAAGAGGTCAAAATAACAACATTAACAGGAATTTGGATGTAGTTGATTCCGAACGTCATGGATGACTTTGAGTTCAAGACTTCAGTGGAGGAAGTAACTGCAGATGTGGTGGAAACAGCAAGAGAACTAGAATTAGAAGTGGAGCCTGAAGGTGGGACTGAATTGCTGCCATCTCATGGTAAAACTTTAATGGTTGAGGAGTTGCTTCTTATGGATGAGCAAAGAAAGTGGTTCCTTGAGATGGTACCTACTCCTGGTGAAGATGCTGTGAAGATTGTTGAAATGACAATAAAGGATTTAGAATATTCCATAAACTTAGTTGATAAATCAGTGGTAGGTTTTGAGAGGATTGACTCCAATTTTGAAAGAAGTTCTATGGTGGGTAAAATGCTATAAACAGCATTACATACTACAGAGAAATCAATCATGAAAGGAAGAGTCAGTCAGTGTAGTAAACTTTACTACTGTCTTATTTTAAGAAACTGCCACGGCCACCCCGACCTTCAGCAACTGGCACCCTGATCAGTCAGCAGCTGTCAACATTGTGGCAAGACCCTCCACCAGCAAAAAGATTACGACTCTCTGAAACTCAAATGATGGTTAACATTTTTTAGCAAGAGTATTTTTAATTAAGATATGTACGCTTTTTAGACATAATGCTATTTCATCCTCCACAACCCAAGCACATCCTCTAAAAATGGAAATACCTCATAACTCTTGTATCCTCACATTTTTTATGTGCAAGTTTTGTGTGGGAACACAAGACTTTTGAGTGCTGGTCCTATGCTTTCATTCCAACTGCAAGAGAGGTGAGGTATATGAGTTTTATAAAATGGAATTGTATATATAAATTTTGTATCTATATGAGATAACTGATGTTAACCAACTTATTATGCTAATCATTGCATGATATAAGTCAAATCACTGTGCTATATAACCCAAATTTATACAGTGCTGTATGTCAATGATATCTCAATTAAACAAGGCTGCAGGAGACATAGAGATCATAGTGATGGTATTTTCTCAAAAATGGAAAAATTATTCAAAAGATAACGGGCAATCTTCTTCTATTCCTTTTCCTCTTCCTCATCCTCTCCTGAAAAAATCAGTTCCTAAAGCCATTAAGTAGGACACAGTGGGAAGGCATCCATGCTACCAGATGGGGGAGAGGAGGCATGATGAAACAGAGCAGGTTTCAGAGCTCAGGGGTGGGGGGCTCCCAAGTGGGAGTGGGTCCCGGATATGGGTGTGAGAACTGGGTTAGATAGGGGTAGCCACATAGGAGAGGGTCCTGGATGTGTGTTCAGGGCTGAGTGAGGTGGGGGCACCACTCACGTGAGCTTCCTGACTCTGGGTGTTAGTTGTGAGAACAGACTGAAGCATGTATCTATGTAGGAGGGCTTCTGGGTGAGGAGAATCAAAACTCAAGTAGGGTAAGGGAGATATAAATGTTTTACTAGGGTGGCTCCACTTTGGGTGGAGTCATTAAAGTAGGCATCCTTGCAGAATGTTGGCCTGACATCAGATCCCAAAAGAGGTAGGAAGGTTCCCCACACCATGGCAGGGGGGCAGTGTAGCCTGTCAGGAGAAGTCACTGCCTGAGACAGGTGAGAATAGTATCCCAATGGAGCACCCGTCTGACCAGTGTTGTTAGAGCTCAAGCAGGCTATGGACAGTATGAGGTGTTAGATCCAAAGATAGGTGAGGCAGGCATCAGTGCAGTAGAAGGGGAGAATCCTACTTCCAGGGAAGTGAGGACAGTGTCCACTCTGTTGCGGGCTGTCAGACCCAAGCAGGGTATGAATGGCATCCACACAGGTGCACCATGCATGTCCAAAGCAGTTCTGAGTCAGAACCTCCGTAGGATAAAGATATTATCCACATATGAGGGCAGCCTAGCATGGGAGTTTAGAACCCAAGTAAGGTGAGGAAGGTGTCCATTAGTGGAGATGGTCTGGTATGTGATGTTGGAGCCTGAGTGGAACGCCAAGGATGTTAATGAATGTGGCATGGTCCAGAGTTGGGTATTAGAGTTTCATCAGGATGAAAATGTATTCACACAAGACCTGATACAGAATCTCAGACCCCAAACCAACTCAGGAGGATACCTATACAGTGGGATAGCCCCAGACAGTGGTAACCCAAGTGGAGTCAGGAGGGTGTGGTTAGCAGGGAATGGTGTGTTGTGGAATGGGTATTGGACACTCATAAAGTGGACGTTGCTGCAGGGGGTGGATTCACATTGGGTGTGAGAATCTGAGTGGAGAAAGAAGGGCATCTGAGAATTGGGAAAAGAATGGTGTCAGAGGAGAGACAATAGTTACAGACAGGAAGTTTGATTAACTATGTAAATTAAGAAAAAGGGAAACCAGCTTTCTCATCGCTGAGAAATAAAGTTGAAATATGAAAAAGAAGAAAACTAATATGAACCTTTTAGCTTTGGATTGGAACCAAAAGTACTTTTGTCAAGTTGTGGTCTTCTAAACAGGTGGATAGATGGGTAGATAGATAGACAGATAGATAGATAGCTAGAAAGAATTAAATAAATATGGATGCACTTATGTGCATGGCTGCTCCAGTAAGTATAGACACATATTTCCTAGTTCTGTCCACTGAGAGGGCTTGCAAGTGGCAACATTTCAGTAACAATGAGCACACTTAGTACCCAGGTTTTGTCTTCTAAACACTATTTTCCACTAAATGTAACTGGTGATGCTGGGAAAATTGTTATTCCAGTTGAGGCAAGGAAAATATAAAATGAGCTTGGAACACTTGTTGTACCACAAGAAAGAAAGTGCTTAACAGTTGATGCCAACGCTTAAAAGGACAGAGAATCTATTTGAAAGAGTCACTGGAAAAACTGTGAGCAATCTGAGCATCAAAATGTAACAGCCAGATCCAAAAGGTTACATAATCCATGACTGCCTTTGTATTATAAATCAGACAAGACAAGACAATGGAGTCTGAAGGCAGATAGATGCTTACCAGGATGTGGAAATGGGGATGGAACTGACTATAAAGACACCTGATGGGGTTTTGAGGATGGTGGAACTCTTTTATATCTTGATTATGGTAGGCATTATATACATGTATTTATTTGCCAAATTTGCAGAAGTGTGGTGAGTTTAGTCTATGTAAATTATATTTCATAAACCAAAAAGTAAACAATAGGAAGGACAAGAGACATAAATGAAAAGGGAATGGCAGCATGTTGTTTGTTAAATGTTGAAGCTGAGAGAAAGGTATACAGGGATTCATTATCCTGCTTTGTTTACTTCTTAGAGTTTTTCAATTTTCCACAATTTAAAAAATCACATAATTAAGAGTTTAGGATTAAAATATACTCACCATTATATATAAAATAATAACCAACAAGGACCTACTGTATAGCACAGGGAACTATACTCAATATTTTGTAATAACCTATAATGGAAAATTATATATGTATATATATACACACATATATATATCTGAATCACTGTGCTGTACACCTGAAACTAGCACAACATTGTAAATCAACTATATCTCAATAAAAATGTTTTTAAAATAACACAGGTAGATTTTAAATTAAGAAGAAGGAGAAGCAAGGCAGCTAATTTTGAAATGACTTAGTTTTTGGAAAAAATATCAACTAGGTGATTTTTAGTTTTTCATTAATGCTTATCTTGATTTTCTAACTTTCTACAATGATCCTGTTATACTCATATTACTGACATTTTCTTTTTAAATTGTATGGTCAAGAATATAGCAAAGTGTGCCTTATGTATACCATATTGATGACCCCCATTTTTATATCTCTAGTACTTGCCCTTTTCCTGGTCTCCAAGCTTATCTCACTGTTTCCATTTAAATGTTTAATAACCATCTCAAAACAAACCCTTCCAAAATTGAATATCTGATTTTTCCCTAAAATTTCTATTCTACTAGTCATTTTATCTCAGTGACAAAATATCACTATTGTCTGGTTGTTCAGATCAAAAATTCTAGAAAAAATCTGTGATTTCTCTCAATCTCATCTCTCACATTCAGTTGCCAGCAAGACAATTTGGATCTACTATATGTGTCTCCAGAACTTGATCTTTTGCATAACCTCCACCAATAACATCCTAGACAGATCAGTCACCATTACTGATCACTCTGCTTCTACTATTTTTTTTCAATTTTCTATTCTTATTCTCCACAAAGCAGCTAGTGTGATTTTTAAAAACAAACTCAAGTTACATCACTTCTCTTTTTAAATCTTTCAGTATTTCCTACTCTTAGGAAGGAATCTAAAGTCTTTCCTTGGTCACTAAAACTCTTGTGGTCTGGTCTTTGACCAGCTCTGACTTCACCTGCCTAAGCCACCTCCATCTCCCTGTGCTCTGGCCACTCCAAGCCATCCCTTGATCGTCCAGGCTGTTTCTTGCCTCACATCTTTGCACTTATATTTTGTCTTCCTGGAATGCTTCCCCCCACGATATCAGGGGAATTATTACTTACTCTTCTGTTCAAATATCATCTTCTCAAAGAGGTCTTTTCTGACTGTCTGCTAGAAGTGGCCTCCTTTCTTTCACCATTTAGCTGAATTTTACTTCATTTATGGTAGAATCAGAACCAGATATTACACTATATATTATTATGTTGTATATAATGTGCCCACCCCCTCTCAAGTATGGCTCTAAAAGACGTTCCTCACTATTGGGTATTGGAAGAAATCTTCTATTATAAGATTATAAGAAATCTTCAAAATAATTTTTGTATATAGTGTGATTCTAGATATACTACTATAGATAAGTGTGGTAAATCTAGGCCCATAGAGACATATGAAGCACGATTCTGTTTCAAATTACCAGATATATATTTTTTCCATGCTTCCCAGTTGTTTTCCACGTGAGGATTTCTTTAAATAGACTAGCCTTTTAGTCCTTATGTGGCAAGGAGGTAAAAAGCAAAATAAAATAAATAAATTAGGAAATGAATAAGTGAATAAGGGAATGGGGTCCCAAAAAACTTGTCCTGATCTTTTACATGTAAATTTACATTTTTCCCAATATCACTTTTAAAATTGAAAATTATATATTTTCTTGTGATATATTTATTTCATGATTGTGAAGATGACTGTCATAATCATTTCATGATGTATGTAAGTCAAATCACTGTGCTGTACACCTTAGACTTATACAGTGCTGTATGTCAGTAAAACTGGAAGAAAAAAATTAAACAATAAGTAAAATGTGCAAACCCCGAAAGAAAAAATAGTGCATCCACATCTGAGAATGTGTGTAGAAAAGCATCTATGTTGAAAAGTTCTCATAGAGATGTTATAAGTTTCATACTGCTAACTCCCTCTCCTGACATGGCTACCATTTTGGTCTAATCATGACCCTAAAATTGGCAAGTAATATTGTGGAATATATGCATGATATTTACATGCTAAGGAAATTTCACTTATTCTTCCAAATCACTGATGAGAATCCTAATGGTTAGGCAGGAATGGTAGCCAATAGAGGCAGTAACATTAGGATTATCTACCACAACTCTTATAATTTTTATAGAGAGGTGACTTTGAATATTGAATACACAATGGATACTGCCACTCTGGGAAATTTCTAAATCCTAATATGCAAAAATAAGCAGTGACCCCAAATTATTCATATGCTCTTTAGAATGTGGATATTAAGTACTTTTGGCACAAGGTCATAAGTTGTCCTGAGACATAAATGTACCAAAATAAAGGTCTGTAAATATCAAATGCCTGCCAACAGTTTTCTGTAACATTTATTAAGTAGTAAATCTACTCAGTTTGTTTTGCTGAATCCAAAGAGCATATTTGTCAAAATCAAATATTCAGGGGATTACCGAGAAGAATTTTACCTAATATTGAAAGAGTTTCTGAGTAGGTGAGGATGAGAATGAGAGGTAAATTATGGTACAGAGGTTCTTCAACATGTATCAACTACAGTCGATGACAAGTGAAGAAGCGTAGAGGGACATAATGCTTATTGGCTCCCCTTTGATTGGTGAATATTTAATCACTCCTCAACAATTGCTGAAATTACCTTCAAAAAGAGTTTACAGTCTTCTCAAATGCACACAGAATATTCTCTAGGATAGATCATGTGTTAGGTTACAAAGTAAGTCTCAGGAAATTTAAGAAGTTTGAAATCATATTAAGTATATTTTCCAACAACAATATGTAACTAGAAATCAGTAAGAGGAGAAAAACTGAAAAATTCACAAATGTGTGGAAATTAAACAATTTCTGAACAACCAATGGGTCAAAGACAAATCAAAAGGGAAATTTTTAAAATCTTGAAACAAACAGAAATAGCAACATACCAAAACTTACAGGATGCAGCAAAAGCAGTTCTTAGAGGAAGTTCACAGTGATACATGTCTACATTAAGAAACAAGAAAGATCTTAACTAAAAAACCTCAATTTACACCTCAAGGACCCCCAAAAAAGAAACAACAGCAAACTAAGTCCAAAGTTAGCATAAGGAAGGAAATAACAAAGATCAGAGAAAAAGATAAATGAACACTAGAGGCCATAAAAACAGCAGATAGGTTCAACAAAACTAAGAATTGACTTTTGAAAAGATAAACAAAATTGACAAAACTTTAGCTAGACTAAGAAAAAAAACATTGAAGACTCAAATAAATAACATCAGAAATGAAAGAGGGAACATTACAACTGATACCACAGAAATACAAAGGATCATAAGACACTGCTATGAACAATTCCATGCCAAAACATGAGACAACCTAGAAGAAATGAATACATTTCTAGAAACATAGAAAACAACCTACCAAGACTAAAACATGAAGAAATAGAAAATCTGAACTGACTAATGACAAATAAGAAGATTGAATCAGTAATTGAAATCTTCCCAACACAGAAAAGCCCAAGACCAGATAGCTTCACTACAAAACATTTAAAGAAGAATCGATGTCAGTCCTTCTCAAATTCTTCCAAAGCTTGAAGAGGAGGGAACACTGTCAAACACACTTTGTGAGGCCAAAATAGAAAGGTTACTATCAGAAGGACAAGAGATAAGAAGCATTGGCAAGGGTATGGAGAAAAGAGAACACTTGTGCACTGTTGGTGGGAACCAAAATTGCTGCAGCCACTGTGGAAAAAAGTATGGAGGTTCCTCAAAAAACAAAAAAAAGTAGAACTACCATATGATCCAGCAATCTCAGTTTTGGGTATATAACCAAAGGAAATAAAATCAGGATCTCAAAGAAATATCTGTATTCCCATGTTCATTGCAGCATTATTCATAATAACCAAGATATGAAAACAATGGATAAATGGATAAAGAATATATATATACATATATATATTCACACACACTATAGAATATTATTCAGCCATAAAAATGAAGAAAATCCTGCCATTTGAGATAACATGAATGGAACTTGAGGGCATTATGCTAAGTGAAATTAGACAGAGAAAGACAAGTACTATATGATATTACTTATATGTGGAATCTAAAAAAGTTGACCTCAGACTTCCCTGGTGGTGAAGTGGTTAAGAATCTGCCTGCCAATGCAAGGGACATGGGTTCAAGCCCTGGTCCAGGAAGATCCCACATACCGCGGAGCAACTAAGCCCGTGCGCCACAACTACTAAGCCTGTGCTCTAGAGGCCGCGAGCCATGACTACTGAGCCCACGTGCCACAACTTCTGAAACCTGTGCACCTAGAGCCCATGCTCTGCAACAAGAGAAGCCACTGCAGTGAGAAGCCCGCACACCACAACGAAGAGTAGCCCCTGCTTGCCGCAACTAGAGAAAGCCCATGCACAGCAACAAAGACCCAACGCAGCCAAAAATAAATAAATAAATTTATTTTAAAAAGTAGAAATAAAAAAAATTAAAAATCTGACATCACAGAAACAGAGTAGAGTGATGGTTTCCAGGAGCTAAAGGCTAAGAGAAATGGGGATATGTGTGTGTGTGAAACAATGTTTCAGTCTGAGTACAAAGGCAGAAAAAGACCCAGTCAGGCAGGAGGAATTCCCTCTTACTCAGCCTTTTTGTTCCAAGCTACCCAGGAAACAATTTTGGCCTTCAACTGATTAGATGATGCCCACGCACATCAGAGATGGCAATCCACTTAGTTACTGATTCACATGTTAATACCATCCAGAAACACCGTTATAGACACACCCAGAATAAAGTTTGGCCAAATGTCTGGGCACACTGTGGTCAGTCAAGTTGACATTATTAAACTAATCATCACATAATCCAATTGATTTTAAACATTTCCAATTGATTTATAATTGGAAAGGTTTAATTCACAATCCAGTACTACTCTATTTTGTTATTCAAATTGTTGCAGCACTGGCCACTGGAAGATTTTCAGTTGGTTTCTTTGTCTCTTTGATATACTCCCATCAATAAAGGGTTGTTTTATGTTTTGTTCTGTCTTAACATTTCCCTGCTTCCTGGCACCATCAGATGCTCCAGGTTTATCTTGTATATTTCCTATCCCAGTTCTAAAGTCTTAGATACAGCCTTTTCTTCAAGGAACTCTGGTTTCTTTTATTGAAGAATGATTTTAGAAATCAAGGTCTGAGCACTAGGTGTATGCATTGCTACTGGAGTGTCATTTATTTTAGGCCCTCACAGCTGACAAAGCAAATGAATATGTGAGTACTTATCCATGCATACACACACGCACACACACACACACACACACACACACACACACACACACTTTTTCTTTTATATTTAACCATCAATATACAATTAAGTATGATTCTTACAGATTTCCCCAACTCTTATATATTACTGTGTGTATCATTCTAGCCTCCTCTGCTTGCTTGCCCACTCACCCTGACTGTAAGAAATTTGGGTCACACTATCCATCCCCCTTTTTCTTAAATGTTCAATTAAAACATACATGTATACCAGTATCAGAATTGTTAACACACTCCCATGTGGGAAATAACTTTATCAAGGAAGTTCAATGCTTTTGTGCAGATTATTTTGTCTTTAGTCTTACAACCCATAATTTCCAAAATCACTTGTGTCAGTACCTTTTTCCTCACCCCCTCTGGCGAGGATGCTTTATATATTCATAATAAAATTAGGTTCTTTTTTCACATTATGCATTCTTTTCTGTATCCTTCAACATATAAAATGGTGGTGGTGGTTTTTTTTTATTTGCTTCTTTTAAGGTTCATTCCTTGTGTTGTAAAGTTACATGGATTTTGACAAATGTGTAATGTCATATATCCACTATTACAGTATCATACAGAATAGTTTCTTCACCTCAAAACTCCCTGTGCTTCACTGATTTTTCCCTCCAGCCCTTCCCAAGAACTTCTGGAAAACATGGGTCTTTTTACTCTCTTTATAGTTTTGCCTTTTCTACAATGTGATTAATTGAACTTACAGGGTATGTACCCTTTTCAGACTAGCTCCTTTCACTTAAGAATATGCATCTAAGATTCATCCATTTATTTTGTGGCTTGAAACTAATTTCTTTTTATTGATGAGCAATATTCAATTGTATGGATATACCACAGTTTCTTTATGCATTCATATTTGATTGCTTCTACTGGGGTGATTAGGAACAAACCTGCTATAAATATTCCTATGTATGTTTTTCTGTGGACAAAGTTTTCAAAGCAACTGGGTAGATTGATAGTAGTGCAATTATTACATCAAATGGTAAAACAGTTTGCTTTTGTAAGACACAACCAAATATCCTTCGTTTTGCATTCCCACTACCAACGAATGAAAGTTTCTGTTTCTTTGCATCCTCCCCAGCATTTGAGGTAGGCAACTTTTTAGCCCTTTTAATGGGCGTGTATCTCATTGTTGTTTTAATTTCCAATTTTCTAATGTTAACTTATGATTAGGTATCTTTTCATATGTGTATGCTGCCGTCTGTATATCTTCTTTTTCACCCACTGTTAATTCCATCCCTAGAGTGACACAATGTAGAGATTAACATTAAGAGCCCTGGCATTAACCACCAGGCTTCAAATTCTCTCTCCCACTACTGTGTGCTCTTAGACAAATCATTTAATGCTCCTCTACCTCAGTCCCCTTGTTAATAAAATGGCTACAATCAGCATTGTTATAAGGATTAAATGAGGTAGTATATATCAAGTGTTTAGAATCACACCTGGCCCACTTTGTAAAAGTTAGACATTATTTATCATTCCTGGGGTTTTTCGTTGTCTCTATAAATTTTTAGTGAAATAATTCTGATTTATTTTGTTTACACCCAAACTTCCCAAGGTTATAAGTAGTATCTAAACAACCTTGACTCTAAGGTTATTTTTTGAAATATTAGAAAAGGTTTATTTGTGTGAATTTCAGAGATGTCCACAAATATACTTTGAGGAAATGTAGATCTCTTAGCTCAGATGCCAATCTCAGCAAACGGCCTTTGCACCGGAGTTTCGGTGGCCATCCCCACTGAGAACGGTTCCATGTGTGAAGAAAGGGGATTGGTACCCACAGGAAGAAAATACTTGTTACCATTAATGACTTGGCATTGTAGTAAGTAAGTCAGATCCTGAAAACTTTGTTAGTCTGAGTCACTCACCTGGAGCTTGCTTACCTGTAAATCAACTTACAATTTGATTTCCTGAACTTCAGCATATGAAGTCCAGACCCAAGACAAGTGGTCACTTCCTACCATGGGGAGTCAGATGGCAGGAAGAGCCATGGATTCAGTGCTGTGTTCCTGGTACAGGACATAAGAGCAGGTGTTTTTAGGATAATTGAGAGCATGTGTAATTAACTGACCTTGGAAAGGAAATAAGGAATATGTAAGAACATGAGCTTTGGAGTCAGCCAGAACTGAATTTAAATTTTGGCTCCCACATTTATTGGCTTTTGTTGGTAATTATCCTCACTTATTGACAAACTCAAAATGTCTCTGAGTCTCAGTTTTCTCACATGAAAGATACAGGTACACATATGCATCTCAGAGGGATGTTGCAAGAATTAAATAAGAAACTGTATAGTAAATTATAAAGCATGGTGTGAAAACATTGGTTGCGGCAGTGGTAGCTAAGTTGAAGGAATTACAGGACTGAGAGGCAGCTTTGTCATACCTGGAATTCCACAGTTACGCCCCGTGAGCCTCAAGACAGACCCACCTTGGTTTTGAAAAATTGTGAAAAAGAGATCAGTCTCCCATTAAGACAATTTTACCCAATGCATATGCATATGATTAGAAAAGATAAAATGACAGCTAAGTGCAGGGGATGCCACTACAAACATTTGTTGCCTTGGTATGGATTTATGTTGTATGATCTTAAATCATTTGTATTGGTTATCAGGTTTTAGTTGATTTATGAAGGATTCACTAAATAAGTAAGTCAAGGCTCCATACTAATAGTTCCTTTTCAGTTTCCTTTTAAGTTAATTTATTGGATGGTAATAATCAAATAATAGATTTCCCTTGTTTGATTATTTTCGCAAGTTAGAAACTATGCTGGGAACTTTATAAATATTTTTAAAATTTTATTTTCAGAACCACCTGCAGTACACTTGTTATTATTTCAGTATTGCAGAGTTTGATATAGGAAACAAAGTGAGTATCTGAAGGAGTGGGCAACTCCCAAGGCAGGTTTGGTGGTTTTTTTACCTGCCCTGAGGAGAAAATTGGTCTTTTGGTCAGGCCAGTTTCACCTTTGAAAACTATCTCCTCAGCTACCTGGAATCAGGGGGTTTAGTACCAGGGAAGAACACACTTGACTACGTGTGCGATTAGCAATAGACATTGGACAACCCAAGACTATGAAATAAGCAGCTAAATGATCTACAATTGTCTGTGAGCTGTAACTCAATACCCTACCTTCTAACATCCTTAGCTGAATATTAAAAATTCTCAGCTCAGAGGCTGCAGCAACGCTTTTCCCCACGTGAGAGATCAAGATATCAATGGAAGACAAACCAGCCTTTGCAGTGAATGCAGGTTCAAATTTGTCCAAATTACAAGGCAGGCCAATAATTGAAGTCAGCTTTCTGACACTTCAGTATGATGAGCAGCCTTCAGAAGGGAATTAAATTTAAAACTGTATTTTTATATATATGTACCACATCTTTTTTTTCCATTTCTGTCAAAGGACATTTAGGTTGCTTTCATGCTATTGTAAATAGTGCTGCTATGGAGTTATATCCAATGGAGTATTACTCAGCCATAAAAGCGAATGAAATAATGCCATTTGCAGCAACATGGATGGACCTAGAGATTATCATACTAAGTGAAGTAAGTCAGACAGAGAAAGACAAGTATCATATGATATCATTTATATGTGGAATCTAAAAAAACGTTACAAATGAAGTTATTTACAAAACAGAAACAGACTCACAGACTTGGAAAGCAAATGTATGGTTACCAAAGGGGAAAGGTGCAGGGGGAGAGGAATATATTAGGAGTTTGGTATTAGCATACACACACTACTATATATAAAATAGTTAATCAGCAAGGACCTACTATATAGCACAGGGAACTCTAGTCAATATTCTGTAATAACCTATCTGGGAAAAAAATATGGACAAGAATGGATATAGGTATATGTATAACTGAATCACTTTGCTGTACACCTGAAACTAGCACAACATAGTAAATGAATTATACTCCAATATAAAATAAAAATTAGATTTTAAAAAAGCGTATTTTTGGTCTTAAGTGATTAAGTGTGTAAACAAGGGACAGAAAAAATATATAAACAAATAGAAAACTCACTTTGGATAGAACCCTTCTCATGAAGTCTTGCAGAATTAAGATCTCAGTCTATGGGCTTCTATACTGCTGTGGTTTCTTGAGCAACGCAGATAACTCCCACCACAGTGCAAGTCAAGTGATAAACTTTCAGCCTTGATATTTAGATAAATATATTTAATATCAGAATGGGGACTCAAAATATGATTAATCCAAGAAAACCATTGCCCTAAAGAGAAGTAAAAGAGAACAATCTGAAAAGTTTTTATTGTGGAGATGGAAGCAAATCATTGGATTTATCTACCTTACTTATCAACAGATATTAAAAGGTGGATGATGAAGTATGCCAGAGCTAGCTCATGTCATAAAAGATGCTGGTGATAATAAGACAGGAATACAAGAAAACAAAATGAACATATCAGGCGGTAGGAAGAAAGATCCATACTCTAGTAAAACTCCAGTTTCTTGTTGATCCAAGGGTACTGATATAATCAGCAAGTGTGACCAAGTGTACAGATTCTAAAGGCAAACTTCATGTGCTCAAATCCCCTCTGTCACTGACTGCATTATTTGGCAAAGAATTTATCCGTGCTTTGTTTAATCTTCCTTATCTGCAAAATAAGATAAAGTGCTCCTTGTCTATATATTTATGATAAGGAGTAAATAAATGCTTAAATAAATAAATAAATAAATGCTTTAAGAGCTTAGCCCAGGATCTGGCACATCATAAATTCACAATAACAAGTCTTAGCTATGATTATTAATACAGAATCGATCTCTTTTAAAATGCAGAAATCAAAGGGATAGCACTGATGAGAATGATGTAGAAAGACTATAAGCAAGCTAACAATAATTAGAATCTCTGCAGAAACAGAAAAAAGCAGAAGAAAAAAATCATCAATGAAATAGCAGAATATTTCCCCACAGTAAAAAGATAAGTAAAAATAAATTTAAAAGTAAAAAATTTAAATAAAATCTTCACCACATTCTAACATTAGAAAAATAATTCACGTGTAAACGTCTCATGCATTTAAAAATATCTGATGGAATTGTAAAAATATATGTACAAGTCCCTTATCAGATGTGTGATTTTGTAAATATTTTCTTCTATTCTGTCTTTTTATTTTTTTTGATGGTATCCATTGAAGGACAAAGTTTTAAATTTTGATGACATCAAATTTACCTATTTTTAAAATTTGTCACTTGTGCTTTTGGTGTTTTAATCTAAGAAATCCTTGCCTAACTTAAGTCCATGAAGATTTGCTCTTATCCTTTTTCCTAAGAATTTTATGTGTTTAGCTCTTGCATTTTCATCCATGATCCATGTAGAATTAATTTTTGTGTATGGCATAAGATAGAACCTAAACCCTTTTTTTGCATGTGGATGTCCAGTTGTCCCAGCATCATTTGTTGATAAGACTATTGTTTTCCCATTTAATTGTCTCTGTGCTCTGGTTGAAAATCACTTGACCTATCTGCAAGAATTTATTTCTGGGTTGTCAGTTCTGTTCATTGTTTTGTATGTCTAGCCTTATGCCAGTATCACACTGTCTTATGGCTTATATGAAGTTTTGAAATTGAGAAGTGTGAGCCCTCCAATTTTTTTCTCCCAAGATTGTTTGGGCTGGATTGGATTCCTTGCAATTTCATTTGGAATTTGGATAAGCTGGGCAATTTATTCAAAAGGCAGCTGGTGTTTTGTTGAGGATTGTGTTGAATCTGGAAAGCAACATGGGGAGTACTGTCATCTTAACGTTATTGAATCTTCTAATCCATGAATGCAGGATGTTTTTACATGTATTTAGATCTCCTTTCATTTATTTTGACATTTTATGGTTTTAAGTGTATAGGCCTTGCACTTCCTTCATTAAATATATTCCTAAAAGCTTGATTATTTTGATACTGTTGTAAATGGAATTGTTTTCTTAATTTAATTTTTTCATTGACCATTGCTAAGGTACAAAAATGAAATAGATTTTTGTATGGTAACTTGTACCCTGTAACCTTAGGGAACTTGTTCATTAGTTCTAGCCAATTTTTTATTTGATTCCTTAGGGCTTTTAAATATATAAAAGTTTCTTTTTATTCTGTATACCTTTTAATTTCATTTTCTTGCCTAATTTCCCTGGCTAGAACTCCTAGTACAATGTCGATAGCTATTAAAAAAATGTAAAATGACAAGTAATAGAGGGGATGTGATGGGAATATAAACTGTTTGCCTCCAATGCCAGACATAACCAAGCCAAAGCCTTGCCTGTTTCCAGGTGAGGCTGCTCTGACCCTAGAGCTGCCGTGGTTGTTGAGAGCAGATTTCCCTCCCTCCATATGGAATGTCACCCCCAGATGTGAAGAATGCCTTTCAGTTTTAGGATCCTGAGTATGAATCTGGTGAAGGAGGAGTTGGGGGAGGAGGAGGGAAAAGGGAAGGAGAAGTGTCCACTGAATGGAGGGGTGAGGTAAGGAGGGACGGAAGAGGATGGGCAGGAGAGGGAGAGGGAGGAAGGGACAGGAAGGTGGGGGGAGGGGATTGTAGGGGAGCGGAAGGAACAAAGCCCCCGTGTTTCTGCCAGTGCCTGATCTAGGTGACTAGGCCCTCACCGAGGGCTGGAGGGTGTGGCCTTCCCTGGAGGAAGTGGGCCCAGAAGCGCAGTTTTTCAAACCCTTTCAAGTCTCCCTAGACCTGCCACACCCAGTGTTATTTAGGTTTCTAGGAGATCTGAATATGTGTGAAGATGCTTAGGAATCTCAAAGTCCTGACTCCTGGACTACACCTATTGTTATGGGCTGAATGTTTGTGCCCTCTCAATATTTATATGTTGAAGCCTTAACCCTCAGAGGGATTGTGTTAGGGGAGGTGGTTGGGTTTAGATGAGATCATGAGCATGGGATCCCCGTGATGGATTAGTGCCCTTATAATAAAGAGACCAGAGCTCTCTTCCCATGAAAACACAGGGAGAAGGTGGCCCTCTGCAAGCCAGGAAGACAGCTGCCGCCAGGAACTGACCTAGCTGTGCCTGGAGCTGGGACTTCCTCTCCTCACCACCTCACACCAAAGGGCCCACATCACAAAGGGGATGAGGAACCCAGCAGGAACCACCTCACACCAGAGGGCCCATATCACAGAGGGCCTGTGAGAAATCAGTATCTGCTTTTGAAGTCCCTGTGGTGTATTGGTTTGATATGATTTCAAACCCACCCATTTATGGCTCAAGTGAAGTTGTTTTAAGCCACTTGTTTATGACAAAAACAAAAGATCTGTTTTTAGAAGTGAAGTTGTCCTGATATAAGAATGAATTCATCTGTGTCAGAATGTCATCATCTCATCTGTTGTCACTGATATGCACTCAGTAGCTCCACTACTTGTTGATAAAAACTCATGGAGGAGCAACTGTGGCAAGGGACACATTTAGATTATAAATACTGAGAGTTTCGTTTGGGGCAAAATCTACTCTTGGCTGGTCTAGCTCTCCTAAGATCTTGAGACACTTGCTACTGCCGTGGCCAGGCTACTCTTGGTCAGCAGTGGTGTTAAACCAGTGCAGCAGTCTCAGGAGGAAAAGGGACATCGGATCCTGTCTGGGCGAAGCACACCTCCTGGGCAGTGGCAACCAGTGCAAGGGTGCCTGGAGTAATAACCCCTCTGAGCAACCTAACTTGCCCACCAAAACCAGGTCCTCATTCCCTAGCAACGTGCTCTAGCAACAAAGGACTTTTATTTTTGCTCTGACAGCTAGACCTAAGGTCTCAGTTGCAAAATCTGCCTCTCCCATGAAACCATAACTCTTAGAAAATGTACACCTCAAACTAAATTTGGACTTTATTCCTATCCCCTTGCGTGGAAAAAATAATGGAATTTACCTGTTATTTTTTGGGAGTATATTATCTCTTTATTGGCTTATTGAGACATTATCCTATGTGCTATTTGTTTGTGAAATTATAAATCCCACAGCTAATCTATGTTAAATGAACCATTGGTAAAGATGATCTTAGTCTCTGAGTAAAATTTGTCATCCCCTTCCAAACACGATAGTGCACCCACCGCCCAGTCTATGATCCGCTGTTACTGCAGCCTCAGCTGACAAAAACAGGCACCTACCATGGAAGATTCATGATATGCATAATAGGTTAATATAACTATTAACTTATCCAAATGTATACCATATTTATATTAACTTGCAACATAATATAGAAACATTGCCCTATATAGTTGTAACTGCCCTCTTTTTGGTTTTTTTTGTTTGTTTGTGTGTGTTTTTATTTAAGTTTTTGATACACAGGAATTCAGTTTTACATATGGCCTAAGATTAGGATTTACTTTTTTTTTAAACATGTTTACTGGAGTACAATTGCTTTAAAATGTTGTGTTAATTTCTGCTGTATAACAAAGTGAACCAGCTATATGTATACATATATCCCCACATACTCTCCCTCTTGCATCTCCCTCCCACCCTCCTTATCCCACCCCTCTAGGTGGCCACAAAGGACCAAGCTGATCTCCCTGTGCTATGCAGCTGCTTCCCACTAGCTACCTATTTTACATTTGGTAGTGTATATATGGCAATGCTACTCTCTCACTTCATCCCAGCTTACACTTCCACCTCCCCGTGTCCTCAAGTCTATTCTCTACATCTATGTCTTTATTCCTGTCCTGCCCTTAGGTTCATGAGAACCATTTTTTTAAATTTAGTTTCATATATACGTGCTAGCATAGGGTATTTGTTTTTCTCTTTGTGACTTACTTGACTTTGTATGACAGACTGTAGGTCCACCTACCTCACTACAAATAACTCAATTTCATTTCTTTTTATGGCTGAGTAATATTCCACTGTATATATGTTCCACATCTTCTTTATCCATCCATCTGTCCATGGACAATTAGGTTGCTTCCATGTCCTGGCTATTGTAAATAGTGCTGCAAAGAACATTGAGGTACATGACTCTTTTTTTTTTTTTTTTTTAATTTATTTTTGGCTGTGTTGGGTCTTCGTTTCTGTGTGAGGGCTTTCTCTAGTTGCGACAAGCGGGGGCCACTCTTCATCACAGGGCGCGGGCGTCTCACTATCGCGGGCTCTCTTTCTGCGGAGCACAGGCTCCAGACACGCAGGCTCAGTAGTTGTGGCTCACAGGCCTAGCTGCTCTGCGGCATGTGGGATATTCCCAGACCATGGCTCAAACCCGTGTCCCCCTGCATTGGCAGGCAGATTCTCAACCACTGCACCACCAGGGAAGCCCCATGACTCTTTTTGAATTATGGTTTTCTCAGGATATATGCCCAGTAGTGGGATTGCTGGGTCATATGGTAGTTCTATTTTTAGTTTTTTACGGAACCTCCATACTGTTCTCCATACTGGCTGTACCAATTTACATTCCCACCAACAGTGCAAGAGGGTTCCCTTTTCTCCACACCCTCTCCAGCATTTATTGTTTGTAGATTTTTTGATGACGGCCATTATGACCGGTGTGAGGTGATACCTCATTGTAGTTTTGGTTTACAATTCCTTTAATGATTCGGGATGTTGAGCATCCTTTCATGTGTTTGTTGGTAATCTGTATATCTTCTTTGGAGAAATGTCTATTCAGGTCTTCTGCCCATTTTTGGATTGAGTTTTTTATTTTTTTGATATTGAGCTGCATGAGCTGCTTGTGTATTTTGGAGATTAAGCCTTTGTCAGTTGCTTTGTTTGCAAATATTTTCTCCCATTCTGAGGGTTGTCTTTTCATCTTGTTTATGGTTTCCTTTGCTGTGCAAAAGCTTTTAAGTTTCATTAGGTCCCATTAGTTTATTCTTGTTTTTATTTCCATTTCTCTAGGATGTGGGTCAAAAAGGATCTTGATGTGATTTATGTAAAAGAGTATTCTGCCTATATTTTCCTCTGAGAGTTTTATAGTGTCTGGCCTTACATTTGGCCTTTAATCCACTTTGAGTTTATTTTTTGTGTATGGTGTTAGGGAGTGTTCTAATTTCATTTTTTACATGTAGCTGTCCAGTTTTCCCAGCACCACTTATTGAAGAGGCTGTCTTTTCTCCATTGTTTATTCTTGCCTCCTTTCTTAAAGATAAGGTAACCATATGTGTGTGGGTTTATCTCTGGGCTTTCTATCTTGTTCCATTGATCTATATTTCTGTTTTTGTGCCAGTACCATACTGTCTTGATTACTGTAGCACTGCAGTATAGTCTGAAGTCATGGAGCCTGATTCCTCCAGCTCCATTTTTCTTTCTCAAGATTGCTTTGGCAATTTGGGGTCTTTTGTGTTTCCATATAAATTGTGAAATTTTTGGTTCTAGTTCTGTTAAAAATGCCATTGGTAGTTTGATAGGCATTGTATTGAATCTGTAGATTACCTTGAGTAGTATAGTCATTTTCACAGTGTTGATTCTTCCAATCCAAAACATGGTATATCTCTCCATCTGTTTGTATCATCTTTAATTTCTTTCATCAGTGTTTTAAAGTTTTCTTCATACAGGTATTTTGTCTCCTGAGGTAGGTTTATTCCTAGGTATTTTTTTCTTTTTGTTGCAGTGATAAATGGGAGTACTTCCTTAATTGCTCTTTCAGATTTTTTGCCCCTAGTGTATAGGAATGCCAGAGATTTCTGTGCATTAACTTTGTATCCTGCTACTTTACCAGATTCATTGATTAGCTCCAGTAGTTTTCTGGTAGCATCTTCAGGATTCTCTATGTATATAGCAACATGTCATCTGCAAACAGTGACTTTTGCTTCTTCTTTTCTGATTTTGACTCATTTTATTTCTTTTTCTTCTCTGATTTATGTGGCTAAAAATTCCAAAACTATGTTGAATAATAGTGGAGAGAGTGGGCAAACTTGTCTTGTTACTGATCTTAGTGGGAATGGTTTCAGTATTTCACCATTGAGAACGATATTGGTTGTGGTATTGTCATATATGGCCTTTATTATGTTGAGGTAAGTTCACTCTATGCCTACTTTCTGAACGGTTTTTATCATAAATGGATGTTGAATATTGTTGACAGCTTTTTCTGCCTCTATTGAGATGATCATATGGTTTTTATCCTTCAGTTTGTTAATATGGTGTATCACATTGATTGATTTGCGTATATTGAAGACTCCTTGCATTCCTGGGAAAAAACTCACTTGATCATGGTGTATGATCCTTTTAATGTACTGTTGAATTCTGTTTGCTAGTATTTTGCTGGGGATTTTTGCATCTATGTTCATCAGTGATATTGGCCTGTAGTTTTCTTTCTTTGTGACATCTTTGTCTGGTTTTGGTATCAGGGTGATGGTGGCCTCGTAGAATGAGTTTGGGAGAGTTCCTCCCTCTGCTATGTTTTGGAAGAGTTTGAGGAGGATAGGTGTTAGCTCTTCTCTAAATGTTTGATAGAATTCACCTGTGAAGCCATCTGGTCCTGGACTTTTGTGTGCTGGAAGATTTTTAACCACAGTTTCAATTTCAGTGCTTGCAATTGGTCTGTTTATATTTTCTATTTCTTCTTGGTTCAGTCTCAGAAGGTTGTGCTTTTCTAAGAATTTGTCCATTTCTTCCAGGTTGTCCATTTTATCGACATATAGTTGCTTGTAGTAATCTCTCATGATCCTTAGTATTTCTGCAGTGTCAGTTGTTATGCTTCCTTTTTCATTTCTAATTCTGTTGATTTGAGTTTCCCCTTTTTTTCTTGAGGCTGGCTAGTGGTTTATCAATTTTGTTTATCTTCTCAAAGAACCAGCTTTTAATTTTATTGATTTTTGCTATTATTTCCTTCATTTCTTTTATATTTATTTCTGATCTGATCTTTATGATTTGTTTCCTTTTGCTAACTTTGGAGTTTTTTTGTTCTTCTTTCTCTAATTGCTTTAGGTGTAAGGTTAGGTTGTTTATTTGAGATGTTTCTTGTTTCTTTAGGTAGGATTGTATTGCTATAAACTTCCCTCTTAGAACTGCTTTTGCTGCATCCCATAGGTTTTGCATCATTGTGTTTTCATTGTCATTTGTTTCTAGTAATATTTTGACTTCGCCTTTGATTTCTCCACTGATCTCTTGGTTATTCAGTACTGTATTGTTTAGCCTTCATGTGTTTGTATTTTTTACATTTTGTTTCCTGTAATTGATATCTAGTTTCATAGTGTGTAGTCAGAAAAGATACTTGATACGATTTGAATTTTCCTAAATTTACCAAGGCTTGATTTGTACCCAAGATATGATCTATCCTGGAGAATGTTCCATGAGCACTTGAGAAGAAAGTGTGTTCTGTTGTTTTTGGATGGAATGTCCTAAAAATATTAATTAAATACATCTAGTTTATTGTGTCATTTAAAGCTGTGTTTCCTTATTTATTGTCATTTTGGATGATCTGTCCATTGGTGAAGGTGGGGTGTTAAAGTTCCCTACGGTTATTGTGTTACTGTCGATTTCCTCTTTTATGGCTGTCAGCACATGCCTTATATATTGAGGTTCTCCTATGTTGGAGGCATAAATATTTACAATTGTTATATCTTCTTCTTAGATTGATCCCTTGATCATTATGTAGAGTCCTTCTTTCTCTCTTGTAATAGTCTGTATTTTAAAGTCTCTTTTATCTGATATGAGAATTGCTACTCCAGCGTTCTTTTGATTTCCATTTGCATGGAATATCTTTTTTCCATCCCCTCACTTTCAGTCTGTATGTGTCCCTAGGTCTGAAGTGGGTCTCTTGTAGACAGCATATATATTGGTCTTGTTTTTGTATCTATTCAGCCAGTCTATGTCTTTTGGTTGGAACATTTAACCCATTTACATTTAAGGTAATTATTGATTGGTATGTTCCTATTACCATTTTCTTAATTGTTTTATGTTTGTTTTTGTAGGTCTTTTACTTCTCTTGTGTTTCCTGCCTAGAGAAGTTTCTTTAGCATTTGTTTTAAAGCTGATATGGTGGTGCTGAATTCTCTTAACTTTTGCTTGTCTCTAAAGGTTTTGATTTCTCCATAGTATCTGAATGTGATCCTTGCTGGGTAGACTAATCTTGGTTGTAGGTTTTTCCCTTTTATCACTTTAAATATGTCTGGCCACTCCCTTCTGGTTTGTAGAGTTTCTGCTGAAAGATCAGCTGTTAACCTTATGGGCATTCCCTTGTATATTTTTTGTTGCTTTTCCCTTGCTGCTTTTAATATTTTTCTTTGTATTTAATTTTTGATAATTTGATTAATGTGTCTTGGTGTGTTTCTCCTTGGATATATCCTGTATGGGACTGTCTGCACTTCCTGTACTTGATTGACTATTTCCTTTCCCACGTTAGGGAAGTTTTCAACTATAATCTCTTCAAATATTTTCTCAGACCCTTTCTTTTTCTCTTCTTCTTCTGGGACCCCTATAGTTTGAATGTTGGTGCATTTAATATTGTCCCAGAGGTCTCTGAGACTGTCCTCGATTATTTTCATTCTTTTTTGTTTATTCTGCTCTGTGGTAGTTATTTCCACCATTTTATCTTCCAGGTCACTTTTCCGTTCTTCTGCCTCAATTATTCTGCTATTGATTCCTTCTAGAGAATTTTTAATTTAATTTATTGTGTTGTTCATCATTGTTTGTTTGCTCCTTAGTTCTTCTAGGTCCTTGTTAAATGTTTCTTGTATGTTCTCCATCTATTTCCAAGATTTTCGATCATCTTTACTATCATTACTCTGAATTCTTTTTCAGGTAGACTGCCTATTTCCTCTTCATTTGTTTGGTCCGGTGGGTTTTTATTTTGCTCCTTCATCTGCTGTGTGTTTTTCTGTCTTCTCATTTTGCTTAACTTACTGTGTTTGGAGTCTCCTTTTTGCAGGCTGCAGATTTGTTTTTCCCATTGTTTTTGGTGTCTTCCCCCAGTGGGTACAGTTCATTCAGTGGCTTGTGTAGGCTTCCTGGTGGAGGGGACTGGTTCCTGTATTCTGGTGGGTGGGGCTGGATCTTGTCTTTCTGGGGGGCAGGGCTGCATCTAGTGGTGTGTTTCAGCTTATCTGTGAACTTAGTATGATTTTAGGCAACCTCTCTCCTAATGGCTGGGGTTGTGTTCCTGTCTTCCTAGTTATTTAGCATGGGGAGTCCAGCACTGGAGCTTGCTGGCCGTTGGGTTGAGCTGGGTCTTAGTGTTGAGATGGAGAGCTCTGGGAGAGCTCTTTCTGATTGATATTATGTGGGGCCAGGAGGTCTCTGGTGGTCCAATGTCCTGAACTCAGCTCTCCCACCCCAGAGGCTCAGGCCTGACACCTGGCCGGAGCACCAAGACCCTGTCAGCCACAGGGCCATGTTCCTCCCAGAGGGTGAGGAGCCAGCAAGGTGAAGTGAAAGTCCTGCCTTCATTTTGTGGTACAATTATTATTCCTATTACACTTATATATGTTATAAACCCAACAATACATTATAATTCTCACTTTATGTAACTTTATGGATTTTTAAAGAAATGAGAGATGAAAAGATAGAAAATATATTTTTAAGGAGTTTGTTATATTAACCTCATCTACCATTTCCGGTTTGCTTCTTTTCCTGTGAAATTGAGTTACCAGTATATGGTGTCATTTCTTTCTTCTAATACAGTTTTATTCCTACCCACCTTCTTAAGTTCATTAAAGGTACTTTAAATGCATTCTACTTTGAGGAAATTGATCATGTTTTACCCAAATGACAGGCCGAATATTTTAAAATGTTCTTTTTAAACCATAGCTTGGATTGAGTCAAACTGGAGCAGACATTTAATTTTATTCTTCCGATAACCAGTGGGTGGGGGCTCCAAAGAAACACTAAGAGTTCTAATGTAAAGAAAGCTGGCACATTTTCTCTGTACATCTGAATTTTAGTGGAGTTAAAATTTTTTACCCTGCTACATATCTGTCCTAGTTAATTTATTAATCACCCTTAATAGCTACCATGCAGCATGCATAGGTCTGAAACTCCCCTAGGGACAAAAAGCTTCCAGGAGGTGGCCTTGTCTCCTTTTACAGGTGTGGAGACTACAGCAAGGTGAGGTTAAGAACTTTGTTCAGAATCAGACCCTAGGAGTGGGCGGTGGGTGCCCCTCTGAGGAGTCCAACTTATAAAGCCCAGGTGTCCTGCCCTTCCTGCTCTTGGCCTCATGGATGGTGTCAGCTTGCTGGGTCTCTGGGCTTCCTCACATGGCCTCTCAGGGACTCTCTTAGGTTTGTGTCACTGGCAAATCCCAAGTATTGATGTCATGTACCCTGTTCTTTTTGAGTAATGCCCTTGAGGAATTAGGCAGACAGTGTTCAATGATGAACCTGGGTCAGCTCTAGTTTTGATTTTCTCCAACTGTATATTTCTATATGTTCATGTGCTACTCTATACCCTATAACACCTGGTGGACAGTAGCTCATTGTGCTATTTTGTTGTCCCTGTTTGTCCCCAGGAAGACTTGACTTTCATCGTTATTTCTTTTTCAATGAGTATGGAGAATAATGTCAAGTTCTACTCCTGTGGTTATTGTTGTTGCTGTTTTTTCCTTTCCTCTGCCAGTTTTTTTTTTACAATGCATATTTTCCTGTGGTTGATTCCCATCTTATTGTCCTCAGACAAGTCCAACCCAATCCAACACATTTGGTCTTTCCCTGGAGAGCTCCTCACCATTCTGCAAACTCTTCCTTGGTTTGGTTTCTCCCTCTTTCCAAATGCATAACAGTGTCTCCTAATTCACAGCTACCCATTACTCTCAATTTCCTCATCAATTTTACCACATGCCACACCCATCAGCAGGCTGGAATAGCTACCTCAGGCACTTGGTATTAAATCTTAAAGTCTGGGGCAATTCAGTGTTTGTCCCAGTTTGAAAACAATCAGAAATCCTCTTTATTCAGTTAACAATAACAAGACAATGGTGAATGGACCATTGATCATGTTATTTATTCACTCCTTTATTTATATCAATAAAACATTACTTTTGTCATGCCAAATTATTGTAGAATTTTGTCCAAAGTGGAAATGAATTTTGATATTTTTCTAAAATGTCGGTATAGGTACTAATTCCATGATCATGAATATAATTTTATTATACATCCAAAGGAGTGTAAATTTTCAGGGCCAGTGGGTTGTTTGGCTCTCTCTTTAGAATTTCAAGACAGAAACACAACACACCTTCTTTGCAAGAATCACTAGGTAATGACTTTTAAATACAGTCAAGGGCTTCCCTGGTGGCGCAGTGGTTGAGAGTCCGCCTGCCGATGCAGGGGACACGGGTTCGTGCCCCGGTCCGGGAAGATCCCACATGCCGCGGAGCCGCTGGGCCCGTGAGCCATGGCCGCTGAGCCTGCGCGTCCAGAGCCTGTGCTCCGCAACGGGAGAGGCCACAACAGTGAGAGGCCCGCGTACCGCAAAAATGGCCGCTGAGCCTGCGCGTCCAGAGCCTGTGCTCCGCAACGGGAGAGGCCACAATAGTGAGAGGCCCGCGTACAGAAAAAAAAATAATAATAATAAATAAATAAATAAATAAATACAGTCAAATCTGATAGCTCGTCTGTCCCAGGAGAGTCTTTTTGCCTTTTAGAAGGTTGAGCACAGAGCAGATAAAAGATATCTGTTCATTCACCTGCATAACCTCAGAAACCTGAGAATGTCTGCTAAGATTCCCATGGATGTGTAATCACAGCACCCAGCTGAGGAGATGAAGATAGAGACACAGAGAGAGACAGAGAGAGGACATAGAGAGAGAAAGAAACAGGGGGAGAAACAGAGAGACAGAGAGGGAGAGAAGCAGAGAGAGAAAAAGACAGAGACAGAGAAAGGAAATTAGGGGAGAAGGAGGGAGAAAGGAGGGAAGATAGAGGAAAATAGAGAGATGCATGAGAGAGACAGAGAGACAGAGAGAGAGATGGGCCAAGTGAGACCAGTTGGGCCCTGAAATCCAGGTGCTACACTACCCTGTGACCTCCCCACAGTGCTGGCGGGCATGTGGCCTCAGACAAGGAACATCCAACACACATCCAATTGATGGCCCCAATGAAGCAAAACAAAACAATGGGACGGAACAAATATTTAAAACTATAATTCAAGGAAATTTTCCTGATACAAAAGATTTGTAGATACAAGTTGATCCATATTTTAAGGGTACATTATGTACCTAAAAAAATTGATCCAATATAATCAACATGGAGAGAAAGCCTAGTAAACATTTTGGAATCTATACATACTCTTTCCATGAAAAAATAATCTGTTGTCCCATTGTTATAACTAACAGCACCCTATTTCACCGTTTTTTAAGTTCCCTAATTTGGACAATAAACTATAAGGTCACCCTACCATAAAGTTAATAAAGATAATACTAGCATCAGACTCCTGTACAGCAACATTTTATAGCAGAAATCACATGGATATCTTAAAAATGTTAAAGGATATAAAATTTAAGCCATGAATTTTAACATATGGCAAAAATGTTTTAATTATTAAAGTCGACAAGTAATGAGTCCAAAAATGGAAGAAACAAAGGGACCACTTTTCCCATGAGACCTTCTTATAACACCTATTAGAGAACTAGCTTCAGAATCAAAAAAGAAAAAAAAAAATTGAAGAAACTTACAATAAGGTCTAGGGTGAGGATTGAGTATATTTATTTGTAGAACTGAGACTAAAACCTCTGGAAATGGGTAGACAATATTATATAAGATTGGATGCATTGACAATGCAAACAAATACAATTAACAAAAATGAAAGGGAAATGGGGAGAATAGGCTGAAAGAAGAGTAGACTTGGGACTTCCCTGTTGGTCCAGTGGTTAAGAATCTACCTCTCAATGCAGGGGACATGGGTTCGATCCATGGTTGGGGAGCTAGGATCCCACATGCTGAAGGACAATTAAGCCCATGCACCACAACTACTGAGCCTGCACACCTCAACTAGAGAGCCCGCGTGCTGCAAACTACAGGGCCCATGGTCTCTGGAGCCCACGTGCCACAACTAGAGGGAAGCCTGCACACTGCAACAAGGAGCCCACGTGCTGCAACTAAGACCCAAAACAGGCAAAATAAATAAATAAAATTTTTTTAATATTAAAAAAAAAAGAGTAGACTCATTGGCTAACTCAACAATATTAGATAAAATTAAAAGGAACCAGAATCAGAGGAGAAAAGTGAATAAAGATAAATTCAGTATCTAAGTCCACTATCACTCACAGTAGAAAAGCAATAAACAATGCACAATGGAGAATTCCCTGGTGGTGGTACAGTGGTTAGGATTTGGTGCTTTCACTGCCGTGGCCTGGGTTCAATCTCTGGCCAAAAAAGAGAGAGAGAGAGAGAGAGAGAGAGAGAGAGAATACCAAAAAGAAAGCACTAAGAATTTCATAAATTCATTGATTTAGAGGGATACATGCCTTAGCATGGGTTGCCCCAGAAACAGACCACCTTGAGTCAAGATTGGAGAGTGCATAGTTTGAGAGGAGGAGATCCTAAGACCCAGTATGGGAGTGAGGAAGTAATACAGGGAAGGGAAAGACACCAACATGAGGAGTATTGACTAGTATGTAAATGCTGCAGGCAATTTGGACTCAATGCAATTGGCACCTTTGGTAGATTATGTAGATCATACCTCAGAATTGACCTACGAAAATGGTAAGGCAGCTGGAGGATGTATCCATACACTTCCATACCTTCTATGTTGAGGGCTGTTCTCCAGGGCATTTGTACAGCAGTGCCTCTATCCCTCTTTGCTTGGGCCAAGCATGTCCTCTGATTAGAGAAAGCCCTCAGGAACAGAA
Source organism: Lipotes vexillifer (assembly GCF_000442215.2). Classification (NCBI taxonomy): domain Eukaryota; kingdom Metazoa; phylum Chordata; class Mammalia; order Artiodactyla; family Lipotidae; genus Lipotes; species Lipotes vexillifer. The sequence continues at coordinate 2,703,759 of NW_006771596.1, forward strand.
ACCAGCAGGAAGCAGCCAATTAATTGTATGGAATCTGAAAAAAAATCTGCCATGTAATTCTGAAATATATGAAGAAATGGATGCCAAGAACTAAAAAAAGAGAGAAAGAAACAGACATCCACACAATAAAAAGACATCGTACACATAGTAAATCTAATCAGAAAATTATATTACAACAGGTGCTTCTGCCCCTAGAAAGATGGAGAAGACTTTTCCCTATTCCTCCTGCAAAGCACAGGTAAAAGCCACGGGACACTATACACACAAGAAGCATGAGAAAACTCTGAAGGGTGAAGACGAGGTAGACCAGCAGGAAAGCTCC